>NC_063357.1:36988631-37021851 GCF_021869965.1 Rhincodon typus | reverse complement strand
GTGTGTCTGTGTATGTGTGTGTTTGAGTATGTGTGTGTCTGTGCATGTGTGTGTGTTTGAGTGTGTGTGCGTGCGCGTGTGAGTGAGTGTGTGTCTGTGTGTGCGCTTGTGTATGTGCATGAATGAGTGTGTCTGTGCGTCTGTACATGTGTGCGTGAGTGTGAGTGTGTGTGCGTGTGTGTGTGCATGTGCATGTGTGAGTGTGTGTGTGTGGCTGCGCATGTGCGTGAGAGTGTGTGTTACGTGCAGTGACAAGGGGCCAGCTGTCCTGGAGCCTTGGCCACATGCACAGGGCAAGGCAGATTGTGAGACGATTTCTTCTGAAAGCTGACAGAATGCTACTGTCTCATACCACTAGGGACCTGGGTTTGGTTCCACCATCTGTGTGGAATTTGCATATTCTCCCTGTGTCTGTGTGGGTTTCCTCTCAGATCCCAAAGACGTGCAGGATTGGCCATGCTAAATTGCCCATAGTGTGAAGGGTAGGTGAATTAGCCATAGGAAATGCAGAGTGATAGGGTAAGGGTTGGGTCTTGGTGGGATGCTCTTTGAAGGGTCGGTGTGGACTTGATGGGCTGAATGGCCTGTTTCCATGCTGTAGGGATTCTATTCTATGAATATTGGAGAGGATCAACTCAGAGTATGTTTGGAGATTGGCATTTCACTGTACACCCACTCTTTTCCTGAAGCTTTTGTGGATGAGGAAGTAAAATTTTAACAGGACTATACAGGGGGGAAAGCAGGAAGGATGACTGGAGAGTCCAGAGCCAGGGGTCACAGTCTAAGGATGCAGGGTAGGCCATTTAGGACTGAGATGAGGAGAAATATCTTCACCCAGAGAGGGGTGATCCTGTGGAATTCTCTGCTACAGAAAGCAGCTGAGGCCAAAACATTGAATGTTTTCAAGAAGGAGTTCGATACAGAATGATGGAACAGGCTATAAGGGCCAAACGGCCTGTTCCTGTTCCTGTTTTCATTGTTTCTATGAAGAGTGGGCACCAAACTGTACCCTTTTACACTGACAAAAATCTCACTGTGAAGTGCATGTAGACTAATTGACATGGAACTCGGAAAGTCCTTCTTCCAGAATGCACAGCAGTTTGAAAAAAAACAAAACAGAGGGAATGTGGAGACCCCATAATAAAGGGTGTGCATAAGGAAGAAACTGGGCTTGGAAAATCAGAAATTAGAATCAGTATGGATTGGGATAAGAAACGACCAGGAGCAGCAAACCCTGGTAGGGGTAGTTTATTGATACTCTGAACGTGTTGGACAGAGCAATATCGAAGAAAGAAGGGGAACTCGCAACTGTATTTATAGGAAACTTTAATTTTAATACAGACAAATCAGATTAGCAATGCAAACATACTGTACTGGTTTGAAGGACAAGATCACAGAAGTCACTTAAAAATGGTTCTGTAACATATCGTTCTCAGAAACTGACAGGGTACAGGGTATTTTACGTCTTTTCTTGAGACAGAATGTAACAGTAATCTCACATTGTAGGATCCTCTGGGGAAGTGTGAGAATAATATGATAGAATTTCACATTGAGTTTGAGAGTCACATACTAAATCTGAATCTAGTGCCTTAAACCTTACTAACACCGATCATGTGGTCCTAGAGGGTGAGCAGTGTAAGGTAACTGGAAAATCAGATTAAAGGCAATGAGGGCAGAAAAGCAACAGTGTACATTTCACGAAATATATGTGAATTATCAATGAATATAGATTCCATTCAGAAATAAAATTGAACAGGTCACATGGCTAATTAAACAAGTTAATGCATTATTAACTTAAAAGTAGAAGCTTATAAAGTTGCCCAAAAGAGTAGCAAACCTTAGAATTGGGGGAGTGTTGAAACTAGCAAAGGAGGGCCAAAGATTCATAAAATGAGAAATTAGAATGAGAGTAAGCTAGCAAGAAATGTAAGAGGCAAAAACAGAAATTGCTGGAGAAACTTGGCAGGTCTGGCACCATCTGTAGAAAGAAAGCAGAATTAACGTCCTGAGTCCAGGCACCCTTCTTCTGAACTAGCTGTCAGCTTTGACAGTGCTCTGGTAGAGTCACTGGACCCAAAACATTATCGCAGCTTTCTTTCTACAGATACTGCCAGACCTGCTGACTTCCTCCAGCAATTTCTGTTTTAGTTTTAGGTTTCCAGCATCTGCTTTTAAGAAACATAAGAGGTTTTACAAGTAGGTAAACAGGAAGCCTGTGATTTTCACAGTGTTGTGTTCAAAAGTGCAACTAGTAAGGTAGATAAATAGGAAGGAGTGAATGTATTTTATTTGGACTTTCAAAAGGCATTCAATAAGGTACTCCATAAAAGATATGGTGTCATGATAGATCCTATTATATTAACATGATTAAGAAACTATTTAACAACAACAGTTTACGTTTATATAACACCTTTAATGTAAAGGTAAAGTCACCAGAGCACTTCTCTCTCGTGGAGAGAAACAACTGGTGGTAGTTCAAGCTGAGGATCACCACACCCCAGGGTGAGGGGATAGGTTGAGAAGGAGAATCCTTAACCGTAATCCTTATCCATAACCTCAGCAAGTTGGGAATTGAACCCAAACCGTTGGCGTTAGTCTGCAGCATAAATCAGCCATCCAGCCAAATGAGCTAACCAAAACCCTTCACTGTCCTTAATAAAGAAGAATTTGACACTGAGCCATGTAATTGGGCAGAGGACTGAAAGGTGGTAAAAGAATTAACCTTCAAAGAGGGTCTATTGGCAAGGAATGTGAGGTTGAACGAAAGGTTTGGGGAGGCAGTTCCAGAGCTTGTAAGCCTGGTATGGAGATATAGCCATTAACTTAGGAGTGATTAAAATCAGGAATGCTGTTGGCCAGAATTGAAGGACAGCAGATATCTCAGAGAGTGTAGGTTACAGAATGTGCTGGATTTAATGGTCCTAGCAGGGGCCATGTCCACAGGTTGGAGAGCCAGTGGCAATTCCAACATGGCCAATCCTGCATGTGCTACACAATGAGAAGCCAAGTGGGAACCTACCAGGGTCGGTGTCAGTGTTCCTGGGCCCTACAGTTTCGATACCCAGGCTACTGTCCAATCAGAGTCTGGCAGTTCGCTCAGCACCAGCATTGCTACCAACAGTGGTGACCATTTCTGGTATTGCAGGGCATGTCAACAGAAGGGAAGCTGTGGAAGTCTGGAAGCCAGGGTGAGCTGGCCTGTGTCCGTTAGGCAGGCCCTGATGGTGGAGGGGTCGGGGGTCCAGTTTAAAGGTCAACGGGGTGTCTCCTTGCAGGAGCGCCCTGGCCATACATTGGGCAGTAAACAAGAGGCTGCTCACCAAACTCCCCCTCCCCAGATAGGCCCCAGGCAGGTGCTTTGTTCACACTGTGTGACCCATGCCACAATATCGGTCCCAGCAAAGACAAGATGAGGCCTTTAAGTGGCTGTTCTTGGCTCTGCCCACCTCAGACTGAGGTGAGGGAGGGCCTTGGGAAGGTGGTGGTTTCTCCTTGAACTTTCTGACCCCAGTATATAGCAGCAGCCTTCGGCCAACCAACTCACTCCTGGGGAGGGCAGGGGCATTAGCATCTGCCAATGGAGGGATTTCTTGCCACAACACTCCATCCCATATTCATGATGCTTCCCATTAAAGTGGAGCTAATCTTCACTCTCAAGATTGCCTGAATTGAAAAAGAAGATCCACAAACTATCAACCACTTTAAGCATTTCTGATAGGCTCAGGTGGAGGCCAAGCACAAGCAGAAAATGAACATTTGAAAACTCAAAACACCCTACCCACTTCAGCCATCAGCTGACGAAGGGACTGATGGATGATTGGAAAATGGTGTCAGTTTATAAAATGGACGGCAGAATTTTGAAAATGTTCAAGTGTACAGATGTAAAGTTCAGGCACACACCTCAGGGCCAACCTGGCACTTTGCCAAGCTGATGTGGCACACTCCCAGCTCGATGGCACCTGCAACAAAAAGGTGAGGCCTTTAATAGGCAATGAATCCTTCCTTGATATCCTTCTATAAAAAGATAAAAGGACAAACAGTGAAATTCACAGCTGATCTTGGGAAGACCTCATAATCGGACCTACTCACAGCTGGGACTGTCAAGATTTCATTGATCAGCTAAATGTTTATTTTTAAGGTTTATAAAACTTATCAATCTTGATCTGCTTTTTAAAAAAATCTGTAACAGCGAGCATGGCGAGGGCTTTTTTCCTGTTTAACCGATACATTTCTCTTGATTAATTTTTCTTTAAATATAAAACATGGGCATTAAGTTTGCCTGGAGCAGTGTTTTTTGTAGAGCAGTAAGACTGTGCTACTTTCTGAGTCTGTCGATTGTTAAGGTACAAAGATGGACTTTAGTAGAGTGATGTGCTCTCCCTGTCACAAGTGGGAGATTAGGGAGAATTTTAATGTTGCCGATGGTTATGTTCGGTTGTGAATCCTATCAGATCACATGGATAGGTTGGAGTGGCAGTTAGAGGCAATGAGGAACCTACAGGATGGTACCAATGACATAGGAAGAGAAAGGGACCAGGTTCCGAAGGGAGAGTATAGGAAATTAGGCAGGAGGTTAAAAAGTAGGTCTTCAAGGGTAGTAATATCTGGATTGCTCCTGATGCCATGAGCTAGTGAGGGTAGGAATAGGGGGATAAGGAAGATGAATGTGTAGCTGAGGAGCTGGTGCAGGAGGCAGGGATTCACGTTTTTGGATCATTGGAATCTCTTCTGGGGTAAAAGTGACCTGTAAAAGAAGGACGGATTATACCTGAATTGGAAGGGAACTAATATACTGGCGGGGAGATTTGCTAGAGCTGCTCAGGAGGATTTAAACTGTTGAGGGGGGGTGGTGTACAAAGAGAGGGTGAGAAAAGAGATCAGTCTGAGGTCGGTCCAGTTGTGAAGAGGAGAAAGTCAAATAGTCAAGGCAGGCAAGAACAAAACAAAGAACAAGGTAGGACTGATAAATTAAACTGCATTTATGTCAATGCAAGAGGTCTAACAGGTAAGGCAGATGAACTCAGGGGAACATGGGACTGGGATATCATAGCTATTACAGAGACGTGGCTCAGGGAAGGACAGGGCTGGCAGAGTATTGATGTTATGGGAAGGATAGAAAGGGGGCAAGAGAGGAGGCGGAGTTGAGTTTATGTTTTGGGGTAATATTACAGCTGAATTTAGGGAGAATATTCCTGAGAGTACATCTAGTGAAATTATTTGGGTGGAACTGAGAAATAAGAAAGAGATGATCACCTTATTGGGTTTGTACCATAGGTCCCTCAACAATCAGCAGGAAATTGAGAAGCAAATTTGTAAGGAGATCTCAGATACCCATAAAAATGTTAGGATTGTAATGATAAGGGATTTTAAATTTCCAAACATAGACTGGGACTGTCATTTTGTTAAGGGCTTGGATGGAGAGGAATTTGTAAAGTGTACACAAGAAAATGTTCTGATTCAGTGTGTGGATGTCCCTACAAGAAGAGATGCAAAACTTCACCTACTCTTGGGAAATAAGGCAGGGCAGGTGACTGAGGCGTCAGTGGGGGAGCACTTTGGGGCCAATGATCATAATTCTATTCGTTTTAAAACAGTTATGGAAAAGGATAGACCAGAACTAAACATTAAAGTTCTAAATTGGAGGAAGGCCAATTTTGACAGTATTAGGCAAGAACTTTCAAGATCTGATTGGGAGCGGCTGTTCTCAGGTAAAGGGGCAAATAGAAAGTGGGAGGCCTTCAGAAGTGAGATAACGAGAGTCCAGAGGCAATACGTTCATGTTAGTGTGAAGGGCAAGGCTGGTATCTGTAGGGGATGCTGAACGACTAGAGAAATTGATGTTCTGGTCAATAAAAAGAAGGAGGCATATGGCAGTTACATACAGCTGGGATCAAGTGAATCCCTCAAGGAGTATAGGGGCAGTAGGAGTATACTTGAGAGAAATTAGGCAGGAGGTTAAAAAGTAGGTCTTCACGGGTAGTAATATCTGGATTGCTCCTGGTGAGAGAAATCAGGAGGGCAAAAAGGGGACATGGGATAGCTTTGGCAAGCAGGGATAAGGAGAATCCAGAGGGATTCTACAAATACATTAAGGACATAAGGGTAACTAGGGAGAGTAGCACCCCTTAAAGATCAGCAAGGCTGTCTATGTGTGGAACTGCAGAAGATGGGTGAGATACTAAACGAGTATTTCATATCAGTATTCACTGTGGAGAAGGATGTGGAAGGGAGACAACTTGGAAAAATAAATATTAATATCTTAAAAAGTGTCCATATCACAGAGGAGGAGGTGCTGGATGAATTTTAAAATGCATAAAGTTGGATAAATCCCCGTGACCTGATCAGGTGTACCCTAGAACTCTGTGGGAAGCTAGGGAAGTGATTGCTGGGCCCCTTGCTGAGATATTTGTACAATTGACAGCCACAGGCATAATGCCAGAAGACTGGAGGTTGGCTAATGTGGTCCCATTATTTAAGAAAGGTGGTAAGGAAAAGCCAGGGAATTATAGATCACTGAGCCTGACATCAGTGGTGGGTGAGTTGTTGGATTGGATTCTGAGACAGGATTTACATGCATTTGGAAAAGCAAGGACTGATTAGGGATAGTCAACATGGCTCTGAGCATGACAAATCATGTCTCACCAAGTTGATTGAGTTTTTTGAAGAAGTGACAAAGAAAATTAATGAAGACAGAGCATTGGACTTTGTCTATATGGACTTCAGTAAGGTGTTCGACAAGGTTCTGCATAGTAAGCTGATTAGCAAGGTTAGATCACATTGAATTCAGGGACAGCTAGCCATTTGGATACAAAATTGGCTAGAAGGTAGGAGACAGAGGATGATGGTAGAGGGTTGTTTTTTGGACTGGTGTGCTGAAAGGATTGGTGCTGGGTCCACTGCTTTTTGTTATTTGTATAAACGATTTAGTTGTGAATATAGGAGGTATGGTTAGTAAGTTTGCAGATGACACCAACATAGATGATGTAGTGGACAGTGAAGAAGGTTATCTCAGAGTACAACAGGACTTTGATCAGATGGGCCAATGGGCCGACAAATGGATGATTGAGTTTAATTTAGATAAATGTGAGGGGCTGCATTTTGGAAAGTCAAATCAGGGCAGGACTCATACACTTAATGGTAGGATCCTGGGGGGGAGGTGCAGACCAAACAGACCTTGGAGTGCAGGTTCATAGTTCCTTGAAGGTGGAGTAGATAGACTAGTACAGAAGGCATGTTGCACACTTGCATTTATTGGCCAGTATATTGAGTATAGGAGTTGGGAGGTCGTGTTGTGGCTGTACAGGATATTGGTTAGGCCACTTTTAGAGTACTAAGTTCAATTCTGGTCTCCCTCCTATAAGAAAGATGTTAAACTTGAAAGCGTGCAGAAAAGATGTACAAGGATGTTGTCAGGGTTGGAGGGTTTGAGCTGTAGGGAGAGGCTGAATAGGCTGGGGCTATTTTCCCTGGAATGTCGGAGGCTGAGGAGTGACCTTATAGAGATTTCTAAAATCATGAGGGGCATTGATAGGATGAACAACCCAAGGTCTTTTCCTCAGGGTAGAGGTAGGGAGTCCAAAACTAGAGTGTATAGGTTTAAAGAGAGAGGGGAAAGATATAAAAGGGACCTAATGAGTAACATTTTCTCACAGAGGGTGGTGTGCGTATGGAATGAGCTGCCAGAGGAAGTGGTGGAGGCTGGTACAATTACAACATTTAAAAGTTATCTGGATGGATATATGAATATGAAGTGGTTAGAAGGATATGGGTGAAATGCTGGCAAATGGGACTAAATTAATTTAGGACTATGATCGGCATGGTCAAGTTGGTCTGTTTCCATGATGTACATCTCTATGATTCTATGACATCCGATTGGATGCATCAAGGTGCTGCTATCAACAATGTGATCCTCTGTAAGTATTTACTGATACAGTGTGTGATGTATAGTGTAGTATGTGGATGTTTTGTGTGCAAAGAAGTTTAATGATTAATTTTGTAAGTATCTTTATCGCCATGGGTGACATTTTTTTTAAAAAATGCATTAGGGCGTTTGTTCTTGGATACTAATGAGGTTTTGTTTACTTTGGGAGAGTTTTATAAGGACAGAGTAAACAATGCTATGTGTTAGGCTTCAGTTAGAAGGTTCTGGGAATTGTGGGGTTTTTTTGGTTTAGGAGTAATGACTGTAGCTTAGAAAGCTTTTTAGTTTCAGCTTGCAGAAGTCTTGGCTGAAACTGGATGTGTAAGGCAGTTGCCTTTCATGAAAAGAGATGATTTAGAACTGTTAATAGGTTACCTCAGTGTAAGCAGTGCTGTTTGTAAGTTCCAGACCAGAATTGTTTGGTTAAAACTCTGATGGGGTTATTTGAAGCTGAGAAAGTATACACCCAGTTGTATGAAGGCTTAAGGAAGAGGTGAATTCAAGTGACAGCTAGGTCAAATCTAATGTGTGATAGAGAAGGGAATTCTCGCTGGTGTTTGAGTACTATTAAAGGTAGCTGTTGGGATTGTAGTTTGCCATGTGTTCAAAATCTTTACACTTGCGTTGTATATAAATAATTTGGCTTATTCTATTCCATCTAAATTTCTTTTGCCGACAAACTTCTGATTAACTGATAAAATCAAATCTACAGCATTAGAATGTAAGAACGTAAGAACTAAGAACAGTAAAAGGCCATTCAGACCCTCAAACCTGTTCTGCCATTTAATACAATCATGGCTGATCCTCAACTCCACTTTCCTGCAGGCCCTCCATAACCCTTTGATGCATTACTAATTAAAAATCTGTTTACGTCCTTAAATTTACTCAATATCCTGGCATCTGGGCTACTGAATTCCACAGATTCATAATTCCTTCAGAAAAGTAATTTCTCCTCATCTCTCTTATAAATCTGTTACCGCTTACCCTAACATTATGACCTCTCGTTCCAGATTGTGCTACATAAGAAAACATACTTCCTGTGTCCACTTTGTCAAGCCCCTTTAGCATCTAGTATTGGATCTCCTCTTGTTCTTCTAAACTCCAGAGAATAAGGCCTAAGCTCCATGTCTCTTCATAAGACAAACCCTTCATTTCTGGAATCAATCTAGTGAACCTCCTCTGAAGTGAATCCAATACAATTACATCCCTTCTCAAATAAGGGGACCAAAACTGCACATCATACTCCAGGTGTGACCTCAGTAATGCCTTGTACATTGCAGCAACACCTCGACTTTTATACTCTATTCCTTCAGTGAGAAAGTTTTTTTTTAGTACAGCACAGTACAGGCCCTTCGGCCCACGATGTTGTGCCAACCTATTATCCTACTAAGATCAATCTACCCTGCATACTCTACATTTTATTATCCTCCATGTGCCTATCCAAGAGTCGCTTAAAAGTCTCTGAAGTATCTGACTCCACTACCACTGCTGGCAGCGCATTCCACATGCCCACCACTCTCTGTGTGAAGAACCTACCTCTGACATCTGCCCTATACCTTCCTCCAATCACCTTAAAATTATGCCCCCTCCTAATAGTCATTTCCGCCCTGGGAAAAAAGTATCTGGATATCCACTCTGTCTATGCCTCTCATCGTCTTGTACACCTCTATCAAGTTACCTCTCATCCTTCTTCGCTCCAATGAAAAAAGCCCTAGCTCCTTCAACCTTTCCTCATAAGACCTGCCCTCCAGTCCAGGCAGCATCCTGGTAAATCTCCTCTGCATCCTCTCTAAAGCTTCCACATCTTTCCTATAATGAGGTGACAAGAACTGAACACAATATTCCGAGTGTGGACTAATCAGAGTTTTATAGAGCTGCAGCATAACCTCACAGCTCTTAAACTCAATTCCCCTGCCAATGAAAGCCAACACACCATACGCCTTCTTTACAGCCCTATCAACTTGGGTAGCAACTTTGAGGGGTCTATGGATGTGGACCCCAAGATCCCTCTGTTCCTCCACACTGCCGAGCATCCTGCCATTAACCCTGTATTCTGAATTCAAATTCGACCTTCCAAAATGAATCACAGTGAAGGGCCATCTCTTTATACCCAAAGATAAACTATGATCTACTAAGCCTGATTTCAGTCTGGGATCTGAATTATTCAGTAATAACATCAGCTACATCAGAACATCATCACTTCTTCAAATATTGCACTGTAATCTTTCAATACCCACTGGAGAGGACAGATGGGGCTCACCCACAAGATGCCATCTGCACAATGCAGCCCTTCTTTGTTCATGCACTGGGAAAGCTGGTCTGTGGAGTGAGACCGGAACTGTCCCCAGCCTCTATTTCAGAGGCTAGAGTACCACTGTTGGCCAACGGCTACCTCCTGAGAGTGACCAACATGAGGCTGGGGAATGGGCCTAACTATTGTAGGACAGTGATTGATCCCTGGACCCAGAATGTGTGAGCACACCATTTCTAGTCTGATCGCTGATCAAACAGCAGAAAAGGGTTCGCCGATTAAACATTGAACTGCTGAAAGAGAACTGGCTCCCTTTTCAAGTCAGCCTCTGGCTGCAAGAATGACTGAAAAATAATGTCCAGGAAACAAGGTGAAAATGTATCGCTTTGTGATAGAAGTACCACAGGGGGTTATTCAATTTCTTCTCCATGACTGTGCAGGAGACTCCAGAAAAATGAGGGGAGTAGTTCCTAATGTTAATGTTTCCATTCATCCTTCACTGAGGTTAAGACTGGAGATTGGGAAAACTTCTTGAAGACTTTAATCTCCCCCTGCCTTTGCAAATTGTAGGTCATCTTGTCAAACAGCACGACCAAGTGGATATAGTAAGCATTTTGACAATGTTGGGATTTGTCACAGTCGAGCTATATTATTAAAAGATCTGGATGTTAAAGACGTAGATGGCATTATGCGATGTTCCAATGTGCACTCTGTGATGGAGGCACAGTTAGGTGAGGAAATTCATCAAAATGAAAACAAAACAAGGAGCCAAACAGCAGCAAGAGCTGAATTGTCACAGTTTTTCTATTGAGCAATCCTTATCTTTTTTCACTGTTACCTTTCTGCATTCTGGTATCTGTGGGCAAAACGTAAACTGGGGGTGAGCTCTCGACCCCAAATCCACAGAAGCCTGGCTTTTGCTGGGAAGTCTAAGGCTTCAACGAGACTAGATTCTAATGGGAATCTGAGGAGATCCCTGCTCTTGATTGTAATCATTCCCACAGGGAGAAGGGAGCTGGCATATTTGGAGGGCATCTGGAGATTGAAAAAGAAAGGAGACAATTTAAGAAGGCCTGGCAATCGCCTTCATTTTTAACCCACTACAAAAATGTATGCTTGGTATCAGAGTTAAAATTAGATAAAATTACATTGGATTTATAGCGCAGAACAGGCCATTCAGCCCAACCAATTCATGATTTCTCTCATCTCAATCTGTCATCGTAACTTCAGCATCGAGTAAACGGTGCTCCAACAGATCACCAGGATTTAGGAGGTATTGTCCTGGATCTTCCATCTCCATCCCACCACTGCCACCCTGCCAGAATCCCTGCTGTTGCCAGTCGCTGCCCAAGGACAGATGGTTCTGTCTGCTCCAGACCATCCAATCAGAAGAAGCTCAGGCAAGAAGACCATCCACTGCAGGTCAGCAAGCTCTGACCATCCATGCTGCGAGGTGTGAGACAGTGGGATGGGCAGGAGTATGTGATAAACAGGGAATACACGACAGTGACTGGTTGGCATTTGCATGTCATGTACTTTCATTTATAAATTTATTCATTTGACATCAGCTTTTGTCTTTACGTCATGGCCAAGTGGATACGGTGACAATCTGTAAGGAGAGGTTCGGGGACTGCGGGTGAAAGGGGGAGTTCAGATTGCGAACCTCAGGATTGTAGTCAGATGGGTCACTCAGGGATAGTCTGGGCAGAAAGATTGCTGCACCCCTCACTCCCTGCTCCCCCCATCCCTCAGCTGTTCACTGTGCAGCCTGCGGAAATGGTTGTGGCCCCCTGACGGAGAAGATCATGAGGTTACAGTGAATCCTCACTCCCGCACTGCCCAGTAAAGAAGGCTTCTCCAGAACAGTGCTGACAGTGTTCATTTATCGTGTCAAAGGGCAGCTGAGTGACCTTTATTGTGTGCCCACTTTGTAGGTGTGCAGGGCTTGTCAGGTGGGCTCCATAGCTGTGCGGATAGTACACATTTGCGTTTTGGTGGCAAATATGGATGGAGATGTGGCAAAATGAAGGTGTCATGACACCCGCAGGGCACCAGGCATTGAGCTGCCTAATTTGCAAACCACGTCATTGTTAAGACACTAGAATGCATTTTAAATGTGGTACCCCTCAGAATTGGCCACCCAACCCCAACAAAGTGAAGTGTGTATGTGTGCACATTTGAATCCTGCATCATGGGGAAGCCGGTTCTCCTGTCAAGCTCATACGCTCATTCTACCTATTACTCGCAGGCAAGAGAATGATGTGTAGTCATCCCTCTTAGAATTGAGAGCTCCTTAATGCAAGAGGCAACAACAAACCATGAGATGTTGCAATGTATCTCTGGCTCCAGCCTGGAAGGAGCTCATCATGGTCACTTGGTCAGCCAGTAGCAATGTGGAACTGGCTTTCGTTGTATAGTGGTTGCAGTTGAGGCTGTGGTGAAATTCAGTGAGCACATTCCCCATGAAGTTCTGATCTCCGACGCATTGTTCCTCAGAGATTCAGGTTTCAGGGGGGAGAATTGCTCCTTGAACATCTGAGGCAGATGAGCCTTCCTGATGAGAGCCTTTCATACCCTCCTCCTTCTCCTCCCTCTTCGTGCAGCTTATTGTGCTCTGTGCTGCCTCCTTAGAGAGAAGAAGGTTAAGAGGTGACTTGATAGAGACATACAAGATGATCAGAGGATTAGATAGGGTGGACAGTGGGAGCCTTTTTCCTCGGATGGTGATGGCTAGCACGAGGGGACATAGCTTTAAATTGAGGGGTGACAGATATAGGACAGATGTCAGAGGTAGGTTCTTTACTCAGAGAGTAGTAAGGGCGTGGAATGCCCTGCCTGCAAAAATAGTAGACTCGCCCACTTTAAGGGCATTTAAATGGTCATTGGATAAACATATGGATGATAATGGAATAGTTCAGGTTAGATGGGCTTCAGATTGGTTTCACAGGTCAGCGCAACATCGAGGGCCGAAGGGCCTGTACTGCGCTGTAATGTTCTATGTTCTATTTCTGTTCATTTTCCTAGTAAGGCTGTACATTCCACCTACACTGATTTATGCAAAAGCCTTGAATTCCTTCTACACCATTCCTTATCCACTTTAATAATTTTATATAACTCTACGAAGCACAAAACAGTTCCTGAATTATAGCTAGCCATTAGAAATCAATCTAACTATACCTGTTTTGATGAAGACTTGAAACATTAACTCTGCTTTCTCCCACAGATGCTGTCAGACCAGCTGAGTTTCACCAGCAATTTCTGATTTTTGTTTCAAATCTTTAAATAAAGCTGATGTGACATCAATGCTGCTGTCGAAAGCATATTTGTAATTGAGATGGTTTATACTCCAAAGTGGCTAATTCAGTGGCATGATCTAGTTGATCCTCACTGTGTATGTTTACAGCAGATATACACTGCAGCACATCACCACCTTCTCCAAGGCAATTTGGGAACAGACAATAAATACTGTCCCAGCCAGTGATGCCTGTGAGTGAATAAAATAAATGATCTCACCAATATCGCGCATGGTATGACTTGTCCAGGATTGTGAGGGAGAAGCCACTTTGAACCTCCAAACCTACAATAACACCCAGACACGTAGCTCTCTGGATCTGAATTTTGTACCGATTTTGTATAGAAGCCCTGAGTTATATGGATACAGCTGTACATGGCTAAGTCTTGTGTAACTTCTAAGTGAGATTCTTTTCCCAGGAATTTTCTGTTAGTCATCTTGTGTTGTTATCGTAAATGATCACAGTTTCTCTACATTTCCAACAATCTTTATCCCTTTCACCAAATCTCACAAGTATATGCACCCAATGCCTGTCTTGACCACCTCTGGACTGAACATTTCAGAGCCTGCAGGCTGACCACCAGTCAGCTGTTGGATAATGGCGGACCCTGAAGAGATGGGGTGACCCTCGGTTCTTCCACTCACTTCATAGAACGCCAAGTGGCAATCCATTATTTTCCAACATTTTGCCTTCCACATCATATTCTTAATCCCACAGGAGAGTGGAAAACCAAATTAGTCAGAGTAATAGAGAAATGCAAACTTAAATTAGACTAAACTAAGCTAAAACGGAGACAAGAGATAAAAGACTGCAGAGGAAGCTAAATCTGAAGTGTTAACAGAAGCTGCTGAATACGTAAATGCTACTGGACCTACTGAGACTATCAGTGTTTCTTGTTCATACATTAATGCTCATGTATTATTGCTGACATTTTCATTATCAAGAATATGTAAATGTTGGACTTGGAAATTTTGCACAATTTTACTTGATGTCAATCGGGGCATTTTGCACTTTTTAAAAATATGTTCATGGAATGTTAGACCAGCATTTATTGCCCGTCCCTAATTGCCCAGACTGTGGTTAAGATCAACCACATTGCTGTGGGCCTGGAGTCACATGTAGGCCAGACCAGGTAAGGATGGTAGTTCCCTTCCCTAAAGGACATTAGTGAACCAGATGAGATTTTCCCCAAAAATTGGCAACAGTTTCATGGTCATCATTAGACCCTTAATTTCACATTTTTAATGGTTTCAAATTCCATCACTGCCTACGGTGGGACTCTGACCCCAGATCTCCACAACATTATTTGGGTCTCTGGATTAATAGCAATAAAATAGGCCATTGTCTCACCCAACATGACCTGGTAAATAAATCAAAAGTGAAACTGGGAGTATCACTATGTGAAACAATGGCGCTATGAAAATAGATTGCTGTTTATATTGGAGACATTTCATGGCTTTTCAATGAGGAACAACATTTTCAGACAGCGCATTCCAGATCTGAATCACTTGCTGATTAAAATAAGGAGAGTTTATCCTCATGTTGACCTTGTTTCTTTTGCCGATCACCGGTAATTGGTATCCTCTAATCCTTGACACTTGCCCTGATGGCTAACGTTTCTCCCTATCTACTCTACCTTCTCAAACAGCCACAATCCCAGCTTCTTCAATTTGTGTAATGATGCACTTGTACAGCAGAGGGAGATAGTGAGGTGCATGAGACCCCCACAACTTGAAATCGCATCTGATCCTGACCATCCACTGTTACCTGATTAAAATGAAACAAACAAAATCATTTGGGTGTGCCTGTACTTTAATTTGATGTGCCATATAAAGGAGCTAGTATAAATTACAGACTCAAGAACTAATCCTTTTCGCAAAACCAAAGTAGTGTTCCAATAGCTGATTATTTTATATAAATGATGGAAAGTATTTGCAATTCTAATTTAAATTTCACCCCTTCAGAAAGCCCGCTGTGCTTCTAAGTATGAAGTGCTGCATTTTGGGAGATCAACTGTTAAGGAAAAGTATACAGTTAATAGGAGGATCCTGAACAGCATTAATGTACAGAGGGATCTGGGGTTCAAGTCCATAGCTCCCTGAAAGTGGCCACACAAGTAGATAGGGTGTTAAAGAAGGCTTACAGCATGCTTGCCTTTATTGGTCGGGGAATTGACTACAAGAGTCAGAATGTCATGTTGCAGCTTTATAAGGCTTTGGTTAGGTCACACTTAGAGTATCGCATTCAATTCTGGTTGCCACATTACAGGAACGATGTGGAGGCTTTGGATAGGGTGCAGAAGATGTGTACCAGAGGACAGAAAAACTCTGATTGTTTTTGTTTAGAGCGACAGAGACTGAGGGGAGACTTGATAAAAGTTTATAAAATTATGAGATGCACAGATAGGGTTGACGGTCAGAATCTTTTTCCCAGAGTTGAAATGTCTAAAACTAGGGGACATGCATTTAAGGTGAGAGGTGGAAAGTTCAAAGGAGACGTGAGGGACAAGTTTTTTTACACAGAGAGTGGTAGGAGTCTGGAACGTGCTGCCAGGGGTGGTGGTGGAGGCAGATAGGATAGGGGCATTTAAAGGACATTTAGCTAAGCACATGAATATGCAAAGTATGGAGGGATATGGGCCAAGGGCAGGCAGAAGGGATTAGTTTAATTTGGCATCATGTTCAGCACAACATCATGGGCCCATTTCTGTGCTGTGTTGTTCTGTGTTCTATGTTTCAAAGCCTATGAACGCTCTTTAAGTGTTGTCACTGTTGAAGTGTAGGAAACGTAGCTGTATCTTTGTGCACAGCAAGCTCCCACAAGCAGGAATGTCGATCCCATCAGATAACCTTTTGTGCTGATTTTGGTGGAAGGCTAAGTATTGAGCTGGACACTGGGTAAACTCTCTTGCCCGTAGTGCCATTTGATTCTTTTATGTCACCTGGCAGGGCCTGGAGTTGGCATTTCACCTCCTATAGTGTATAAAGCTGGAGTGCCAGCCTGGATTTGGTGCTATAGTCACTGCAGTGGGATTTGAACTGGCAGCATTCTGACACAGACAAGAGTGCAGCCTCTGAGTTTTGGCTGACACTGTGGTTCTGTAATTCAGATACTTTCACATGATAAAAATATAGTTAACACACTCATGTATATTTAACGAAGCCATTGTGTGTGTTGATTACACAGTGCTGGTGCAATGGTAACCCCAGGTCCCTTGCTGTGATGGAGTCACACCAATGTCAGGGGTTAGGGTGGTGGCTGTTGGGCTTAAGGGTGTGAATTACCCTTCAGTGGAATCAATGCAATACTTGAAATGCAGTTTAGATCGCAGGTAACAACCCAATATTATGGGAAACGCAAATATAATAAAATACTGCAAACCCTGAAATTTCACGATGGAATTATGAAGCAGATTCTGAAAAGACTGAGCTCTTGCATAGACAGGAAGGCATAGCTAATGAGCCCGATCTGTCAGCACTTCCCCATCCTCGATTTATCCACAGATATTGTCTGAGCTGCTGAGTGTCCCTGGCATTTACAGTTTTCACATGGAATATGCTTGTGTCCCAACTAGTTCGGATGCACTCGAAATTAAATAGGATGAGGCATCAGTTGTGATCCCTCTTCATCTAAGTCAGATTATTGGGATGGTGCACTAACCAGACGAGATAGCCTGGAACCAACCATTCCACATACCTGCTCCCCAAAAGATTGAGAAACTGCAGGCACGCACACTTTGTGATCTCTTAGTTGAAAATGAGGCAGGGGGGTAAAGATTTGACACAGAGGGAAGGAGAAAATTGCTTTGTAACCTTTTTGGATGTGTTAGGATACACCTCCATAGCCATCACATCCTGAGTCATAGAATCATTCCCATAGAGTCATAGATTCATTCCCATAGAGTCATACAGCATGGAAATAGACCCTTCAGCCCAACCAGTCCATGTGGAACATTATCCCAAGCTAAACTAGTCCCACCTGCCTGCTCCTGGCCCATATCCCTCCAAACCTTACCTATTCATGTACATATCCAAACGCCTTTTAAACGTTGTAATTGTACCCACATCCGCCACTTCCTCTGGCAGTTCATTTCACACACGAAACACTCTGTGTAAAACAAGTTGCCCCTCATATCTTGCTTAAATCTCTCTTCTCCCACCTTAAAAAAAATGCCTGCCTGGCCTTGAACTCCCCCATTCTAGGGAAAAGACACTTACCATTAACCCAAAGTATACCCGTTATGATTTTGTAAACCTCTATAAGGTCATCTCCCAATCTCCTTTGCGCCAGTGGAAAAAGGCCCCAGCCTATCCAGCCTTTCTTTATAACTCAATCCTTCCATACCTGGCAACATCCTGGTAAATCTCTTCTGAACCCTCCCTACCTTAATAATATCCTTCCTATTTCTGGGTGACCTAAACCTTTAGGCCTGAAAGTGGGGACACCATCACTGCACTACAAGACCTTATGTGGAGAGGAGATGAAGACAATTAAATCATTGAAATCAAAATTTACATGCTGGTTACTGTACAATTGATTCAGCAAATTAGCAATAAAAACCCATAAGCTGAGAAGAAAGTTATTTTTGTTAATTGATATGGCAGGCCATTTGTTTACAGGCTCACAAAGGCTTTTTGCCAATGAATTAATCCCATTACAGTTAATATACATACAGATAATTGCTTAATGATGCATCTGTGTCTGCGAGTCATTGAATTAGGACAGCACATTTCCTGTAATTATGTATGTACAACACCATTTTCAGCTGAACATTTATAAAGTGGCAGGGAGAAGACACTTGGAGAGCAGCAACACCGCTGAGGGCTTTGAGTAATGAATTTCCCCATTTCATACTCGCACAAAGATGGTCTAAAAATGTTCAACATCCAAACAAATGGCAAAGAGGTGGGTGCAGCATCATTTAGCTGTGACGCTCAAACAGGATTGGACCACCTTTCAAGATCAGAGCCAGTATAATCAGGCTTCGTGTGGGAGTACTGTGCAGTCAAGCTCTCAATGCCAAGTTTCCATAACAGATTTAAGCGATGAAAGGGGCTGGGTTGTATATCCTGAGCAGAAACACAATTTATAAAAAGTGCTACCTTGTCACAAGTATCACACATTGTCTCTAACTGACCTGTTCACAGATGTAATCACACACTCCTGAAACTGTTGGGATTTGAACTCAGGCCTCTTGTCTCAGAGGTAGGGACACTGCCACTGTGCATTGATGCAATCATTTTAGAACTCACTCTCACAGCTGCAATGCTTTCCTCAGCAAGTTTCTGGTTTCTGCAAGTTCCACCTGGTTTTCAAAATATAATGGCACCCTTCATGCAGTGGATTCCCGATGGCAGATTCACAACTCCTCAATCCACTCGATTTTATCAATCTACTTTCAATACAACGCACTGCCACTTCCTCCTTGAGACCAGTCTGTCTTTAGCTGCGCTTACATTCCCTCTGAAAGAGTCTGGCCATTGGTTCAATTTCATCTTACCCTCATCTAATGCTTTGACAGAATCATCTCCCCTTCCTCTTGGGTGTCAACAGCCACAGGTTTCAACTTTTCAATAATCAATGAAGTTCCAGGCCCTTCTTCTCTTCGCTGGAAACAACAAATGCTAGAGATCATAGATGCAACAGTCAAAATGGCACAACAACGCCTCTTCTTCCTCAGGCAGCTCAGGAAATTTGGCATGTCCATAACCAACTTCTACAGCTGCACCATTGAAAGCATACTGTCTGGGTGCCTAACGGCCTGGTATGGCAACTGCTCTGCCCAGGACTGTAAGAAACTACAGAATGTGGTGTGCATAGCCCAGACCATCATGGAAGCCAACCTTCCATCCATGGACTCTATTTACATGGCTCACTGCTGCAGAAAGGTGGCCAACATCACCAAAGACCCATCGCATCCTGCTAGTGATCTTCTACAACCTCTTCTGCCAGGCAGAAGATACACATGCACAAGCAGGTTCAGGAACAGTTTCTTCCTGGCTGTTATTAGAGTGGACTGTCTAGCCTCTATTAATGCTGATCTTGCTAATATTGATCTTGCCTAGCGCACACCCTGTGCAATGTAATCTGTGCGTCTCTAAGACTTTTTGATCTGTACAACCTTGCTCACTATGGTCTGCCTGTACTACTCGTAAACAAAGCTTTTCACTGTACTTCAGCACACGTGACAATAAATCTGTCAATCAATCAGTCAATCAGATCACAGTGGGTCAGACAGCATCCATGGAGAGAGAACAAGCTAACATTTCAAGTCTAGATGACTCTTCATCAGAGCTGAAATGAAGTGTAGAGGAGGGCGCATTTATGCTATAGGTGGGGGTTGGGGTATAAAGTGCTGGGGGAGAAAGGACATTGATAGTTCAGATTAAATGAGCAGAATGTGAGAATGGCAGAACAATGGTCTAACTGTCAGGCTAGAAAGGACAGACAGTCCCACTGGGGTAGGGGGAGGGGAGTGAGGATATGGTGGTAGAGAATACAACAAGATAAAGCTAAAACGAGGGGAAGAAATGGGACTAGGTTCACAATTTGAAGGTGTTGAACTCAATATTAAGTCCAGAAGGTTGTAAAGTTCTTAGTCTGAAGACATTGGCCCCATCCCCAACCTCTTCCTCCGTTACATCAATGACTGTATCGGCGCTACCTCGTGCTCCCACGAGGAGCTCGAACAGTTCGTTCACTTCACTAACACCTTCCACCCCAACCTTAAGTTTACCTGGACCATCTCCAATACTTCTTTTTCCTTCCTGGACCTCTCTGTTTCCATCTCTGGTAACCACCTGGAAACTGATATCTATTTCAAGCCCACCAACTCCCACAGCTACCTAGAATACACCTCCTCTCACCCACCTTCCTGCAAGAATGCTATCCCATCTTCCCAATTCCTTCACCTCCACCGCATCTGCTCCCAAGATGAGGCATTTTGCTCCTGAACATCCCAGATGTCCTCGCTTTTCAAGGACCACAATTCCTCCTCCACAGTGGTTGAAAATGCCCTCAACCGCATCTCTCATGTTTCCCGCACCTTAGCCCTCACACCCCCTCCCCGCAATAACAACAAAGACAGAATTCTCCTCATCCTCACGTATCACCCCATCAACCTCCGGATTCAACGCATCATCCTTCACCACTTCCACCGCCTGCAATCCGACCCCACCACCAAGGACATTTTTCCCTCCCCACCCTTATCTGCTTTCCGGAGGGACCACTCTCTCCGTGACTCCCTTGTCCGCTCCACACTCCCCTCCAGCCCCACCACCCCTGGCACTTTTCCCTGCAACTGCAGGAAGTGCTACACCTGCCCCTACACCTCCCCCCCCACCCCTATCCCAGGCCCCAAGAAGACCTTCCACATCAAGTAGTTGTTCACCTGCATATCTGCTAATGTGGTATACTGTATCCGCTGTTCCCGATGTGGCCTCCTCTACATCGGGCAGACCAAGCGGAGGCTTGGAGACCACTTTGTGGAGCACCTACACTCGTTTCGTGACAAACGACTGCACCTCCCAGTCGGGAGCCACTTCAACTCCCCCTCCCACTCCTTGGACGACATGTCCATCCTGGGCCTCCTCCAGTGTCACAACGATGCCACCTGAAGGCTGGAGGAACAGCACATCATATTCCGCTTGGGAACCCTGCAGCCCAATGGTCTCAATGTGGACTTCACAAGCTTCAAAATCTCCCCAACCGCGACCTCATCCCAAGACCAGCCCAGCTCGTCCCCGCCTCCTTGACCTGTCCGTCTTCCCTCCCACATACCCACCACTCCCTCCTCACTGACCAATCCCCATCCCAACTCCCTACGTACATTCACCTTTCCTGGCTCCATCCCCGCCTCCTTGACCTGTCCGTCTTCTTTCCACCTATCTGCTCCTCTATCCACCTTCCATCATCGCCTCCCCCTCTCTCTATTTATTTCAGAGCCCCCTTCCCCTCCCCCATTTCTGAAGAAGGGTCCCGACCCGAAACGTCAGCCTTCCTGCTCCTATGATGCTGCCTGGCCTGCTGTGTTCATCCAGCTCTTCACCTTGTTATCTCAGATTCTCCAGCATCGGCTGTTCCTACTATCTCTCAAGTTAGTGAGACATGATTTCCCACACACAAAGCCGTGTTGATTGTACCTAACTAGTCCTTGCCTTTCCAAATACATGTAAATGCTGATCCCTTCCAACAACTTGCCCACCACCAATGTCAAGTTCGCTAGCCCCTGGCTTTGTCTTACCCCCTTACTTAAATAGTGGCACCAAATTAGCCAACCTCCAGTCTTCTGACATCTCACTTGTGGTTATCGATGATACAAATATCTCAGCAAGGGGCCCAGCAATCACTTCCCTTCTCTAACATAGAAGGCTGTGGAAGCTCGATCTTCAAGTATGGTCGATTCCTGATTACCAATGGTGCACAAGGTTCTGGGGCTGGGTGGTTAAAAGGCATTAAAGTGTTTGATGAACCATGATTGTATTGACTGGAGGGGCAGGTTCAATGTACTGAATGGCTTAGTGCTGTTGCTATGTTCCTATATATTCAACAATGGAGAAAAATATTTACACTAAATGCTGCTAAATGCATCTGCAAGACAATTCCACTTCATAAATTGACCAAACATCTTGAATTACTTTGTGAGCCGAAGGGTCTGTTCCTGTGCTGTATGTTCTATGCAGAATTTTACATTTCCGGGGCAGGGTTCGGAGGCATGAGTCAGGTGATGAGTCTTGGAACCAAGTTCGCAATTTTTTGTTGTGATGCTCTGAGGTTAAATCAATTTTGCTCTCCTTTAAAGAGGTATCTACCTTTTTCTTGCAGCCACAAACTGTGCAGCAGATCTGATTCATCCCAACATGGTCAAGACAAATTTTGAAGCAACGGTGGCTACATTTCTCAGAGCAGTCCAGGAGCTCCTTGGCTTCCTATTGGTGGCCTACACATTGCTGCTGTTTGGGTTGCTGTCTGCGGGATGGATTATTCAATATCTGACCATGAACTGACTGCATCTGACAAAGTGGATGACAAATCCTTATGTTCCAATGTGTTAGGGCTGGTTAAACAACATGCAGGTGGAAAGAATGCAGGAAGCATGTACCAAGAGGCAATTTTATTTGTACTCCTTACCACACCTCCGTCTCCTCTCCCCCTACCCATTGTGCATTGTTGCTCATGATGTACCTGAGAACAATTGTATCCACATATTGTCTGTTAAGCAATGACTGACCTTTGAGGTTTAATCAGTAATGTTTCCCACTCAATCCAAACTTCTAATGATTTGTGTTTGCAGAAGAACCAAAAGCGATTTAATAAATAAACAGATAGTGGCAAATATGCTGTACCAGCTTTTCAACGTCATTATTGAAACATAGCACTTTACAGTTGTGTTTCTGCCTTGTATAAAATATGTTCTTACCCAGTTTATGCAGGAAACACCTTTGACAGGCCAATAATTTAGGGGAGAGTGGGGAAACATATCACTTTGTGTAAAGGGAACGGTGCTTGCTGTAGAGTGATACGCCATACATTCAGAAAAGCGTTAAGGGTCTACCTACAGTCCAAAGACTACAGCAGTTCAAGAGACAGCTCACTACCACATTCTCAAGGACATTTAGGGCACCCAATAAATGCTGGTCCAGCCAGTGATGCCAGTTAGTCATTAAAAATAATACAGTGGCCACAAGCGCATCTCTACTGCCACAAAAATAGTGAAAATGTATTACATTTATTTCTGGAGCTGCTCATTGCCGAGGCTTTCCAACCTTTACTGACGGTGTTTAGGAACAAGAATATGATTGACACCTCACCATAAGTCCGCATCAACTCAAGAAAAAGTATTTTCAGGTTAATCCCTTGAGCCTTTTGTTTCACCTGTCCGAAGGTCACTGTAGCAAACTTGCATCTTAAAGACACTGCAAGTGTTGGTTTGAAGTCTGAACAGCTCTTTCGCCTAAGCTTGTTGAGTACATTGGTATAATGTGTAAAAAAAATCAATTTAAGCCTCTGTGTTCTCCACTGTAGGCTGGGAAGGATGTCTGAAGAAAGGTGGCTTAAAGAGCATATGAAACACAGGAATGGGCACTGTCCCTAAGGGAAACAGTTCACTGCGTTCACGTACAGAGAAGAATATTAATGATGGGTGCAGCCAATTTGCAACACTCAAAATAACAATATTGGCGTATCTGCAGCAACTCTGCCACAACATCACAATTGTAATAAGGCACAAATGTTCATTGACGGAAGGTAATGGGAAAAACCCAGGTGTCAATCTGGAATAACTGCTGTCAGCAATTGCTCTTTGTCTCTGTTGAAAGAACTGTAAAAATTGGGATACAGATGGCGACCACTCTATGTATAGGAGTGTTAGTTTTCCAACTGGAGCTCTCTGCTCAGTTCCAATTTCCCTGTCCTCTCTCCATGTCCTTATTTTTGAAACCAATTCAATTTTGAATAGTGCTAGACTCTCTGCCTCTCTAGCTAAATGTGATGTTGTAATATTACAATAATTGTGGGAACCACGTGGATAGCCAAGTATAAAGAGGAAAAGACTTTCTCAAACACAGCTGGACCAGACAAAAAGTGTTAGCAAGATACATATCTCAAGCATATAGTCCTTTATTTAAAAACATTTCTTCCAATTCACCCCATAGGATGGGTTTTAGGGTCCATATGGGCGAGGGATTTCAACCCCTAATGGTTGTGAGTTGAGATTTGGTGATTGTGAGCTGAGATGTCGCAATGGCGAACATGTAGCAATGCCCCACCTCTCACCCTCACTCTCAGAGGTCTTCTCTTGCAGCCCCTGCTCTCATAGAGCTTCCCATCCCCAACCTATTCACACAGTTCTCCCAGAGGGGATAGCAACAATTTTCAAACCTCAAAATGGGACCACAGTGGGAAACTACTTGGGAAGCATAGGCAGAGACTTTCAAAGTCATTTTGGACAGTGTGAGCAGTGGCATAGTCTCAGAGATGGTGCACTGATAGATTCCTTTTCACGAACAGCCTCTAACAATCCCCTATTATCTGTGCCTTTTATCTCAGTATAATTCAGTGAGGTTATTGTAGTCAGAAATCACAAGCTTTATTTCATGTATTGTTGCAGTATGTAACATCGATGCTAGAAAGCTATTTTGTCATTGTGAAGGATCTGTGATGATTGAGGAATATTTTCCGCATTTTCTCAATAAATCACTACCTGTCTTTCTTTTATTGGTTGTAATGGACATAGGTCAAATTGATGGGCTCTTTCTGTGCATGAATTTGCAGCGCAGGAATCTGAGAACAGGAACGGTAGAAATGCTGTCAATAACGCTCCTCCAGTCATGTTTCTCTAACAGTTCTCAAGTAACTAGCTAACTAACTGATTACTGATAGGAAACTGCTCATTTTATATCTAAGACAGATATTATGTCCTGAGATAGATTACATCTCAAAGATTTAACTTTGCAAGACAATCAGATTGTTTTAAAAAGAAATTAAACCATTATGTTGCTGAATAATATCGATGGACGGAAAAATAGAGCTGTGGGTAACAAAAGAGTTTTGCTAAATTCAGTTAGAGAGAAAGAGGTAGCCACAGACAGGTTTCAAACAAGGAGCTAACAGCTGTGCCCTGGCAACAGTTGAAGAAGAAACTGAGGGTAAAAACAGAAGAGAAAGAAGAAAAATTGTGGACAATGTTGAGACGTCAACTGAGAGAGACTTGAAGAAGGCCAGAGAAGAAGAAAGATGATACCATCAGCCCCAAAAAAACTGTAGTGACAACAAATGAATGAATGTTCTTGAAATGCTAAAAATCACAAATTCTATTTTTAGTATTTACCAGTGTTATACGTTGGTCTACTGCTCCTGTTAACCTGCCGTGTTGATTAATTGCAACAACAGCTTGCACTGAATGGTCAATCCTAATACTTAATCTCTCTTTAATGGTACAAGAGCAGTGGGACACATTCAAGAAGGAAATAGGGAGAGCACAAGGTCAACATGTTCCAAAAAAGACAAAGGATGGGACAAAAAATTTCAGCAGACCATTTTGAGGGTTATGCCAGATTAGATGAAGGGAAAAAGTAGGTTTACAGCAGATACTGATGGCTCCAAACAGCGGAAACCACGAGGAGTACAGAATGTACAAGAGGAAACTTAATAAGGAAATCAGGAGAGCAAAAAGAGAGCTTGAAAGAATAATGGCAGATAAGATAAAGGAAAATTCTGTTATTTTACAAGTACATTAACAGTAAAAGGATAACTAGAGAAAAGGCGGGGCCCATTAAGTGCTAATTTGTGTGTGGAGTCGGAGGACATCAGTAAGTTTCTATCTGAATACTGTGTGTCAGTGTTCATTAGTAAGAGGGATGATGTGGGTATAGAAATCAGGGAGAAGGACTGTAGTATAGTTAAAGAAGTTAGCATAGACAGAGAGGAGTTCTGAGGTGTCTGGCAGGCTTAAAAGTGTATAATTTATTTTATTCATTTGTGGGAAGAAGGTGTCGCTGGCTGGCCAGCATTAATTACCCATCCCTAGTTGCCCTTGAGAAGGTAGTAGTGAGCTGCATTCTTGAACCACTGCAGTCCACATGCTATAGGTTGACCCACAATGCCCTTTGGAAGGAAATTACAGGATTTTAATCCAATGACAGTGAAGGAATGGTCATATATTTCCAAGTTAGAATGGTGAATGACTTGGAGGGGAACTTGCAGGGGGTGGTGTTCCCATATATTTGCTGCCCTTGTCCTTCTAGATGGAAGTGGTCGTGGGTTTGGAAGGTGCTGTCTGAGGATCGTTGATGAATTTCTGCAGTGCATCTTGAAGATAGTACACACTGCTGTTACAGTGGTGGAGGGAGCGGATGTTTGAGGATGTGGTGCCAATCAAGTGGACTGTTTTATCCTAGATGGTGTCAAGCTTCTTGAGTGTTGTTGGGGCTGCACTCATCCAGGCAAGTGGGGAGTATTCCATCACACTCCTGACTTGTGCCTTGTAGATGGTGGACAGGCTTTGGGGAGTCAGAAGGTGAGTTACTCGCCCCAGTTTTCCTAGTCTCTGACCTGCTCTTGTGGCCGATGTGTTTATGTGACAAGTCCAGTTGAGCTTTTGCTCAATGGTAACCCCTAGGATAGTGGAGAATTCAGCAATGGTGATACCATTGAATGTGAAAGATCAATTGGTTAGATTCTCTGTTGTTAGAGATAACCCTTGCCTAGCATTTGTGTAACATGAATGTTACTTGCGGAGAGTCTGCCCCCCATATCCATTAATTCCAGTTTTGCTAGGTGTCCTTAATGCCACACTGGGTCAAATGCAGCCTTGATGCCAAGGGCTGTCACTTTCACCTCACCTCTGGAATTCAGCTCTTTTGTCCATGTTTGGACCAAGGCTGTAATGAGGTCAGGAGCTGAGTGGACCTGGCAGAACCCAAACTGGGCATCACTGAGCAGATTAATGCTGAGCAGGTGCTGTTGGTAGCAATGTGGAAGACTTTACTGCTGATTCTCCTGGGTTGGATGAAATATATCTCAGGTTGTTGAGTGAGGCAAGGAAGATATAGCAAGGACAATAATTTTCAACTCTTCCCTATCTTAAGGGGTGTACCAAAAGACTGGAGGATAGTCAATGTGATACCATGATTCAACAAAGGAGAAAGATATAAAGCAGAAAACTACAGGCCAGTCAGTCCAACCCCAGTGGTGAGGAAATTATTGGAAGCATACCTGAGGGACAGAATTAGTTTACACTTGAAGAGGCGGGGATTAATCAAGAACAGTCAGTATGGTTTTGTTAAGGGGAGATTATGATTGACCAACTTAGAGCCATACAGCACGGAAGCAGAACCTTTGGTCCAACTCGTCCATGCCAACCAAGTTTGCCAAACTAAACTAGTCCCACTTTCCTGCATTTGACACACATCCCTCTGAACCCTTCCTATTCATGTACCTGTCCAAATGCCTTTTAAATGTTGTAACTGTACCTGCATCTACCACTTCCTCTGGCTGTCCATTCCACTTACAAACTACCCTCTGTGTGAAAAAGTCGAGTCTCATGTCCCTTTCCCCTCACCTTAAACCTATGCCCTATAGTTTTGAACTCTCCTATCCTGGAGAAAAGACTTTTGCTATTCACCTTATCTGTTGTCCTCATGATTTTATAAACCTCAGTAAGGTCACCCCGCAACCTCCTATGCTCCAGTGAATAAAGTCCCAGCCTATCTATATAAGCCTCCCGTCCTCGTAACATCTTTGTAAATGTTTTCTGCACCCTCCCGAACTTAATAATATCTTTCCCATAGCAGGGCAACTAGAACTGTACTCAGTACTCCAAAAGTGGCCTCATCAACATCCTGTAAAATTGCAACATAATGTCCCAACTCCTATATTCAATGGTCTGAGCAATGAAGGCAAGCGTGCCAAAAAGCTTCTTTATCCCCCTTGAATAACTTCCTATATTCTCATTCAAATTTGCTTACATAAATAAAAACAACTGTGGACCTGGTACTGATCCCTGAGGAACATCTCTAGTTACAGGCCTCCAGTCCAAAAATCAATCCTTCACCCACCACTCTGTCTCCTACCATCAAACCAGCTTGTATCAATTAGCAAGCTCTCCCTGAATCCATATGATCTCACCTTATTAACCAGTCTACATTGCAAAACCTTGTCAAAGGCCTTACAAAAGTCCATGTAGACAATATCCACTGCTCTGCCTTCATCAATCCTCTTTGTCACTTTGTCAAAAAACTCAAGTTTGTGAGACATGATTTCCCACACACAAACCCAAGCTGTCTATCCCTAATCAGTCCTTGCCTCTCCAAATGCATGTAAATCCTGTCTGTAAGAATTCCCTCTGACAACTTACCTACCACTGACATCAGACTCACACGTCTATAGTTCCCAGGCTTCTCCTTGCAGCCTTTCTTAAACAAAGCACAACATTAAGGGGAAGCAATAGCCTAGGGGTATCATTGCTGGACTGTTAATCCAGAAACCCAGATAATGTTCTGGGGACCTGGGTTCAAATCCTGTCATGGCAGATGGTGGAATTTGAATTCAATAAATATCTGGAATTAACAGTGTAATAATGACCACGAATCCATTGCTGAATGTTGGAAAAACCCATTTGGTTCACAAATTTCCTTCAGGGAAGGAAACTGCCATCCTTACCTGGTCTGGCCTACATGTGACTCCAGACCCACAGCAATGTGGTTGATTCTTAATTTTGCCTCTGGGCAATAAATGCTGCCTAGTCAGAGACACCATCATCCTGTGAATGAATAAAAAAAAATTAGCCACCCTCCAGTCTTCCAGCACCTCACCCGTGCCTATAGATGATGCAAATGTCTCTGCTAGGGGCCCCACAATTTCTTCCATAGCTTCTCACAATGTTTGATTGAATTTTTCGAAGAGGTAACCAGGTGTGTAGATGAGGGCCACATATTCAACGTTGTCTGCTTGGACTTCAGCAAGGTTTTTGATAAAGTCACACACTGGAGACTGTTAGTGAAGGTAAAAGCTCATAGGATCCAAGGACTTTTGGCAACTTGTGTACAGAATCGGCTGATTGTGAGGATACAGAGGGTAATTGTCATGGAGTGTTTTTGTGACTGAAAGCCTGTGTTCAGTGGGGTTCTGCAGGGACCAGCATTGGTGTTTGTGATATATATAAATGATTTAGGCTTGAATATACAAGGGTTAATCAGTAAGTTCACAAATGACATGAAAATTGGTATAGGTTAGTGAGGAGGATAGCCATAGAATAGGAGGATAAAGATGGGTGGTCAGATGGATTTGGAGGGACTTGATTGAGATGTATAAAATTTTGAGGGGCATAGACGGAGTAGACAGGAAAAAACATTTCCCCTTGGTGGAGGGATCAATGATCAAGGGGCATAGATTTAAGGTAAGGGGCAAGAGGTCTAGAGGAAATGTGAGAAAAATGTTTTACTCCCAGAGGGTGATGGGACTGTGGAACTCACTGCCTGTAAGGGTAGTAGAGGCAGCACCTCTCATAAGAAGTATCAAATGTGCACTAGCTATACCAAGGCATATAAGGCTATGGGCCAAGTACTGGAAAATAGCATTGGAAAAGTGAGGTGGTTGTTCTTGATTGGCACAGATTCAATGGGCCACAGGGCCTATGGTATCTTTAGCAAGTTTGCAGACGACACCAAAGTTGGTGGTGTGGTGAACAGCAAAGAAGGTTACCTCAGAGTAACAGGATCTTGATCAGATGGGCCAATGGGTCAAGAAGTGGCAGATGGAGTTCAATCTAGATAAATGTGAGAAGCTGCATTTTGGAAAGGTAAATCAGGGCAGGACTTATACACTTAATGGTAAGGTCCTAGGGGAGTGTTGCTGAACAAAGAGACCTTAGGGTGCAGGTTTATAGTTCCTTGCAAGTGGAGTCACAGGTAGACAGGATAGGGAAGAAGGCATTTGGTATGCTTGCCTTTATCAGTCAGTGCATTGAGTAAAGGAGTTGGGAGGTCATGCTGCAGCTGTACAGGACATTGGTTAGGCCACTTTTGGACTATTGCATGTAATTCTGGCCTCCCTGCTATAGGAAAGATGTTGTGAAACTTGAAATGGTTAAGAAAAGATTCATAAGAACGTTGCCAGGGTTGGAGGATTTGAGCTATAGGGAGAGGCTGAATACACTGGGGCTATTTTCTTTGGAGCATCGAGCATCTGAGGAGTGACCTTATAGAAGTTTACAAAATCATGAGGGGCATGGATAGGGTGAATAGCCAAGGTCTTTTCTCCAGGGTAGGAGAGTCCAAAACTTGAGGGCATGGGTTTAAGATCAGAGGGGAAAGATTTAAAAGGCACGTGAGGGGCAACATTTCCCCACAGACGATGGCGCGTATATGGAATGAGCTGCCAGAGGAAGTGGTGGAGGCTGGTACAATTACAACATTTAAAAGGCATTGGATGGATACATGTATAGGAAAGGTTTAGAGAAATGTGGGCCAAATGCTGGCAAGTGGGACTAGGATATCTGGTAGGCATGGACAAATTAGACTGAAGGGTCTGTTTCTGTGCTGCACATCTCTATGACTCTATGACTAAGATTTTATCAGGTCAAATCTTACCAGGACAACTAAATACTTTCAATGGCATCAGTTCACCAGGGACTGGGTTTTACAAACAGTGGGAGATTATATTGAGATGACAAGCACCCTTTAATGGAGCAGAATTATTTTTTATTGGGGTATATAAAGTCTGAACTCAGTTCATGAACAGAACCAGATTCAAAATCGGAAACTGTCTTCGGAATCAGTCTCATTCTTGGACAAATGCGTCTCCATCAGGGACGGACACCTCAGTAACTCACTCAACCACAAGCCCATGGATAACCACATGAGGCTGCACTTCTCTAGCTTCCACCCTAAACATGGTAAAAGAAGCCACCCCCTACGGACAAGCCCTGAGCATACACAGGGTCTGCTCAAATGAGGAGGAACGCAACAGACACATAAGGGTTTGAAAGACACCCTCATAAGAATGGGATACGATGCACAACCCATTGATCACCAGTTCTGACATGCCACAGTGAAAAACCACATCGACCTCCTCAGAAGACAGACACAGGATACGACCAATAGAGTACCCTTCATCATCCAGTACTTTACTGGAGCGGAGAGACTACACCATGTTCTTTACAACCTTCAACATGTTATCGACGATGATGAGCATCTCGCCCAGATCTTCCCCACGCTTCCACCTCTCACCTTCAAACAACCGTCAAACCTTAAACAGACCATTGTTTGCAACAAACTACCCAGGCTTCAGGACAACATCGACCCCAACACTATACAATGCTGCCATGGCAACCTCTGCAAGACATGTCAGTGGTCAAGGACATTCAGTCTCCGATCTTCGGGTAAGCATCCTCCAGGGCGGCCTTCGAGATACACAACAACGCAGAATCACCGAGCAGAGACTGACAGCCAAGTTCTGTACGTTGAAAATGGCCTCAACCATGATCTTGGGTTCATGTCATGTTACAGGTGACCCCACCACAGTGTTCTGTATCTGTAAAATCTTCCTTACTATCCTGTTTTATCACCTTGATGACTTGTTATGATCTCTCTACCCTAATTAGTTTGCACAGTTTTGAATTACTTTTTACACACACAGACACACACACACACACACACACACACACACACACACACAGAGACACAAACACTCTCTCTCTCTCTCACTCACAGACACACATACTCTCTCACTCAGAGACACACACAGACACACACGCACTCTCTCTCTCTCTCTCTCACACACACACACACACACACATACACAGAGACACACACACTCTCTCTCTCTCACTCACAGACACACACTCTCTCTCACTCACAGACACACACAGACACACACGCACTCTCTCTCTCTCACACACACACACACACACACACACACACACACACACACAGACACACACACACACACACACACACACACACAGATAACTATGGAGTGATTCATTTCATCCAAGATGTTTGTTTATTTGCAGATACATTGCATTTTACTCAAAGAACAGTCAGTCAGTATGACATCTTATAAATTCCAGCTTTCGGGATAAAACCAGCCTGATTCCAAGTAAAAGCTCGGAGACAGATTCTGGACAAGGACTGACATCTACAATTCAGTGTCTGATCTGAGATGACACCGTTTATATATTCCTATATATCCTGCCTGTCATAACAGTACAGCGCTGACATTGACTTTATAAACACTTTACACACTGTCTAACACTCTTGTTCACCTGCAGAGACTGATTATCTGACACTCCACTCACCCCCATCGCATGATCTTTTGATCCCTCTGCCCTTGACCTCTCTGCCTATAAACTCTGTGTCTGTGTGCCCTGCTCTCTCACTGTAACTGACGAAGGGGCTGCACTCTGAAAGCTTGTGTGATTCCAAATAAACCTGTTGGAATATAACCTGGTGTCATGTGACTTCTGACTTTGTCCACCCCAGTCCAACACCGGCACCTCCACATCACAAACATTAAATACATTAATGGTGGATGCTACCGACCACTGACTTGCTAAATCAATGAATTGTTCGTTAGGAATATAATTGCTGATTACATCAGATGGTTTGTGTCCAATGTTGCCTGTAGTGAACCAGAATCAATGGGTTTAACATGTGTTGAGATATTTATAACTGAGTGACAGCATGCTGTTTCTGAAATGTCTGGGTACTTATGTTAACATATTTCACATTGTGCTCCAGTATTATACTATCATCTGCTCTCTCCACAAAACACACATAATAATATTCACATATCCTCAGGACATCTCAAAACAATTTACTGCTGTGAAATTGCTCACAGCAAGACCCGCAAACAGCAAATAAATGAATTAATGATTAGATAAGCAATATTTGGTGCATTTGATTGAGGAAGGAATGTCGCCTAGGATTCTGGGGGAACACCTGCTTTTCGAAAGGGTCCTGGGAACTTTTATGTCCGGCTGTAAGGGAGGCTTGGAAATCCATTTAACATCTCATTGTGAAAACTGCAACTTCATCAAAGCAACAGCTACTCTGTAAAAAAATACCTGAAAGAACTGCGGATGCTGTAAATCAGGAACAAAAACAGATGTTGCTGGAAAAGCTCAGCAGGTCTGGCAGCTTCTGTGAAGAAAAAATCAGAGTTAACGTTTCGGGTCCGGTGACCCGTCCTCAGAACTCTGAGGAAGGGTCACCGGACCCGAAATGTTAACTCTGATCTTTTTCTTCACAGATGCTG
>NC_063357.1:36983360-36988231 GCF_021869965.1 Rhincodon typus | reverse complement strand
CACCGGACCCGAAATGTTAACTCTGATCTTTTTCTTCACAGATGCTCCAGACCTGCTGAGCTTTTCCAGCAACATCTGTTTTTGTTCCATCAGTTCCTCTGTGCTGCTTTGAAACGTCGCCTTCCTAGACAAAAGAGAGTAAGGGCTGAAGTCAGATGAGTACAACTCATTTTTTGGGATTGAGGTGGGAAGAAACACTGAGTTAAGCTAATAAAGACAAAAGCTATGGAAATGACAATATTGACTAGTGACTGTTCCACTTCACTCTTCTATATCCCTCTCCCCTTCCTGTCTCCTATTAGGGTGCAGTTATGTGAAGACATCTGCTTCTTTGGAGTCATAGTCATTCAGCATGGACACAGACCCTTCAGTCCAACCCATCTACATTGACCAGGTATCGTAAACTCACCTAGTTCCATTTGCCAATATTTTGCCCATATCCCTCTAAAGCCTTCCTACTCATATACCCATCCAGGTGCCTTTTAAATGTTGTAATTGTACCAATCTCCACTACCTCCTCTGGCAGCTCGTTCCATACACGCACCACTCTCTGCGCAGAAAAGTTACTCCCTAGGTCCCTTTTAAATTGCTCCCCTCTCACCTTAAGCTCAGCTGTTTAAAAATAAATTATTCTTTCATAAGATGAGAGTATGGCTGGCGGTGATGAAAGCAAATCAATTGTTTGGATATTTTAAAAAGGGCGATAGTGAAGCAAGCTTGCTTTTTGTATGATTACATTTGAAACGCTGTCTGTAGTTTCAGATGCTACAGTATGTAAAAGGTACTGCAATTATGGAGAAAATACAGAGGAGGGTAACCAGAATGACCGAGGGGATGACAATTACTGAAAAGCAGGACATGCCGCCAGTGTTTTATCATCTTGCATTCATTAGGCTGAATACAGGAATGCCAAACTTCAAATGATCACAACAATTTATGCTGCAGGAGGATATGATGCTGATTGGTTGTTAATTCAACTTGAACTGACCAGGCATTGCCATGGAGAACTCAAGAGAAAACTATTGGTTCCCCATGCTCCTGGGCACTAAGAAAAACATGCAGCCCTGCAACTCTCTGAGACAATGCAGGTAACAAATGGTTACATAAGCTGGACTGGTTCTTAAAGGAGGAGTGAAGACTGAGAGTGACATAATTGCTGGGTTTAAAATTCTAAGGGACCAGATTATGGAGACCATGACAAGCCGTTCCATCTTACATCAAACAGTAGAATGTAAATTCGAAATGAACCTGCAGAAACAGCATGTTAGTGAGTGAGTGGCCGGTTTTTGAATAGGCTCCCGAAGGATACAACAGAAAAAGCAGCATGAATCCATTAAAATGCAAATTTCTTCCTGAGATTCGTATTTTGCGACATAATAAATGAGTAATTGGAAGCATGAAACCATGGTAAATATTGGCCTTTTATGAGTAACAGAAGATTTCTTGGTAAGATGGCGGCAGAGTAGGAGACTCTGACCTGAGCTCATCTGCTCCGCTCGTTGTTTTTCTTTTCTTTCTCCCTCTTTTCCTCCCTTCTATGGCTTTCTTCTCCTCTTCTGTCTTCTCAAACACTCAGCTTCGCCTCCCCCCCAACCCTCAGCCTCGGCCTCAGAAGCTGTACATAGGTACCTTTGTACCTGAGATGATGTGTAAGTGATGACTTATAAACTTCTCACTGTATCATTTGAGTACAGGTGACAGTAAAGCTAATTCATTCATTCATTTTGAATGGATGGTTCACAGGGATTTTCCTGGTCTATTGTAGTTTAATAGAAGCTGATTGCCTTGGTTAGTCAGTAACTCCATTATTGCTGCATCAAGTGATATTCCAGATGATAGATAGCAATCTAAATGGAGCTCCTGTGTCTACCAACTAGTTATTATGTTGCTAAATATTAGTTCATTAAAGACCCTGCCCTAAATGGCAGGAAGGTTTATTATGGTTTCTGTATTCCTTATCACAGACCCCTGTACTGTATTGAACCTGTGCTATGTTTGAGTAGAGGGTTTGAACCACAAGCTGGATGTAGTTGCATGTAACTTCTGTTGTCCATGCAATAACCTTCCATCCTTTCTGCCCCCATAAGTTAGGAAAAGAAGTTTCTATCAAAATAACTGACACAAACTTCTACACACAAAAAGCCATCACTCTGAACACACTTTTCACTTTGATGAGGCACAGCTAATACATTTCCATCACATACCACAGCAAAGTAGGCTATGGGCCAAGTGCTAGAAAATGGGTTGAGAATAATCAGATGCTTATTTTTGACTGGCACAGATATGATGAGCTGAAGGACCTTTTTCTATGCTGTAGGCGTCTATGATTCTATAACCCTAAATCATTCAATAATGATAAAGTGCCTCAGAAAGAATATGTGTCAACCATCCATGAGAATGTGTGATTTGCATCCAAGAGTTGCATACTTTTTATAACTCATTGAACTACATCCTGTAATTGTTAGCTGACTCAATGGTTATTTGAGTGTGGTCTGGTAACTTTGGGGAGGTTGGAAAGAGAATAAACCTGAAAGCACCTTTGCACTGGGATATTACTGGATTCAGCGGGATCACTAAGGCAGCTGTGCAGACTAGTCACTCCTGCTGCCACCTGGGGTGTTCATATTGGGTTTCATCTACAATATCATACACCTTCATTGCTCAGACCTTTGATTATTGGAATTGGAACATCATGTTGAGGTTGTATAGGACATTGGTGAGGCCTCTTCTGGAATACTGTGTGCAGTTCTGGTCACCCTGTTATAGGAAAGATATTATTAAACTGGCGAGGGTGCAGAAAAGATTTACCATTTGTTGCCATAAATGAAAGGTTTGAGTCATAAAAATAGACTGGAAAGACTGAGACCTTTTTCACTATAGCGTAAGAGGTTGAGGGGTGACCTTATTGACATTTATAAAATCATGAGGGGCATAGATAAGGTGAGTAGCAAAGGTGAGCAGCAAAGGTCTTTTCTCTAGGATAGGGGAGTTCAAAACTAGAGGGCATAATTTTAAGGTGAGAGGAGAAAGTTTTAAAAGGACTTGAGGAGCAACATTTTTTAACACAGAGAGTGGTTCATGTGTAGAATGCACTGCCGGAGGAAGTGGTGGATGCAGATACAGTTACAATATTTAAAAGATATTTCGATAAGTTCATTAATAGGAAAGGTTTGGAGGGATATGGGCCAAGCGCAGGTAGGTGGGACTGGTTCAGTTTGGGAACATGGTTAGCATGGACTGGTTAGACTGAGGGTCTGTTTCTGTGCTGTATGACTTGATGACTCTAGTCTCCATGTCTTGGCTTGGCCTCAGCCTTAGCAGATATTAGTTCTTCTCTGAGTTCAGGGAAGGTATCTGGATTGGAATCCCCTCTCACTGGGGTAAGTTATTTTCACTATGGCCAGGAGCCGATACCTGCTCCATAACTTGAATATGTTCCCTGTAACTGGGAACTCTGTGGGACAAATGAGAAGTAATCCTTAATTCTCTGACTAGATCAATATTTACTGCCCATCCCTAATTGCTCTTGAGAAGGACAATAGCCACTGTTAGTCCATGTGCTGCAGGAACAGTCAGATGTACTTCAAGTTTCATGGTTTTGACCTCGTGATAATAAGGGAATGATGATGCATGTTCACTGTTATGTTATCAATTTAAAAACAAACTTAACTTCGCCTCTGTAAAAGGATTCCTGACCTATCAGAGGATTATGCATCCAAGGTGGGTGGATGGATTAATCAAGGATAATCTAATTGAACGATGAATGGCCTGTTCCTGTTCTTTGACATGTCCCAAGCTGCCTCTGTATTCTCTCTGTGTAAAGTGATGTATTTCTTACCATTTCGCTAGTAAAGGTATTTTTTGGGCATTATTGAGCATTTACTAAGCCTGTAGTGACTTTTGTTTCCGGTGCTATGTTTTCTTTAAGTATTTTAATCAATAAATAGAGATTCTAATAGCACAATCTGAGTCTAGTTGTCACCATGATAAGGTTATCCACCTTTACAATGTGGAATTTTATTTTCAGACTATAAAGCAAGTCTGAGATAGAGGCCTGAAGATCAAGATGCCCAAAACAGGTATTCCATCTGTTACCAGAGTTCACAACAGTCCCCCAGCCCCATTTCCCCCCATTAAGGATGTCTTCAATTAAACTTCCCCTTTTGTTTCAGCCTCAGATAGTGTCAGTGTGGGGGAGACACACTGGAAAAGTTTTTCCAGCTTCTGCATCTGGATTGCCTCCATACAGCAGAGGCTGTGAAACTTTAATCTGGTACTGATTCCGTTTTCTTGCATAATATTTGGACAGTTTTATTTTAAATTTTGGAACAGTTTGTAAAAGGTCTCAATGCCCATAATGTAAAGCACTTCCCCACTGACAGTAATGCAAGGTAATGACTGTTTTACACATGCTGTTGGTCATGTGAAGTCTCAATTACTGTCCCTGTCAGTAATTTACAAGGATTGCTGTTGGCAATATATCATGAGGATTATTAATTGCCTCCATAGTCTAAGGTGCTGAGTGTTGTTGTCAGTATTTTGAACTGATTAATTTGCATGCTTTTCCTCCTTTTTCTCATTTCACTGACATAGGGAATCCCACAGTTAATGATCAGCTTTGGGTTGTTACAGCTGATCACTAAGGAGCTCATTAATGGGCTGTGTCTTGCAGAGCAGATTTATAAACTGATCAGTGGGGAGTAGAAACAAAAACAGAAATTGTTAAGAGAAACACAGCACGTCTGGCAGCATTTGTGGATAGAAATCAGAGTCCACACACACACACACAGAGCCTCATACACACCCTCACACACACACAGAGCCTCATACACACACTCACACACACACCCACACACCCTCACACACACACA
>NC_063357.1:36973322-36983260 GCF_021869965.1 Rhincodon typus | reverse complement strand
ACACACACACACCCTTACACACATACACAGCCTCACACACACTCTCACACACATACACAGCCTCTCTCTCTCACACAAACATACACACACATGCTCTCTCATACACACACACACAGAGCCTCATACACACCCTCACACACACACACACCCACACACCCTTACACACACTGTCACACACATACACAGCCTCTCTGTCTCACACAAACATACACACACACACACATACACGCACACACATACACACCCTCTCTCATACACACACACACAGACACACAGACACACACCCTCTCTCATGCACACACACACACACACACCCTCAGACGTTCCCACACACACACCCTCATACACATACACAGCCTTACACACATAAACAGCCACACACACACCTCCTCATGCATATACACACACCATACACATACAAACACTCTCATACATGCACACACATTCATACATTCCCACACACACAGACACACCCACCCACTCTCATACACATACACACACACACACACACACACACACACACACACACACACAGCCTCATAAACACCCTCACACGTATACACACACACACCCTCACACACACACACACAAAAACACACACACCCTTACACACATACACAGCCTCACACACACTCTCACACACATACACAGCCTCTCTCTCTCACACAAACATACACACATACACACACACACACCCTCAGACATTCCCACACACACACCCTTGCACACATACACGGCCTCACACACATAAACAGCCACACACACACCCCCTCACACATATACACACACCATACACACACAAACACTCTCATATATACACACACCTTCATACATTCCCACACAAACACACACCCTTACACACACACAGACACACACACACCCACCCACTCTCATACACACACACACACTCTCATTCTCTAATTCCAACACACTCACATTTATACAATGGCTTTGTTTATGAAGGACTTTAGTCTGTGATTCTGGGGAATAAGAGGTTGTTATTTTGACTTCCTGTGATCACTTCTGTTAGCTTTTGGGAAGACTTGCTTGTCCGAAAACCAAGCAGCTCATACGAGAGAGCTTTCAGACCACCTACTCCCCCTTCCATAGAAACTGAGGACTCCCACACATCACACAATCTCAGTGTCACGCGAACAATTACAGAGTTTTTGCCTATACACCCAGGTCTCATTTTGGACATTACACATCATTTATCATGAAGAACTCCACTACAAACTTTCCTTTTAACATTCTGTTCTGGAGTCAAGTAATAACTTGAAGTGGTGCTCAAAATTATTTTTCTTTTCACTCAGTATAAGACAGAGTGTATATTTAGCAAATATTATTCTCTCTGCCAATAATTTGCCAATTCTCTTCTGAAGCCAATGTTTCTTGTCCAGATCCCTGTCTAAAGGACTGATAATGCATAGAGTACTCAACTAAGTGACAGATCTGCATTGGAGGATGGGACTGTGTTCTCATGCTATTGGACAATAGAGGGCATCATCACCTTGTCTGATCCTAGTCTTGTGCAGTATCTGCACCAACACACATTTCAGTAGCAACTACTGCATTGCAAAAAGCTACGAGAAATTCCGCCCCAGATTTGAACAAATGTTACTGAGATCACTTAGAGTCATAGAGATGTACAGCACAGAAACAGGCCTTTCGGTCCACCTCATCCATGCTGACCAGATATCCTAAATTAAATCTAGTCCCATTCGCCAGCATTTGGTCCATATCCATCTAAACCCTTCCTATTCACATATCCATCCAGATGCCTTTTAAATGATGTAATTGTACCAGCCTCCACCACTTCCTCTGGCAGCCCATTCCATGCACTACCTTCTGCATGAAAGGTAGCCCCTTAGGACTCTTTTAAATCTTACCTTAAACCTATGCCCTCTAGTTTTGGACTCACCTACCCTGGGGAAAAGACCTTGGCCCATGCCCCTTGTGATTTTATAAACCTCTATAAGGTCATCCCTCAGCCTCCAACACTCCAGGGAAAATAGCCCCAGCCTATTCAGCCTCTCCCTGTAGCTCAAGCCCTCCAACCCTGGCAACTTCAACTACAACCACTCCATCTATTATCCCAGTTGGGATTGTAGCACAGGCTGGGATGTGGACCAGATCTTGATGTAGAACCACACAGGCTCTCAAATATATTTTCACTGGTCTCCCACCAAAGCCAACTTCTCCTATCTCACTCTAACTCACTCGGGATACGAGTACATTGTAAAGCTTATCTGAAAATCTGACTGCATTGCTCATATCTCTAATTCTGATTCTCTTTCTCTCGCTTTCTTTGAATCTATTTCCTTCTTCTCTATTTCATCTGTCTCTGTTTGCCTTCACATCTGATTCTTTCCCATTGATTTCTCTGTCCCCCACTTCTTGTCTCTCGTACTGTCTTCCTTTCTCAGTTTTACTCCCGTTTTTTCTGCAGCAATTCTTCCTGCTAGTTAGAGTAACTGTCAGAGTGAAGGGGGGTGGGGGAGGGAGAGAACTGGAAAAAAAGCAAACAGATCAAGATCTGTCCCACTCATACTGAATCATAGCAACATTATGGCACAGATGGAAGCCATTTGGCCCTTCCAGCTGTTCTGTTGAGTCCATGCCAGCTCTCTGTAGAGAGATTTAGTCAACCCCATTTGCCTGCTGTATCCCCATGGTATGGCTAAGCCACTTCTCTCAATTGCCCATGAATTTCCTTTTTCATTAATTAATCATCACTGCTACTACCACCCTTGTAAGTAGCAAGTGGTCAGTTAGCTCAGCTGGTTTGCAATGCAGAGTGACTCCAACAGTGTTGGTTCAGTTTCTGTACCAGCTGAGATCACTGTGAAGGTCTTGGCTTCTTAACCTCACCAAAGGTGTGGTAACCATTGGTTCAGCTAACCACCAGCCCCTTCCTTCTCTCTAAGGGGAGAATTTTTTTATCCACTCATGGGACGTGGGTGTCGCTGGCTGGCCAGCATTTATTGGCCATTCCTAGGTGACCTTGAACTGAATGGCTTGTTAGGCATTTCATAGGGCAATTGACAGTCAACCACATTGCTGTGGGTCTGGAGTTTAGTGGGATTTTTTTGACTTGATGAGACAGCAAGCTCCCGATCATTACTATATGTTGCACAAAAGCATTCTTATTCACCTTCCCACTGTATTTCTTGTCTAAAATTCTAAATCTATACTGTCATGTCAGCTTCCAAATGACTGATCTACCTCAGTGACCATTCGGGGAGAGTGGAAAGGAGCTTGCTTTTACAAGCCTTCAACTTAACCAATCTGTTGAAGTGTCACAAGATTTAAATATAATTTGCATAAAGTTGCTTATGGATCCTATAAATAGGTAGTTTAGATATTAATAGCTTTATTTGTATACTTAGGTCCCTGGAGCAGTAGAGATAGAGTTTGTGGTAGAATGTTATCATTGAGGAACATGAGGTTATGTGCAGGAAGTGGGACCCAGATTAAAGATGACCAATTCTGAGGAAGGCTCACTGGACTCAAACCGTTCACTCTGATTTCTTTCTGCAGATGCTACCAGAACCTACTGAACTTTTCCTGCAATTTATGTTTTTGTTCCTGATTTCCGGCAACTGCAGTTCTTTCAGTTTTAAAATACCAGCCTGGCCAAAGGGACAACTTTCAGGTTTAACTGCTCAGCGTGTGTGCAGAACACTCTCTGGAAAGTTGTGTACACAGCTCTCCTCCTGGAGAAGTGGGAGATTGATTTGAATATGTAAACCATTGAAATGCAGTGATATTTGAGCTGACATTTAATGGTGCTCCCTCTCTGGATTTCCCAGGCTTCTTGAAACTTTGCTGTTCGAAGCCAGTGAGAGTATGACAACAATTCATGGCACTCATTAAAAGTCAAAGGAAGACAGCAATAGGCAGCACTCCCAACTGCTTTCTTACCTCCTACAGGGAGAGGATTTGTTCAGAGTACAGGGGCTCCATGATTTACAAAGGGGATCCCATACAGGAGTGTAATGTAAATGTTTCCTGTGCTTACAAATGACTATTTAATGTTGTCCTTCATTGTGTTCCGACTTGCGTATAAATCAACTGGCAAACGCACTCAAAATCAGAACCTGTTCGCAACCCAGGGACTGCCTGTGCAGGTAGTCAGACGCTAATTTCTGCATTGCAAAGCTTTTTTAGAACATAGAACATTACAGCGCAGAACATGCCCTTCGGCCCTCGATGTTGCGCCAACCTGTGAAACCAATCTGAAGCCCATCTAACCTAAACTATTCCATTATCATCCATATGTTTATCCAATGATCATTTAAATGCCCTTAAAGTGGGCGAGTCTACTACTTTTGCAGGCAGGGCATTCCACGCCCTTACTGCTCTCTGAGTAAAGAACCTACCTCTGACATCTGTCCTATATCTATCACCCCTCAATTTAAAGCTATGTCCCCTCGTGCTAGCCATCACCATCCGAGGAAAAAGGCTCCCACTGTCCACACTATCTAATCCTCTGATCATCTTGTATGTCTTTATTAAGTCACCTCTTAACCTTCTTCTCTCTAACGAAAACAGCCTCAAGTCCCTCAGCCTTTCCTCATAAGACCTTCCCTCCATACCAGGCAACATCCTGGTAAATCTCCTCTGCACCCTTTCCAATGCTTCCACATCCTTCCTATAATGCGGCGACCAGAACTGTACGTAATAGTCCAAGTGTGGCCGCACCAGAGTTTTGTACAGCTGCATCATGACCTCATGGCTCCGAACCTCAATCCCTCTACAATAAAACCTAACACACCGTACGCCTTCTTAACAACCCTATCAACCTGGGTGGCAACTTTCAGTGATCTATGCACGTGGACACCGAGATCTCTCTGCTCATCCACACTACCAAGAATCTTACCATTAGCTCAGTACTCTGTATTCCTGTTACTCCTTCCAAAGTGAATCACCTCACACTTTTCTGCATTAAACTCCATTTGCCACCTCTCAGCCCAGCCCTGCAGCTTATCTATGTCCCTCTGTAACCTGCAACATCCTTCCGCACTATCCACAACTCCACCGACTTTGGTGTCATCCGCAAACTTACTAACCCATCCTTCTACGCCCTCATCCAGGTCATTTATAAAAATGATAAACAGCAGTGGCCCCAAAACAGATCCTTGAGGTACACCACTAGTAACTGAACTCCAGGATGAACATTTCCCATCAACCACCACCCTCTGTCTTCTTACAGCTAGCCAATTTCTGATCCAAACCGCTAAATCACCCTCAATCCCATGCCTCCGTATTTTCTGCAATAGCCTACCATGGGGAACCTTATCAAACGCTTTACTGAAATCCAAATACACCACATCAACCACTTTACCCTCATCCACCTGTTTGGTCACCTTCTCAAAGAACTCAATAAGGTTTGTGAGGCACGACCTACCCTTCACAAAACCGTGTTGACTATCCCTAATCAAATTATTCCTTTCTAGATGATTATAAATCCTCTCTCTTATAATCCTTTCCAACACTTTACCCACAACCGAAGTAAGGCTCACTGGTCTATAATTACCAGGGTTGTCTCTACTCCCCTTCTTGAACAAGGGGACAACATTTGCTAGTCTCCAGTCTTCTGGCACTATTCCTGAAGACAATGATGACATAAAGATCAAAGCCAAAGGCTCTGCAATCTCCTCTCTAGCTTCCCAGAGAATCCTAGGATAAATCCCATCCGGCCCAGGGGACTTATCTATTTTCACACCTTCCAGAATTGCTAACACCTCCTCCTTATGAACCTCAATCCCGTCTAGTCTAATAGACTGTATCTCAGTATTCTCCTCGACAACATTGTCTTTTTCCTGTGTGAATACTGACGAAAAATATTCATTTAGCACCTCTCCTATCTCTTCAGACTCCACGCACAACTTCCCACTACTGTCCTTGACTGGCCCTAATCTTACGCTAGTCACTCTTTTATTCCTGACATACCTATAGAAAGCTTTAGGGTTTTCCTTGATCCTACCTGCTAAAGACTTCTCATGTCCCCTCCTGGCTCTTCTTAGCTCTCTCTTTAGGTCCTTCCTGGCTAACTTGTAACTCTCAAGCGCCCTAACTGAGCCTTCACGCCTCATCTCTACATAAGCCTCCTTCTTCCTCTTGACAAGAGATTCAACTTCTTTAGTAAACCACGGTTCCCTCGCTCGACCACTTCCTCCCTGCCTGACAGGTACATACTTCTCAAGGACACGCAGTAGCTGTTCCTTGAACAAGCTCCACATTTCAATTGTGCCCAGCCCCTGCAGTTTCCTTCTCCATCCTATGCATCCTAAATCTTGCCTAATCACCTCATAATTGCCTTTCCCCCAGCTATAACTCTTGCCCTGCAGTATATACCTATCCCTTTCCATCGTTAAAGTAAACGTAACTGAATTGTGGTCACTATCACCAAAGTGCTCACCTACCTCCAAATCTAACACCTGGCCTGGTTCATTACCCAGTACCAAATCCAATGCGGCCTCGCCTCTTGTTGGCCTATCTACATACTGTGTCAGGAAACCCTCCTGCACACATTTTTAGGGTCAGAATTTGGATGGGTGGTGCCTGTTGTGTTGTTTAATAGTATAGCCTCCAGTGCAAACAGACACTGTACCTTTAAGAGATAGTAGAAACTACCGATGCTGGAGTCTGAGATGACAAGGTGTGGAGCTGGAGGAACACAGCATTTCTGAAGAATGGTCCAGACCCGAAATGTCAGCTTTCCTGCTCCTCTGATGCTGCCTGGCCTGCTGTGTTCATCCAGCTCCACACCTTCTTATCACTGTACCTTTAAGATGTCGCAGCATGAAATCCTCCTCACTTTCAGTCACTCTCTCTCTGTGCAAAGGGATCGATGTTGTATTCAGTGAGTTATATATGTATATATTTAATGTATAGTAATATTTGTTGGCACAGAACTCAGATTATATGTACATGTGTGCAATATTGTAGCAATGTAAATAGTGTTGTTGTTAATAAATGTCAAGACATCTGTCTCAACAAGAACCCAGATCTTTGTACTGCACACATCACTTAAGCTAAATTGTAGGGACAAACTCAGGCAATATAGTACTCCCAGTGGTGTTTGACCCAAGAAACCATGTCACAGTGGCACATCAGGTTGCCTTACACTGGACCACAGACCTGGTCAAGATGACCATCAGTAATAGCAACAGCATACTATCAGAGGTCACCAGACAGCACTACAGCAGGGGAAGGTGTAGCAAAAAGGGTTGTAGGCTGCAGTAGGAACTAACTACATCTGACAGGTCAGGTAACTAGGCTTGGTAGCAGTTGTCATTGAGTTCAAGGAACATTAAGGCTTTTGATACAGGTAGCACACACTTCACTCAGGAATTGCACCAGATGTTATGTAACGAATGAATTGGTGCGTGTACAGCTAACATCAGCTGGAGGCCTGCAAAGCAGGCAGATCATGATCTCAGTCATTGTCAACACTGACTTGAAGCCAGTGATGTCATTTGGGCATAGTTCCACATGGCACCATGGGTCAACATATCAACTCTACCATTCACCCAAACCAAGAGAGATTTGATCCCCTCCATATCCACAGTGTGGCTACTGGGCAGAAAGGCAAACCCCCAACCCACCATAATTGTAAGAGCATGGCTGTTGGGAAGGAAAGCACACACACAATAGTGGCAGTCCTACCACCTCTTGAGATGAGATAGAGCATATTATTGGCATGCTCAAGCAAAATCTGCTGTTCTGGAGGAGCCCTGTAGTACTCAGCACTGACAGAGCTCTGAGCCACACTACACAACCCTTCCCATCATGAGGCTACAGCTCTTGCCATCAGCTACATGCCAGTTAGGGGGAGGAGGAAGAGAAAGGAAGAGAGTCACTGAGAGAGCCACTTCCTGTTGGACACTTTCTGAAGAACCTAATTTGACTGTGAGACTAGCAACTGACCCACACCTCCCCTTGCCGGTCGGCTGAGACACAATAGGTAATCCTCTCAGCTCTGAGTCAAAAGGTTCAAGTCCCACCAGTGGACATGCCTCATTTATATCAGCAGCAGGTTTTTGCTTCCCATTGCTGCAGAACAGTATCCCTCCTGGCTCTGCACTACAGGCAGCAGGACATTGAGGGAGGGAGCAGTGAAGAGCAGTGCAGGCTTTGAGTTCATCCCCATCAAGGGCAGTACAGTGGCTCAGTGGTTAGCACTACTGCCGCGCAGCACCAGGGACCTGGGTTCACATTCCAGCCTCAGGCGACTGTTTGTGTGGAGTTTGTACATTCTCCCCGGGTCTACGTAGGTTTCCTCCGAGTGCTCCAGGTTCCTCCCACAGTCCAACGACCTGCGGGTTAGGTAGATTGACCATGCTAAATTGCCCCATAGTGTCCAGGGATCTGGAGGCTGGGTAGATCAGCCATGGGAAATGCAAGGTTACAGGAATAGGGTAGGGAGCTGGGTCGAGGTGGGATGCTGTTTGGAGGGCTGCTGTAGACTCGATGAACCAAATGGTCTGCTTCTGCACTGTAGGTTTCTAAGAGCAAGGGAGATTTTCAGGGTGCCTTGGCCAATATTTGTCCCTTAACTAACATTTGCAGAAAACAGATTATCTGGTCAATATCTCATTGTTGTTTGTGGGAGCCTGCTGCGAGCAAATTGGTTGCTGCATTTCCCAGATTGTAACAGTGACAACACTTCAGAAGGGTACTTCATTGGTTGTAAAGTGCTTTGAGTCATCTGGAGGTTGTGAGAAGCGGCTCATATATAAATGGAAGTCTTTCTTTTTCAAATACAGATGTAACATTATATTTAGGGTGCCACATTAAATAGCACAGACAGATACAAAAATTTCTGCCTTTTACCCCACACCATCTCCAGATGGGCCTCCAACTTACTGTCAGAGCCAATAAACTTTTGTCAGTTCCATCTTGGACTGTGGATTAAACTTCCCTTAACAAAACCAACCGCACTGTTTGCTGAAAAACAACTTTCATTTTTTTTTATCGTGTTCCCATTTGATTTTACATCCTGTTTAATGTTGCAGTATTAAGTTTAATTGACTGACATTTCCGCAACACTGAATTAAATTTAAAACGATATGAAGTAGAACAAAGAGATAGTAAAAGGTCAACAGGATTTACAGAATGAAAGCCCAGGTTTCCTTGACAGTTCAACTCATTTTTGACCATGTGCTACAACTAGGAAGGTGCCTCCTGCTGTTCTGTGGAGTGAGCTGAGCTTAGCCAGATTGCAAAGGGCTGCTAGACCTGGTCTCAGTGCAAAAATAAAACTGGAGGACAACAACTATGTGCATTTATATAGTGCCTTTAATGTGATAAAACATCTGAAGGTGCTTAATAGAAGTTTAAGAAGGCTTAGCAGACTTAGGAATTAGAATATTTAGTGTTTGTTTTGACAAGTACAGACTCGATGGCTTGAAGTGCCTTAATCTGTGTTGTAGACTGTTATGAATCAGCGACTAAATTGACAGTGAGCCACATAACACGATATTAGAAACAAAGACAGAAGTGTTGGAGATACTCAGCAGGTCTGGCAGAATCTTTGGAACAAGAGAAACAGAGGTAACCTTGCAAGTTTAGATCCGAAGCAGATTGGAATCAAAATGGTAACTCTGTTTTTATTTTGAATGTACAAGATCTGCAATACTTTGCTTTTTTTTGAGACAAAATGAGGACAGGTCAAGCTTGGTTAAAGATGTAGGTTTTAAGTGGCATCACAAGATGAGACACAGCCAGAGAGGAGGAGAGAGTTACGGAGGGAATTTCAGAACTTCAGGCTGGTCCCACAGCTGCTAACGATAGAAATGAAAATTTAGGGTGCTCAAGATGACACAACTCAAGGAACTCAGAGATTTCACAGGGTTATGGGGATTGAAGGTGGTTTACTAAAGAAGTTGAATCTCTTGTCAAGAGGAAGAAGGAGGCTTATGTAGAGATGA
>NC_063357.1:36929626-36972922 GCF_021869965.1 Rhincodon typus | reverse complement strand
AGATGGGCTTCAGATTGGTTTCACAGGTCGGCGCAACATCGAGGGCCTAAGGGCGTGTACTGCGCTGTTATGTTCTATGTTCTATGTTCTATGAAAAGATGACAGGATTCAGAGGCAGGAGCAGGCATTGGATGAAACTAAGGTTGAACATTTTAAAATTGCAGCCTAGTCAAATGGGTAGTCCTAGCAGGCAGGTGAGTATAGGGTTGGTGACTGAACAAAACTTGTGAGAGTTAAGGACATAGGTGGCAGAGCTTCAGATGAGCTTATTTTTGCAAGCTCGGAGACCAGCTCGGCCAAATTGGAATACTGAGTCAGGCAAATGTAACAGCTTTATATATACCATGGAGTTTAATCAAATTCTAACACCAGGCTCGGTCAAACTTAGGACCATTGTGTTGACTCGCTCCCACTTTACTATGCGAAGGTAAACCAGATGTCAGCCCACCTCCATATCGTTGCCTTATAAAAGGGCAGTGACTGATGTGAGCAGCCACACACATCCTGATTAATACGGTGCACAATTACTGTGAGAACCCCTGTAATTAATGATGTGGGGGAGGAGAGGGGGCATTGGCAGGGGTGGGGGAGCTCATCGTGATTTCACTGTCTTATCCAATGACATTAAAAAGATGGCCATACCATTTTCAGAGGAGGACCTTGCTTACAGTGCTCAATGAGGCCTGATAGGAGAATCAAACAATTTGAAGGTAGCACAGAGGCAATAAAGGAGGTCTCCAAAAGGGTGGTGTGAAGTGAAAAAGCAGGGCCTGCAGTGGGGTACAGCAAGATCCTGCAGAACTATCATTTTATAGAATGGCCCATAGTTGTCCCCATGTGAGCTGCTGAGGGATTTGGCTGTACAGCACTCAGTGCCTCTGGATGGGGACCCAATAATTGTCCTTGAAGCCTGATTTAATAAGGATTCTGGCTGTGTTGCTCAATTGTTCTGTGTTTGATTATGTCAGTCCGTTTACCATTGATTCTCACTATGCTCGATTATTTAAACCTGGGTGTGGATTCTGGGGAAAGTAAACAAAGCTGTGGAAAGAGGTGGAAGCACAAGTGGAGGCATTTTGTCAATGCAGAGGTACTTTAAAGCACTGTAAAGAAAATTCTTACACAGCCAATGAAATATTTTTCAAAAGGTATTCAGTGCTGTAACGTAGGGAAATAGCAGATATTGATAGATGGATAGAAGGGTCTTGTTAAAAGTGATGAGATGAATAGTGGAACAAATATTTGTAATCTTGATGGTGGAGAGGTAATTGTTAGCCAAGACTCTGGGGAGAACTTCCCTGTTCTTCAAATAGATTCATTGTTTGATCTTCCAGTGTTATCACAGCTATAGCAATAAATATGGTATTAAAGCCTATGCTAACTCATAAATCTAGCATCATCTGTTGCTGTGCTCTTTTTTCACAATATTTCTAAACAAAGCGTATGTTTTTATTGCGACATTTGTGTTTCTTCACTTCCTTTTGCCCTCTTTTTGTGAAATTTATCTACTTATTCTCCTCATCCTCTGCATCAGCCATGGCTCAGTACTCTCACCTCTGAGTTCAGATATTGCGGGTGCTGTAGTCCCACTCTACAGCCAGGCTGCCAACCACGTGCAGTTTGGATGAGATGTTAAACTGAAAGCACACTTGCCCTCTAAGGTGACCACGAAGGAGCTCATGGTAGAAATTTAAAAAAGAGCACGGGACTTTACCTGGCATCCCAGCTGACATTTATCTCTCAAAAGCAACATTGTTCAAATTTGTGAAGCCCATTTCTGAAGAAGGGTCCAACCCGTCGACTTTCCTGCTCCTCTGATGCTGCCTGGCCTGCTGTGTTCCTCCAGTCCCACGCTGTGTTATCTCTGACTCCAGCGTCGCCAGTTCTTGCTATTTCATTGTTCAAATATACCACCTGATTATGTACGTTATAGCTGTGTTTGGTATCTTGCAGTGCACATGTTGGCTGCACTTCAAAAGTACTTCACTGATCATGAAACATATTGAAATGACCTGAGAACAAGAGAAAGCCAATGTTCCTTTCTCCCTTATGAATTAAAATGGTGTCGCTGGAGTCAATAGTAGAGACTGTCACATCAGGGTTATTTATATCTTGGGTTATTTTAGGCTGAAGAAACACTTCCTTCATGGAGGCAATGGCCTAGTGGTATTATCACTAGACTATAAATCTACAGACCCAGGTAATGTTCTGGGGACCTGGATGTTGAATGCCCAACACTGCAGATTTTTGGAATTTGAATTCAATAAAAAGAATCTGGAATTAGGAATCTAATGATGACCATGAATCCATTGTCAATTGTTGGAAATACCCATTTGGTTCACTCATGCCCTTTAGGGAAGGAAACTGCCATCCCTACCTGGTCTGGCCTACAAGTGACTCCAGACCCACAGCAATGTGGTTGATTCTTAACTGCTGTCTGGGTAATTAGTGACAGGCAATAAATGCCGCCTGGCCAGCAACACCCAAGTCCCACGGGCGAATAAAAAAAAATTATCTGAAAGCTGGTGGTTGTCCTTACATTATAAACCTGTTCAGGGATCTGGGACTTGAACCTGGGCCTCCTGGTTCAGAGATAGGTGCACTATCACTGTGCCACAAGATCCCTCTCTCCTTACATCATAGACTGATTACCAATCTGCAGTTCAGTCTCCTTGGGGATGGAAATTAATGAGAAGATGGTGACCTGGTGGGAATGTTAAAGGATTGGTAATCAGGAATCCCAGGCTGATGATGTGGGGATAAAAGTAGGATACAGCATGATGATGGGGATCGGAAATAAAAACAGAAAGTGCTGGAGAAAATCAGGTCTGGCAGCATCTGAATGAGAGAGAAACAGAGTTAATGTTTTGAGTCCAGTGACCCTTCTCCAGAACTGTTCATTGTACTTGAAATATTAACTCTGATTCTCGCTTTGCAAATGTTTTCAGACTTGCTGAGTTTCTCCAACACTTTCTGTTTTTATTAGTAATGTTATAGAGATATATACATATATATATACACACACATATACATACATATAGCAAAATATGTATGAATCCAATAAAAAATCTGGAATAAAAATATCTAGCCTAATGGCAAGGCTGTCAATTGTGGCGAAAACCCACCTGGTTCACCACTGTTCTTTAGAGAAAGCAACCTGCTGTCCTTAATTGGTTTGGCCTATAGGTGACTCCAAACTCACAGCAATGTGATTTCCTCTTAATTGTTCTCTGGGCAATTGAGAATGAGAAATAAATGCTGGCCTAGCCAGCAATGCCCATGTTTGCACGAATGAATAAAAGAAATCATGTTCAGCCATCTTATAACTAATCCCCTCTATCCTTGCCCTGCATCCCAAATCTTGGTGAGTTGTGGTGAACAGTATTGATGCCAGATCTGAACAAAGGCCTTGAATTCCTCTGTGATTGGGATGTGGTTGCCAACCTTGATTGAATCTATTTTTGGAGGTTTCATCATGTGTCTTTCCCCCATGTTACAGCCATTACATCCTTCTTAGGCCATTTGAACAACACAAAAAAACTCAGTAACCAATTGGATGATATTTAACCACCAATGCAGTAGTTTTGGCTGTAACATAAAGGAAAGACGTGTGATGAAACCTGCAAAATTAGATTCAGTCATAGTTGGCAAGTAAGTCTGATTGCAGGGGAATTCAAGGCCTTTGTTCAGATCTGTCTAGTCCTTTTAAAATTTTACAGGTTCCAATGAGATTCCCCCATTACATTTCAAAACTCCAGTGAACATAGTCCTAACCAATCCAATCTTTTTTCATACATCAGTTCTGCCAACCCAGGAATCGGTCTGGTAAACCGTTGTAGCTCTCTGTCCACGGAACATCCTTCTTCAGATAAGGAGACCAAAGCTGTACACAATACTCCAGGTGTTGCCCTGTACATTTTGAGTCGTAGAGCTGTGCAGCATGGAGATAGACTTTTCAGTCCAACTCGTCCATGCTGACCAGATTAATCTAGTTCCATTTGCCAACATTTAGCCCATATCCCTCAAACCATTCCTATTCATGTGCCTCCACCACTTTCTCTGGCAGCTCATTCCATTCACGCACCTCTGAATGAAAAGGTTGCCCCTTAGGTAGGTCCCTTTTAAATCTTTCCCTTCTCACCTTAAACCTATTCCCTCTAGTTTTGGACTCCCCTACTCTGGGGAAAAGACCTTGTCTATTTACCCTATCCATGCCCCTCATGATTTTGTGAACTTCTATAAGGTTTCCCTCAGCCTCTGATGCTCTAGGAAAAGTAGCCTCGGCCTATTCAGCCTCTCCCTACAGCTCAAACCCTCCAACCCTGACAACATCCTTGTGAAAAAAGAGGAAGGGTCACCAGACCCGAAACGTTAACTCTGTTTTTCTTCACAGATGCTGCCAGACCTGCTGAGCTTTTCCAGCAACTTTGTTTTTGTTTAACATCCTTGTAAATCTTTTCTGAACCCTTTCAAGTTTTACAACATCCATCCTATAGCAGGGAGACGAGAACTGAATGCAGTATTCCAAAAGTTGCCTAACCAATGTCCTGTACAGCGGCAATATGACCTCCTAACTCATATACGCAATGCACTGACCAATAAAGGCAAGCATACCAAATGCCTTCTTCAACGACATCTTCAATCTCTGCCTCCTACAAACTGAAGTCCCCACCTGCTTCAAGAAGACAATATCATCCCTGTACCTAAGAAAGCAAACACAGTGTGCCTTAATGACTACCACCCAGTGGCTCTGACTTCCATTATCATTAAATATTTCCCTTCTCACCTTAAACCTATTCCCTCTAGTTTTGGACTCCCCTACTCTGGGGAAGAGACCTTGTCTATTTACCCTATCCAGGCCCCTCATGATTTTGTGAACTTCAAGAGGCTGGTCATGGCCCACATCAACTCTAGTCTCCCAACCTGCCTTGATCCCCTACAATTTGCCTACTGATGTAACCGGTCCACAGAGGATGCCATATCCCTAGCCCTGTACTCATCCCTGGAACATCTGGACAACATGGACACTTATGTCAGACTCCTGCTCATTGACTACAGCTCCGCCTTCAACACCATCATCCCCTCCACTGATCCCAAAACTGCGTGATCTTAGTCTCGGCTCCGCTCTCCGCAACTGGATCATCAGCTTTCTGACCCATAGGTCACAATCAGTGAGGATAGGTAACTGCACCCCCTCCACAATAACACACAACACTGGAGCCCTCCAAGGATGCATCCTTAGCTCCCTACAGTACTCCCTTTACCCCTACGACTGTGTTGCCAAATTCTGAATGAATGCCATCTACAAGTTTGCTGATGACACCACTGTAATGGGATGGATATCTAACACCGACGAGTCAAGATACAGAAGGGAGATAGAGGACTTGGCTATGTGGTGCAATGAGAACAATCTGTCTCTCAACATCGGCAAAACCAAAGAACTGATTGTCAACTTCAGAAAGAGAGAAGGAGAACATGCCCCCATCGACATCAAAGGAACTGAGGTTGAGAGAGTGAAGAGCATCAAGTTCCTTGGAGTGACGATAACTGATGACCTGTCCTGAACATCCCACGTAAAAACGACAGTCAAGAAGGCACAACAACGCCTCTTCTTCCTCAGGCGGCTCAAGAAATTTGGCATGTCCATAAGGTCCCTCACCAACTTCTACAGATGCACCATTGAAAGCATACTGTCTGGGTGCCTAACAGCCTGGTACAGCAACTGCTCTGCCCAGGACCATGTGAAACTACAGAAGGTTGTGTGCACAGCCCGGACCATCGTGGAAGCCAACCTTCCATCCATGGACTCCATTTACATGGCTCGCTGCTGCAGAAAGGTGGTCACCATCATCAAAGGCCCATTCACCTCGGTAATGATCTCCTAAAACCTCTTCACTGCTTTTCACTGTATTCTGGTACACGTGACAATAAATCAGTCGATCAATCTATTATCCTGTCTATCTGCGACTCCAATCTGAAATATGAACCTGAACTCCAAGGTCCCTTTGTTCAACAGCTGCCCCCAGGACCTTACCATTAAGTGTATAAGTCCTGTCCCGAATTGCCTTTCCAAAATGCAGCGTTTCACATTTATCTAAATTAAACTCCATCTGCTGGTCCTTCTGCCAATTGCTGCAAGATATCCCTGCTCCTGTACTCAAATCCTCTCACTATGAAGACCAACATACCATGTAGCTTCTTCACCATCTGATGTAACTACATGCTGACTTTCAGTGACTGATGTACAAGGACATCCAATTACTGTTACACCTCCCCCTTTCCCAATCTATCCCCACTCAGATAATAATCGACCTTCCTTTTTGTTTTGCTACCAAAGTGGATAACTTTGTATTTGTCCATAACATATACCTCATCTGCTATATATTTGCCCACTCAATCAACTTATCCAAATCACTCTGAGATCAGGACACACTTACATTCTGCGAAACTTTATCACAGTGTGAGCTGGTTGTCATTTTCCATCAGTTTTACAGCATTATTCCCATTTGGAACTTACAGGGATTTGGAATCTTATATATCCTTCCTTAAGAGTTAACTCTGATGATTGCAGTTGTGTCATAATTAGTATTTGTGCTGATCTGGAAAATGGAGTACTGAGTCATTTTCCTGCACTTTTTTTTTAAACCATCCTGTTTACAGTCTCTTCCCTTGGGAAACAGTGAGAAGTAGTAACAGGATTTGCAGGTTGGGAAAGAATGTGATGGCAATTCTCCTTCTATGGCCAAGACCATCTCTTTATCAGCCAATAGGGTCATCCTGAATGGTGGGAGAGTTTATGGAAACATAGAAATTAGGAACAGGAGACATTCAGCCCTTTGAACTTACCGTGCCATTCAATATGATCATTGCTGATCATGCAACACAATCCCCTGTTCCTGCTTTGTCCCCCTACCCTTTAGACCTAAGACTATATATAACTCCTTCTTGAAAATGGGCTTGCACTTGCCAATATTGAAAAGGCAGCAGGTATGTGCAGTGAATACAGACAGGTCAAGCTGAGATGCTGTTGCCCATTTTGTGAGTGTTTATGGAGGGCCTCAGGGTCAGATGGCTGAAAAGTGAGCAGTTGCACTGTAAGGGGGATGGGAAGAGTTTTACTCATTGCGTTCCACATCGGGGTAACAGCATTGAATTCCAAACACCCTGAAAGACACTGGTGTGCCCAGTGATGCCAATGCAGTTTTTACTGCCTATCCTTTCCCATTGCATCTTTCTTTTCAATTATACCCTTTTCAGTGTTAGTTTTGTTGTTGTTAACTCAATTAGCTGGACAGCTAGTGAGTGATGCCAACAGAGTGGGTTCAATCCCCACACCGACTGAAGTTACCATGAAGGACTCTCCTTCTGAACCTCTCCTCTCAACCTGATCAATTAAATATATATATAAAAAGTGCGTTATATGGATCACAGTTATAATGGCTGCGTATTCTCTTGCGACTCTGTTCATGTGAGTGATGGACTCCAAACCTGGATTCAGATTCCCACCTTGACATACCTGTTGGCAACAATTCATAGTCGGCTCTTTTCAAATCAATGACTGATTCATCCCTCACTAAATTTCAAAATATCCTTATCACATCCAGAGGAAACTTTGAGAGAGATTATCCCATTATTTGAGCTGATTACACAGCCAACCTAGTGGCCATGTTCAGGTTTTTAAACACAAATTGGATTTTATAAGGAGATTATGAATATGCAGTACAAAGGTAGAACACTCTTATGTCAATATTCATTTCCTCCACTTTCATCACAGACTATCCCAATGGGTCCCATCATTACCAACAATATCGTTGACGTTGCAATTCTGCAGTGAAAATATTTAGAAAGATGTTGTGATAAAGTGGTAAAGGAAGAACTGATGCTAAGAATCAGGATGTTGATTTAGCACCAGAATGAAATGGGGGTGGTTGGGGGGGGAGCGGTGTGGGGATGGGCGGGGGGAGTGTGTGTAGTGGTGATTTTCACAGCCTCTCTCCAGAGGGAATGTTCTGGGTACAGCTGAATCACATAGGGCAGAAATTGGCATCTCATTCCCACTCCCTTTATGGCAGCCAACATTGCCAGTTGGGGCTTTCACATTGATGACCCATAGATGCCAACCGATCTTCCTTCTACATTGATCTGGGTGCAGCCTATTTACTTCAATGAATGATACCTTTTGCATATGTTTTGTGCACAAGTGCACTCACAGTGTCTTGTATAGAACAGCCTGTATGGTACTTTCCTGATGGCAGTGTGCCCATACAAATTCACAGCTTACAGCTACCATGGGTGTCATCTGCAGAATTGTCTTAGTGTCTGCAAGAAAATATAATTGTTCTCCAGGGCACTGCTGTGATCAGTCCTAGACAAAAATAATTAACAGAATGAAAAAAAAACAAATGCAAATACTGTGGGCACTGGAAATAGGAACGTTGGAGTTAGAAACAGGAATAGGCTGTTTGGCCTCAAACCTACTCCATCATTCAACAAGATCATGGCTGCTCTGGTTGAGGTCTTTCAGCTCAAGGTTCCTGTCTGTCCCCCATAAGAGAATTCCACATTCTAATGACCCTCTGAGAGAAAACTATTTCTCCTTATCTCTGTCTTAAAATCTCCTCCAGTCCTACTCTGCCCCGTGAGAAGAAACATTTCCCTGATATCCAACCTATCCAGTCCCCACTGGATCTTAGAATCCCTACAGTGTGGAAGCAGGCTGTTTGGCCCATTGAGTCCACACTGACCCTCAAAACAGCATCCCACCCACATCCAGCCCCTCCATTTCCCATGGCTAAACCACCTACTCTGTACATCCCTGGACACTACAGACAATGTCCCATGGCCAATGCACCTAACCTACACATCTTTGGACTGTGGAAGGAAACCAGAGCAAACCCACATGGACACAGGGAGAATGTGCACACTCCACATAGACAGTCACCTGAGGCTGGAATCAAATCCAGGTCCCTGGCACAGTGAGGCAGCAGTGCTAACCACTGAGCTACTGTGTCACCCTGAATCTTGTATGTTTTAATGTGATCATTAGTGGAATTTTCTATTTTGAAGTTAAAGCATGGGAGTGAGAATGTTGGATGGTGCCATATCGACCTCAGCCCAAAGTGAGTTATCTCATGCAATCACATGGCTTTCAGCACATTATCTCTGCAAGTGAGACGCTGTGTGAATTATTTGGTGAGTCACGTGGCTACTGAGCCTTCTCACTGCTGTCAGGACCTTCTGGATTTGAAGATCCTGGTGCCTTATTTAAAGGCTATTTGGATTCACTTCAGATGCTGCAATGAAACCAGACCTGGGACCTAAGAGCAAACTTGCTCCCATGTTTATGAAACTGCACTTCAGGTGCTGCTGGACAGGGTCATGTAGAGTAGATCCATCATCTTCCTGGCTGACCGGATAAAAATACCATCCCATCAGACCCATCCAACAGATCTGGCCTCATCCTTCTGAACGCCAATCAATAGAATCCTAACTGATCCATTGTCCCCAAATACATCAGTCTTGCCATCACAGGAAACATTCTGGTGCAACATTCTGGTTGCACTCCCTCTATAGTCAGAACTTCTTTTCTCAGAAAAGGAGACCAAAATTGCACACAATATTCCAGGTGCAGTCTCACCAAGGCCCTGCACCAATTGTACCAATACTTCACTGCTCTTGTACCTGAATCCTCACACTATGAAGGCTGACATACCATTCACCTTCTTTACCTCCTACTGTACTTGCAATGCTAACTTTTGGTGTCTTACGTACAAGGACATCCAGGTCTCATTGCACCTCTCCCTTTCCCAGTGTGTTGCCATTCGGATAATACTCTGTTTTTGCTAACCTCACATTTATCCACATTATGTTGCATGTGCAATGTAATTGCCCAGTCATTCAGCCTTTCCAAATCACACTGGAACATCTCTACATCCTCTCACAGCTCCCCCTCCCACCCAGGTTGCGTTGTCTGCACGATGCAACACTAAAGTTGACATAACGTGGGATCACGATCAGGAAATGATTCAGGTGTCAGGTTCCCAAACCAGTTTGAAACTTCAGCCCAAGATATCTGTTCAGTAAAATCATAAAAATGAGGAAACAAAACTCATACAGTCCTGGAACCTGCTCTGCTACCTGATAACCCAGGGATCAGTGTTATTTGTATTAGACAAGTAAACTAGTGGCCCCAGTTACTGCCCTGGGGAGACAGGTTCAAATCGTGAAGCAATATTCACTTAATATGTGTGGAATATAAATAATTCTGATCAAGAAATTCAAGATGAGAATAAATTCCTTCACCCAGGGAATGGTGAACTTATCGAATTTTCTGCCACAGAGGCCAAACATTAATGTTTTCAAGAAGGAAGTAGATATAATTCTTAGGAAGATTCTAAGAGATCAAAGGGTATTGGGGAGAGAGCAGGAACTGGGTGCTGAGTCAGATGATCAGCCATGATCATATTGAATGGCCCACTCTCGCTCCTATTTTCTATGTTTCTGTGTATCACTGATGGTAAAAACCCATCTGGTTCACTAATGGCCATTAGGTGGAGGAAATCTGCCATCCTTACCTGGTCCAGCCTTTACTTGTGACTCCAGACCCACAGCCATGTAGTGCACCCTTAACTGCCCTCTGAAATGGCCATAGTGCCAGTCAGTTCAAGGGCAATTAGGGCTAGGCAACACATATCAGTCTTGCTGGCAGTGCCCACATCCCGTGAAAGAGTAAAATAAAGCCACAGGATTTTCCCAAAGGTGATTACATTTCACCTCCAGTTTCTCCTCTGACCCTATACAGTTTAGTTTAGTGCCCAAAAATACTCCTTGAAAAATAGTAAATAAAAACCGACAGAACTGTGGATGCTGTAAATCAGAAACAAAACAAAACCCATAAGTTGCTGGAAAAGCTCAGCAGGTCTGGCAACATCTGTGGAGAGAAATCAGAGTTAACGTTTCAGGTCCGGTGACCCTTCCTCAGGACGGGTTCCAAAAACATTAACTCTGATTTCTCTCGACAAATGCTGTCAGACCTGCTGAGCTTTTGCAGCAATTTCTGTTTTTGTTTCTTGAAAACAGTATTTAACTGCACAACCACACCCTCTGGAGTAGAGAATTCCACAGGTTTTATAAAATAGAATTTCAATGACAAAATTCTCATTAAGGAGCCAATTCTATTTTCACAGTAATTTAACACGGCGCCTCTTTACCTTAGACGAAATTGATCTACTTACAGTTCCTTTCGGGAGAAAAAAATTGAATTAAAGACAGGAGGTTAAAAAATCTAGGAACTAGATCTCTGCAGTATTCTCTTTTATTGACTTATAAGTTATCGTTTTTGTTTTAAAAAAACAGGAAAGTGGTTCTGTGTTCCTATTTTCCGATGTTGTCTGGCCAGTCACACAGTTCCTTAGCCACTCTGTGGTACCGCCCCAATCTGAATGAAAGCAGCAGAATTAAACTGCACATGGTGACAGTCAGTGAGTGCTTGGTCTGATCAGAGACTTGCCGAGGCTGTGTCTGTGTGTGTGTATGTGTGTGTATGAGAGAGTCAGCTACCACACAGAGCTGTCCCTTTACCCTGTTCTCCGGGCAACTGGCTCAGTGTCTCTCTAGGAAACTTTTAGACCGACACCCACCCCCCTCCCCCCCATCCACTTCTCTGTCTTTCTCAAGGAGTTTGTTTCGGGACTGGCCATATGGCAAAACGCAGTTCCTTATCCCTGCGGATCATTGAAGGAAAGAACCTGCCGGCCAAGGATCTGTGAGTATGAGACTGTGCGTGTTGGAGATCCGGGAGTTGGAACTGCTCTTTTAGACAGGTCCTTCTATGAAGTGAAAGCCAGAGAGGGATTGAATTGTAGGGCTGATCGTTTTCTGATTTCCCCTTTCCAAAATAAAACTGGAGCTGAGAGAGAGAGAGAGAAAAGAAAATAACCTGGAGGGGAAGTTCATCAGGCAGAATTTGGGATTTGTTCCAGACTGGGCTTTGCTTTGATAAATGTAATCCTGAGTTTGATTCGGTGTGGATTTGAATTGGGAGCCGGGGCTCTCTGTCTGTCTCTCTGGGTGTTTTGCTGCAATGCCACGCTGCTGTGTGTCACTCAGCATCTCCCGTCTCCAGGGACAGCTCTAGCTGACCTCCCCTGCTCCCTGCCCCAGGCCGGGGCCACCTTCCTCACTGCCCTCCTCTCTCGGACCTTTCACACCGGATCAGGAGCCGGAATCCCGGCGGGATCCAGAGGAAAAACGGAGGCTTCGTGCCGCCTTCAGGTCCGTTGTGCCGCCGCCTTTTCCACGGAGCTGTCCCTGTGTCTCTCCTGTAACTCCTTACTGACCACTCTTGAGTGCTGACCAGCAAATCTGCAACCTCTTCCGTGTGACCGTTCATAACCACCATCCTGATACTTTTGAGCCAGGAACCATTCTCTTCATTTTGCTGTCTCCCATTCTTATTGTTCACTTTAATTATTTCGCTCTTTTTACTCTCTATACCCTTTTCTCTCAGCCCTGTGTCTATCTTCCCTTTCTTTCTGCCTTGTTCTCCTCTCTCTGCCTCTTCCTTCTCTCCCACTTCATTTTTCCCTATTTGTCTCCTCTCTTTTCTCTCTTTCTCTCCATCCCACAGGAGCTTTTTTTAGAAAAAGAATGTGAGCCCCAAAGAGAGAATAACCAAGAACTTGGTCAGTGGATTAAGGTTTTTATGAATGACTTAAAGGAGGTGAAAGCAATGTAGAGTCAGCACAGATGTTCCTCTGAGGGGAACCAGCAATTCATTAAACATTCATGTGGTCCATTCAAATGAAAAGCAACAAAAATAAATGATAATATGTTTATCAATGTCTTTCTCTTTGTAGTTCCCACTGCTGTCAGGTACAGAAGTACATGTTTATTTCTCTTTTCCCTGTCTGGTTTTAGTGTTGCTAGTGATACCTCTAGGTGCTGTCATAACTCTCTAGCGCATGACCACACAAAAGCAGATACTTCTGTCATTTCCCTGAAGCAACTGTGCAGAGCCCTTCTGGGATATTATATTTCTGCACAAAGGACAGATATGTTTGTCATGGAATACAAACTGAAAGAACTGTGAATGCTGTAAATCAGGAACAAGAACAGAAGTTGCTGGGAAAGCTCAGCAGGCCTGGCAGTATCTGTGGAGAAAAAATCAAGAGTTAACATTTCGGGTTCAGTGACCCTTCCTGAGAACATTGATGTAGTTGCACATAGTCACATCAGAACTATCCTCACAATCTCCACTCAGGGTAGGTGATAACCCAGTGGTACTATTGCTAGGCTATTAATACATGTACCCAACTAATGTTCTGGGGACTTGGGTTTGAATCCCACCATGGCAGATGGTGGAATTTCGATTCAATAATAATCTGGAAATAAGAGTTTAATGATGATTATGAAACTATTGCCATTTGTCAGGAAAAAAAAACCCATCTGGTTCACTTTAGGGAAGGAAATCTGCCATCCTTACCTAGTTTGGCCTACATGTGACTCCAGTAATGTGGTCGAGTCTTAATTGCCCGCTGGGCAATTAAGGATTGGCAATAAATGCTGGTTCAGCCAATGATCTGTGAATGAATAAAGATAAAATTAGCTCTGTCTGAGAATCTCCATCAAACACAATGCGCTGGAGGTTTCAAACAAAGTTGTAGCCAAGAAATGTTTAATTGTGAATGAAGCATGGAATTTCAAAAGACCATTTTCCATTCACTTCTTTTGTATCAAAAAGGGATAAGTCAAAATGATTTTCAAAGGAATTACTTTTGAATTAAAGTCCCACTCTAGAGGCTTGAACACAAAATTTAAGCTGTCAGCTCAGTGCGTTACTGAGGGACTGCTGTACTGTTGGAAATGCTGTCTTTCTGTCATAACATTAAAGGCTAAGTGCTGGAAAATGAGACTAGTGTAAATTTAAAGTAGTTTTGTTCGTGCAGATGCATTGAACTGAAGGTCCTTTTTGTATTGTATGTTCCTTTGATTCTAGCTATAAAACTTGAGGTTGTGTCTGTCCACTAAAGCAAAATATCCCATGCACAGGTTGAAGAACTTGAAGTACAGCAGATAGTTTCTCTTTGGTGCCTTGGTTAATATTTATCTCTTAATTGGTTTCACACAAGATCATGGGAGCTTGCTGTGCATAAAGAAAGATTGCCATGTTATCTGCACTACAACAGTGATTACACTTCAAAAGTACTCTATTGATTTGGGATATCCTGAGGAATATGAGGCACTATATAAATGTACATCTTTGTTCTTCCACTTGAGAAGAGCAAGGGAGATGGGCCATTGAAATTTTTTAGGCAGAAGTAAATAGATTCTTATTAGGTGAGGAATCAGATTATCAGAAGTAGATGAAAATGTGAGTTTGTAAGAAACAGAGCAGCTAGGAGTCTATGAAAGGGCCAAGAGGCTTACTTCTGCTCCTAATGTGTATGTTCATTCCTTTAAGACCTGTTTGATACTCATGGTCCAACTAAATTTAACTCAATAAATCACATCGATAGGAGAGTAATTCTGTTTCTATTTGACTGTATTTTTGAATCTTTGGAGGGACAAACAAACTGATCAATGGGATCGTGTCCCTCTACCTTGTGTGGAGATCTCTCACCTGTGACAAGTTTCGCCTTGGAAATATGAGCTGGAAGATCTCAAACTGGAATTGATGCGCTGTATCCCAGTATGATGTTCAGTATTAATACAAGCTTTGAGGAAAGGGAACATGAGTTTGAGCTAGTTTGAGGCAAGATAACTACACTGTTACCATGGAAACAGAAAATTTATAGCACAGAAGGAAGCCATTTGGCCCGTTCTGTGTCCACTGACAAAGAATTATCCTGATTAGTCCCACATTGCCACTCAGTAGATTACAGGACTTTGACAGTACATTCAAATGATTTTAATGCAATGTGGGTTTCTGCCTCTATCACCTTCTCAGACAGCGAGTTACAGACCTTCCAGCAGACAAACAAATTCTGCTCAACTCGTAAATCAGCTCTGCACCCTCCCTAACAGGATCACATCTTTCTTGTGACCAGAAGCCTGTACACTAATCAAGCAGTGACTGAACTAGTGTTTTATGAAGTTTTAAAGTAACCCATTTGCTCTTACAGTCTGTCTCTCAACTACTAAAGGCAAGCATTCAGTAACTTTATTTGAGGCCTGAGGCAGATCAGCTGCAATCTTGTTGAATGGCAGGGCAGGTTTGAGGGGCTGAATGGCCTACTCCTGCTTCTATTTCTTATGTCCATACTTATCTGTTCTGTTATCTTCAGGGACCTGAGGACTTGCACAGGTTCCTCTGTTCCTTTTCAATTCTCAGGCTATCCCATTATTTGTTTTGTACTCCTTTACCTTGTTTGCCTTTCCCAATTGCATTAACTCACACTCTGCAGATTGAATTTCATTTGCCACTTTCCTGCCCATCTGACCATTCCATTGATGTCATTGCTGAGGTCTATAACTTACTTCCCCACTATCAACCACATAGCCAATTCTTTTGGCGTCAACTGCAATCTCCTTAATCATGTTCCCTATATTTAAGTCATTAGTATATAAAACAAAAAGAAACAGATCCATGAATGAGTGAGCCCTGAAGAGCTCTAGTAGAAATAGCCGATCATACACAAAAACAAGTGGCTTTGCTTCCTGCCATGGAACCAATTTTGGATCCAACTCACCAATGACCCTTGAATCCTACTGGCTCTTACTTTTCTGATGAGTCCGCCATGTGGGTCCTGACATGCTCAGTGGCTTCTTTCTGTGCAGTTACTTAGAAAATAGGGGCAGGAGGCCATTCAGCCCTTTGAACCCACTCCACCTTTTAATACGATCATGGCTGATCATCCAACCTAGTCCCCCATTCCTGCTTTCACCCCATAGCCTTTGAGCCATTTATACCTAAGAATTATATCTAGTTGAAAGCATTCAATGTTTTGATCTCAATCACTTTCTGCGGCAGTGAATTCCTCAGGCTCCCCATTCTCTGGGTGAGTAAATTTCTCCTCATCTCAATTCTAAATGGATATTCTGTATCTCTGGTTGTGGATTCCCTGGTTATTGGAAACATCTTTCCAGCATTTACCTTGTCTAGTTCAGTTAGAATTTTATAGGTTTCTACAGGATCGCCTCTCATTTTTCTAAACTCCATTAAATATAGTCCAAATTGATCCAGTCTCTCTTTGTATGTCTGTTCTGCCAACTTAGGAATCAGTCTGATAAATCTTTGTTGCACTCCCTCTATAGACAGAACATCCATTCTGTGATTGTTAAACCCTGCTAAAATGATTTGAGAGGATTTGAAAATGATGGTCAAATCCTCTGCTTCGTCCCCTCATGCTTCTCTCAGAGGAATGGATTTCACCTGCCCTTAGTTTATCTACATTCAAACATTCTAAACCCATTCATACATTCTCTCTGATTATGTTTGTGCCATTCAATTTTCACAATTCTCCTCCTTGGCTACAATGTCTACATCATTCCCCTTTTAGTGAAACAACATAAGGTATTCATTATAAGCAATTTCCATGTCTCCTGCTTCCACACATTACCTTTTAGGTCACTTACGGGCCCTGATCTTTCCTTAGTTATTTTTTGGCTGTTTATGTATTTACAAAGCATCTTTACTTGCCAAAATTTTTATGCCCTTCCTAGCTTTGCTTTCATAAATTCCTTTTAAACGCCAGCCCTGCATATCTCTGTTCCAGACTCCACTTTGTATGCTCTTTCATATTTGTTCGAATGGTGCCGGGAAGGGGGAATGGGTGTTTAGATTTCTGAGTTCAACTGTGTTTTTATACATGGGAGGTTCTGAGCCTTCTTTATCTCCTTCTTGAATACCTACCCCTGAACTACCTTCAAGAAGTTTGGCAAATTACATTAGTTTAGTAAAATTGGCGTTTCCCAATTTAGAAAGTGTATGGTTGGTTTATCTTTGTCCTTTACCATGTCTGTGCTAAATCCAACTGAATGATGATCACTGCCACCAAACTTCTCTCCCCTTCCATTTGATCAGCTTTATCTTCCAAAAATCAATCCAGAATTGACCTCTTTCTTGTATAACATACTATAAAATGGCTAAAAAGGTTCTCCTGGGTGCATTTTGAGATTGCTGTGCCCTGTGTATCTTTCACACAATGGGGAGTAATATCACTGACTAACATTGTACGAGGCCAGGCTAATGCACAGGGGCTATTACTAAATCTGGAATATTAAGCTAGTCTCAGTATGAAACTAACATCAGGTTCACGACTATCCTTCAGGTAAAACAATCTGCTGTCCTTACCTGATTTGGCCTAATCATCATTCCAGACCCACAGCATACGGTTGATTCTTAACTGCCCCCTGAAATGGCTGAGCAGGCCACTCAGTTCGAGGACAATTAGGGAAACAAATGCTGACCTTGTCAGTGATGCCCACATCCCATGAAAAATATAATGAAAAAAATGTTGAGAGAGTTGACTGCCTTAAAATGACTGTCCTATTATTTCTGAAATTCTCAGTAACTTGTCTACCTTCAGCAGTGTGATTGCACCTTTCTTTAATTCTATGGCCTCATTTGATGTGCCTCTTTGCTTATCATCACTCCTCACATTTGTAATTGTTTATTAAACTGATATTGCAAACCTTCCCTTGTTTTCTGTCACTCTCTTTGTTCCATCTGAAACCTCCATAACCAGAGATATGGAGCTCCATTCTTGCACTTTCTGCAATTGCTAGGATATTTTACTTTCCAGATTCTATTTGTGCCCACAGTCCATCTGGCTAATTCACTAGATTTGCATTGAAATGCTTACCATATATCATTAAACAACTTCTTTCTTGTCTTTTCCCCCTTACTCATTTTCTGTCTTCCATTTCAAATTTCTTCTTCTTTCCAATCTGTGCTTATTCCATTGCACAGCTAGTTGAGTACAGTTACAACACTGGCATCAGTCCAACAATGTTTAAATTTGCCTGGGCATATCCTGTGCACAAAAAAGCAGGAAATATGCAACCCAGCCAATTACTGTCCTTTCAGTTTACTCCTGACCAGCAGCAAAGTGATTGAAGGGGTTGCCACCAGTACTGCAAGGGAATAATCTGCTCACTGATGCTCAGTTTGGGTCCTCCTTGGGCCACTTTGGCACCTGACCTAATTATAACCTTCATCCAAACATGGCTAAAAACGCTGAACTCCACAGGTAGGGTGGGAGTGACTGCCCTTCACCCAAGAAAGCATTTGATTGTGTACGGTACCAAAGAGCCCTAGCAAACCTGGGGTGATTGGGACTTAGAGGGGAATGCTCTGTGCTGGCTGGAGTCATACTAAAGACAGTGGAAGATAGTTGTTGGATACCAATCATCTTAACTTCAGGACATCTCTGCAGGAGTACCTCAGGGTAGTGTCGTAGGCCCAACCATCATCAGCTGCTTCATCAATGACCTTCACTCCATCATAAGGTCAGAAACTAGGGATGTTCATTGATAATTGTGCAATGTTCAGCACCATTCGCGAATCCTCAGGTACTGAAACATATCCATATGCAGCGTAACCTAGCAAATATCAGGTTTGGTTTGAGAATTAGTAAGTAACACAATTGCCAGGTAATGCCCAACAAAAGAGAATCTAACCATCATCCTTTGGTGTTCAAAGGCATTACCATTGCTGAGTCCCCTATCATCAACATTCTGGGGGTTACCATTGACCAGAAACCCAAATGGACTTGCCAAATAAATATTATGGCTACAAGGGCAGTCAGAGGCAAGGAATGCTGGAATGAGAGCTCCCCTCTTGACTCCCCAAAGCCTGTCTGTCTATGAGGTACAAGTTAGGAATGTGATGGAGTTCTGCTCCCTAACCTGGATGAGTGCCTTTAACAACACTTAAGAAGCTTGACACCATCTAGGACAAAGCAGCCTGCTTGATTGTTGCCTCATCCATAAACATTCAGTCCCTTCATCACTGAAACACAATGGAAGCACTCTTCAAGATGCACTCTCGAAATCCACTGCAGAAAATCGCTGGTACCTGCACAATTCTGTGTCAAAATCCTGGAGCTCTCCTCCTAACAGCACTGTGGCTAGATCTACTTCTCTGATCCCCAACAATTCTGCCTCCCCCACCCATTTCAGTAGCTCAAGAAGGCAGCTCACCACCAACTTCTTGTGGACGATAAATTCTGGCTTAGGCAGTGATGCCCAAATTTCATGAATAAATATAACAAAAATTGTTTTGCATAAAAACTGTATAAAACTGCATTTGCTGCATAAAAAATGCAGCTGATCTACTCACCTGTGCTATCCTCCTGTCTCTGTACTCACTAACATGTGGCATTCGGAGTAGTCTAGAGACTATGTCCTTTTGAAAACTTGCTTTTTAAATTTCTTTGTGAGGTCCTTAAAATCTGCCTGCAGGACCGCATCCCTCTTTCGACCCTTGTTGTTGGTCGTGATAAGAAGTGTGACCCCTAGCTATTCATGTTTACCCTTCATCGCGCCTGTTGTGTATTTGGTAAGTATGGTGGACTGCTACTTTAAGAGTCTGATTACATGACAGTATGGCGATGTCATCGGCCATTTTGGGTGGGAGATGGCTCAGTCTATGTTTGCTGCCTGCACAGTGAACACCTCAACCATAAAGCCCCTGCTGTTGAACACTTTTGACGCTCTGCTCCTTCTTAGAACGTAACATAAGAAGAAAAAGACAACTGGGATAAAAACTGCCTTGAGATCTATTGGATGAATCCAGTGATTTGAAAAATTAAAACAGAATTGTGGTCCTCTGGGCCGGCCTTGGAGGCACTTCAGTTTTAGAAAAAAGGAAAGAAATTAAAAGACACCTTCGCTACACCGAAGCTGTTACAGTCAGTAAGAAAATTTAAAAAAAAGAAATTGATCCCAAGGAGGAGGTGAATGGTACTGAACAAATGGCCACATGCACGCCCTGAAGAATGACTGTGCATATTGAGTGTTCTCCATTGGAGGGAAACGATTTGAGCTAGGAATGAAAGACACAGGATGCATTGGGAATACCTCGTTTTGAATGGGAAGCAGCAAAGTAGTGCTCAAATTTTTGTGGTACACCGTGCCAAGCAGCCCTCCCCTCTCATTTAGAAAAAAGGGGTGGGAAGTTTTGGCTCTATGGGACTGTATGATGGAAATACAGTTAGAACTCTACACAAATTTCTTTATTTTCTTCAAGCTAACAAAATTGAAGCAGATATAGTTGCCCCAGAGTAATTTGGGGAGGGAGAAGGAATTAACACTCCTGAGGAGTCTGGTACAACCAGAGAAGCTAAGTTCCAAAAATTATGAAGAAATATTAGGGATGCTGCATAACTATTTTTCATTAAAACCCATTGGCATTTGCTGAAAGGTTCAGATTCCACATATGAAACCAACATGATGGTGAATGTTACCTCCAAGATCATAGTAATTATAAAGAAGCTAGTAGAACTTAGCAAATTTGAAGACGACTTGAAAGATGCTATCAGGGACAGTGTGATGTGTGGTTTAAGATGTGAAAAAATCCAGAAGAAGTTACTGATGGAAAGGGTCCTGGACTTAAAGAAAGCATTAGAAATAGCAGTCTCGATGGAACTAGCAACCCAAGAAAGCTCAACACCTAAGCTTGAGTATGACAATCCACAAAATGGTGGCTAAGAGACAAGACTCAAAACTGCCATTGCTGTGGATAAACAAGTCATGCAGCAGCAAATTACTGGTATAAAGAAGCTGTATGCAGAAACTGAAGCAAAAAAGGGCAGATTAAATAGGTGTGTTTGTAGAAGAAGCACAAACAATGTATACAGAAAGTACAGAAATGGAAGAATATCTACATGGTTAAAAAAAGGGCTTGAGAAAAGCCCAGACTCTCAGTCCAAAGAGAAGCTGTTATTAATGATACTGGCTATTGCTGGTGACACTAACAAATACTGGGTCACTCCCTTACTGAATGGCAAACTGTAAGAATGCAAGTGGACACTAGAGTGGCGGTTTCATTGATAACTGAAAGTGTGTATCAAAAGCAAATCCTCAAAAATTATACTAATAACATACAAAGTTGAAGTCTTTAAGGGATTATATCAATGTGAATGTACGGTTATATGGTCAGTCTGAAGGTTTGTCCTTACACATTGTCAAAGGAAATCTTCCAGTTTTTATGGGAAGAAACTCAACTGGGCTGAAGCAAATCACTTGTCAGATTCTGAGATTGATGTGTCATGAATTCTAAAGAAACATGCTTTGTTTTTAATGGGGATCTGGGAAGCATGGAAAAGATCTCTGTCAAGTTGAAAATGAAGGATAGGAATCAAGCAAAATGTTGCGAGGCTAGATCAGTGCCTCATGTATTCAGAGCAAAGGTCAAGGCAAAAGTGGGGACACTGGTCAAGACAGGAGTCCTTGAACCTGTAAATGAGAGTGATTGAGCCACACCTATCAAACTAATGATGATGGCAGATTGATTGGTACACATTTTAAGGTCACTATTAATCCTGTACTGTGTGCTGAGCAGAAACCCTTGCTTTCAATCAATTACCTATTTGCTGGATGAGCTGGAGGTCAGCTTTTCAATAAAATTGACCTTTTCAACTTGTCTTCAGATGAATGTAGATCGTGAGTCACAGAAATACTTGATGATTATAACACATAAAAAACTATTCAAATACAAGAGACTTCCATTCGAAATCACATCTGCACTTGCATTATTCCAACGTGCCATGGATTAGATTTTAAGTCAATTGAAAGGAGTCTCATGTTTCCTCAATGATATTTTAGTCATGGGGAGAAATGAAAAAAAAAAGCTTCTCCATAATTTTGATGTTACTCTTCAGAGACTTGAAGCTTAAGACCTAAAAGTGAGGAAAAACAAATATGAATTTTTAATATCTTCCATTGACTATTTGGGTCATGTCATTGATGCTAAGGGACTACATAAGTCACCTTCAAAACTAAAAGCCATAACTGAGGCACCAGCATCTAAAAATGACAATCAACTATGATCATTTTTGGGCTTGCTAAGTTACTACGGCAGGTTTGTCCCACGTCTTGCAACCATTCTCAAGTTGTTGTGTCTAAACAATATTTGGAAATGGGAAGAACAGTGTGAAAGAGCTTTTACACTAACCAAAGAGACTACATTAAAGTCAGAAGTCCTGACCCATTTTTACCCAAAGTTACCTTTGCATCTAGCATGCAATGCATTTTCGTATGGAGTGGGAGCAGTCATTTCTCACATATTAACCAATGATGAAGAGAAGCCAACAGCTTTTGCATCATGTGCAATTTTCTCATGAGGCATTAAACTGAGGCCCAATCTACCCTCTTAGAAGGATGTAAAAGTTCCCATGACATTACTTTGAAGAACAGTCGGGGAGTTGTCACTGGTATCCTGGCCAAATTTTACCCCTCAATCAATATCTTGAAAAAGATTATGTGGTGAGCTTCACATTGCTATTTTGGGATCCCTGCTGAGATCAATTTGACTGCCAAATTTTGTCCATTATAACAACAACCACAATTCAAAAAGTATTTGATGAGGTACAAAATGCTTTGGGATGTTATGTGGTCATAAAAAGGCGCTGTACAATTGCAGGTATTTTAAAAAATGTGTTTTACGCAATTCTGATAGATTATGTAAGCAGCAGGAGAAAGAACCCACTGATATAAAATAGACATTGCTAGCTTGTGAGTCAGTGGTTCCTGTAAATGATGTGACCAGCAGCTTGTGCTTCTGCTAGTCGTGGTTTGCTCTCACCTCAAGGCTGCGTGAAGGATCTGTTTTACTTGCATTTGGTCTTCATGTGTTGGAAGGGCTGTATAGTTCCTGCTCTGTTTTTTCCACTGGTCATGTGTCAAGTGAGGCCATCAGACCTTGTGATCATTTTACCTCAGAATGGGAGATGAATCAGCATTCTTTACAACTACAACAAGTAGGTATATTTACGTAGAGCCTTTTAAATAGTAGAACGCCCCCAGGATGCTCTACAGGAATGTGATGAAACAAAACTTGACGATAAACCACAGGGAAGGTGACCACAATCCTGTTCACAGAGAGAGAGGTTCTGAGCAGCCAGATAAATTGAAAACTGTGGCCTAAATTTTGGCAGAGACACAAGGGGTTTCTGAGTTAACCAAAATGGCAACGGAGGTATTCTGAAACGGGTGAGGGACCAGCAGGAGGTCACTGGACACGTTGGAACTAATGACATAGGAAGAGAAAAGGAGGAAATTCTGAGGAGAGAATATAGGATGTTAGGCAGGAATTTAAAAAGTAGGTCCTCGAGGGTAGTAATATCTGGATTACTCCCAGTGCCACGAGCTAGTGAGGGTAGGAATAGGAGGATAGAGCAGATGAATGTGGAGCTGGTACAGGGGAGAAGGATTCACATTTTTGGATCATTGGAATGTCTTCTGGGGTAGAAGTGACCTGTATAAGAGGGACGGATTACACCTGAATTGGAAGGGGACTAATATACTGGCGGGGAGATTTGCTAGAGCTGCTCAGGAGGATTTAAACTGGTGAGGGGGGGTGGTGTACAAAGAGAGGGTGAGAAAAGAGATCAGTCTGAGGCTGGTACAGTTGTGAAGAGGAGAAAGTCAAATAGTCAAGGCAGGCAGGAACAAAGCAAAGAACAAGATAGGACTGATAAATTAAACTGCATTTATTTCAATGCAAGAGGCCGAACAGGTAAGGCAGATGAACTCAGGGCCTTGGTTATGAACATGGGACTGGGATATTATAGCAATTACACAGACGTGGCTTAGGAATGGGTAGGACTGGCAGCTCAATGTTCCAGGATATAGATGCTATAGGAAGGGTAGAAAGAGGTGGGGGATGTCGCATTAGAGGAGGGGGAATGGCGTTTTTGATTAGGGATAACATTATGGCTGTACTTAGGAAGGATATTCCTGGGCGTATGTTCAGGGAAGTTATTTGGGTGGAACTGAAATAAGAAAGGGATGATCACCTTATTGGGATTGTGCTATAGGCCCCCTGAATAGTCAGCAGGAAATTGAGAAACAAAATTGTCAGGCGATTTCATGTATCTGTAAGAATAATAGGGCGGTTATGGTAGGGGATTTTAACTTTCCAAACATAGACTGGGACTGCCATAGTGTTAAGGGCTTGGATGGAGAGGAATTTGTTAAGTATGTATAAGAAAATTTTCTGATTCAGTATGTGGATGTACTTGCTAGAGAAGGTGCAGAACTTGACACACTCTTGGGAAATAAGGCAGAGCAGGTGACTGAGGTGTCAGTGGGGGAGCACTTTGGGGCCAGTGACCATAATTCTATTAGGTCAAAAATCACACGATGCCAGGTTATGGTCCAACAGGTTTATTTGAAGACACAAGCTTTCTAAGTCTCTGAAGTGGGTCTAGACCCTTCTTCAGAAATGGTGTTGTGTGATTTTTGACCTTGTGCACCCCAGTCCAACACCAGCAACTCCACATCATAATTGTATTAGTTTTAAAATAGTGATGGAAAAGGATAGACAGGATCTAAAAGGTGAATTTCTAAGTTGAAGGAAGACCAATTTTGACAGTATTGGGCAAGAACTTTCAAAAGTTGATTGGGAGCAGATGTACACAGGTAAAGGGACGGTTGGAAAATGGGAAGTCTTCAAAAATGAGATAGAGTCCAGAGACAGTATGTTCCCATCAGGGTGAAGGGCAAGGCTGGTAGATGCAGGGAATGCTGGATGACTAGAGAAATTGGGGTTTTGGTTAAGAATAAGAAAGAAGCATATGTCAGGTATAGACAGTAGAGATCGAGTGAATCCCTAGAAGAGTATAAAGGCAGTAGGAGTATACTTAAGAAGGAGATCAAGAGGGCAAAAAGGGACATGAAATAGCTTTGGCAAATAGGGTTAAGGAGAATCCAAAGGGATTCTACAAAGATATTAAGGACAAAAGGGTAACTAGGGAGAGAACAGGGTCCCTTAAAGATCAGCAAGGCCACCTGTGTGTCGAACCACAAGAGATGGGGGAGACGCTGCATGAATATTTTGCATTTGTATTTACTGTGGAGAAGGATATGGAAGATAGAGAATGTGAGGAAATAAATAGTGACATGTTGCAAAATGTCCATGTTACAGAGGAGGAGGTGCTGGACATCTTAAATTGCATAAAGGTGGATAATTCCCCAGGACCTGATCAGATGTACCCTAGAACTCTGTGGGAAGCTAGGGAAGTGATTGCTGGGCCCTTTGCTGAGATATTTGTATCATCGATAGCCACGGGTGAGGTGTCGGAAGACTGGAGGGTGGCTAACGTGGTGCCACTATTTAAGAAAGGTGGTAAGGAAAAGCCAGGGAACTGTAGACCAGTGAGCCTGACATCGGTGGTGGACAAGTTGTTGGAAGGAATCCTGACGGACAGCATTTACATGTATTTGGAAAGGGAAGGTCTGGTTAGGGATAGTCAACATGGCTTTATGCGTGGGAAAATGTGTCTCACTAACTTACTTGAGTTTTTTGAAGAAGCAACAAAGAAGACTGATGAGGGTAGAGCGGTGGACATGATCTGTATGGACTTCAGTAAGGCGTTTGACGACGTTCCTCACAGTAGACTGGATAGCAAGGTTAGATCACAGAGAATAGAGTGAGAACCAGGTTTTTGGACATGGAGCTGACTTGAAGGTAGAAGACAGAGGGTGGTGGTGGAGGGTTGCTTTTCAAACTGGAGGCCTGTGACCAGCAATGTGCCCAAGGATCAGTGCTGGGTATGCTGCTTTTTGTCATTTATATAAATGATTTGGATGTGAATATAGGAGGTATGATTAGTCAGATGGCAGATGACACCAAAATTGGAGGTTTAGTGCACAGTGAAAAAGGTTACCTCAGAGTACAAGGTGATCTTGATCAAATGGGCCAATGGGCCGAGAAGTGGCAGATGGAGTTAAATTTAGATAAATGTGAGGTGCATTTTGGAAAGGCAAATCAAGGCAGGACTTATACGCTTAATGGTAAGATCCTGGGGAGTTTTGCTGAACAAAGAGACCTTGGGGTGCAGGTTCATAGATCCTTGAAAGTGGAGTTGCAGGTAGACAGGGTAGTGCAGGCAGCGTTTGGTCTTGCTTGCCTTTATTGGTCAGTGCATTGAGTATAGGAGTTGGGAGGTCATGTTGCAGCTGTGTAGGACATTGGTTAGGCCATTATTGGAATACTGAGTGCTATTCTGGTCTCCCTGCTACAGGAAGGATGTTGTGAAACTTGAGAGGGTTCAGAAAAGATTTACAACGATGTTGCCGAGGTTTGAGCTGTCGGGAGAGGCTGGGACTATTCTCCCTGGTGACCTTATAGAGTTTCATAAAATCATGGGGTACATGGATAGGGTAAATAGACAAGGTGTTTTCTGTGGGATGGGGGTAGGACCCAAAACTAGAGGGCATAGGTTTAAGGTGAGAGGGGAAAGATTTAAGAGGGACCTAAGGGCAACTTTTTCACGCAGATGGTGGTGTGTGTATGGAAATGTGCTGCCAGAGGAAGTGTTTGAAGGTGGTACAATTACAACATTTTAAAGGCATCTGGATGGGTATATGAATGGGAAGGGTTTAGAGGGATATATGGGCCAATACTGGCAAATGGGACTAGATTTATGTAGGATACCTGGTCAACATGGATGTTGGATCGAAGGGTATGTTTCTGTGCTGTGTATCTCTCTGACTCTATGAGCTCTGATTCTGGAAACATGCCCCCACCCCCCCTGAATACGGCACACAATACTTGTCAGCGAGGGCTTGGGCGTGGGTTGTGGTTTGCTCATGCAATAACCTTTAGCTAAATACAGTTTTCATTTGTGTGCTGTCCAAATCACAGCCTGCGAGCTTTAGATTTTTGAGAAAAAGGTTTCATGCTGCCACAGTTGTTTGGAGAGGTAGAGTATTCTTTCGTGGATATGTCAGGTGTCCCTTTGGGAGAGGTATGGAGCCGTTTGGGATTGTTAAGAACATAAATGAAAGTGCATAAAATGTGGGTAAGCTTTGAGTAACCATTAGCCTTTAAAGCATTTAAATCTTCTGTCCTTTAAATTAAAGAGGTCTGAGGTCAAAAAAAAAATGTAATTTCAAGCTGTGGATATAAGCCTCACTATGTGCCCGGTGTTTTCAGCTCTTAGTCCAGGGAAATCTAATCTCCTTAGAATAGTTAATCCTCCAATTTGTTTTGTATTACATGGCCTTCATTTATATAAAAGGAGAACCACATCTCCAGGGGACATTGCTGACACCAGAACCAAGTCAACAATTCATGTACTACGTCTGGAAGTCCTTAAGTCCTCTGCTCATCCAAAACCTGTACTTTAAACTTGACTCTTAATTAATCATCTGAGCACACTGCACTGTGGGAAGCCTCACAAATACACAATCCTTTTTTTTTATTCATTAACGGGATGAGGGCATCACTGGCTAGGCAGCATTTATTTTCCATTCCTAATTGCCCAGAGGGCAGTTCAGAGTCAACCAGATTGCTGTGGGTCTAGTGTCACATGTAGGCCAGACCAAGTAAGGATGGCAGTTTCTTTCCCTAAAGGATGTTAGTGAACCAGATGGGCTTTTCCTGACAATTGACAATGGATTCATAGTCATCATTAGATTCTTAATTCCAGATATTTTGTTGAATTCAAATTCCGCCGTGGTGGGATTTGAACCTGGGTCCCCAGAATGTTATCTGGGTCTTTGGATTAACAGTCCAGCAATAATACCACTAGGCCATTACCTCCTCACTTGTTATTGTTACACAATAGAAGATAACTGTATTTAATCAGAGTTCAAATCCACATTAAACAAAACTTATCCTCCACGGATGACTAGTTCCCATTATTAATATATTCCATTCAGCCCCATGTAATCCTTTATTAACATGACTATCACCTGTTCCATTGGATTTCAAATTTTATTTAATGTAACATTTTTTGCTGTACTGAATCTCCAATGTTTACATGAATATTTCACTCTTGTCTTAAAATAATAACCTTTTCCAAGTAAAGCACAGCCACTGCTGTATGGGTTCCTTCTCAACAAGCAGGTTGCTCAAGCCAACAATGTAAGCTAGATTGTAAACAAGCTATGCTGTCATCATTGCTTCTTTAACGCACAAAGCCGTACTTCCGCAGGCAATTGTTTCAAAGTTACTTCCTGAGGACAGTATGTGAATAATAGGTGAAAACTGATAGCTTAAGACCGTAAAGATATTGGAGCAGATTTAGGACATTCAGCCCGTCTGGTGTGCTTCACCTTTCGATCATAGCTGATATGTTTCTTAACCCCATTCTCCTGCCTTTACCGTAACACTTGATCCTGTTACTAATCAATAATCTATCCATTTCTGTCTTAAATATCAATGACTTGGCCCCCGCAACACTCTGTGGCAATGAGTTCCACAGATTCACCACCCTCTGGCTGAAGAAATTCCTCCTCATCTCAGTAAAATTCCTCCTCATCTCAGTCCTCCTTTCACAGTTACATTTGTTTTCTTAAAACTATTCCAGCCTCTTCCCTGGAATCATTCCCAAAAGCCACCAATCTATGGCGTCTTCCCCCCCACCCCCCGCCGGGTCCCTCCCATATGCCCGCCCTCTCTCTCTCTCTCTGTTTCTCCTTTTGGTTTTCAACCTCTTGAAAATTTCTTCTCAAAAGCCACCTTTTCAACCCAGAATTTTGGTCACTTCTGTAACTTTTTGCACCAGACTTATTGATTTAGTTATCACAATTAGCTGTCTTGCCTCCCACCATCACCAGACCCCCACAAATGCAGAAACACACAGACACAGACACACACCCCACCATTGAAATGCTTTAAGATGTTTTCATTCATTCTTAAAGTAGGACAGCACCAAATGAGCCCATTTGTACTGAATGTACATTTTGTTAGTTATTACATGTCTCCATGAACATACAATTGAGCTGATATTGAGGTTCTGGATGAGATTGCAAACTGAGACTGTCATCCTTTTGGAATATAAGTAAGGAACTCTTTCTGATATCTTGGTTTGAATTCTTTCTTCAACCTATACCAATAACAGTGATTTAACTCATGTTTCACCTCATTGGGGTTTATGGGATTGTGCTATGTACAAAACAGATCCCATTGTTACCCTTACAATAAGATCATGGTATAATTCAATCTCTGAAATTTCTTAAATATGTTTGAGGGGAGTGATGGTGTCCTTTATGAAGTCTTTTTTCCTGTGAGCAACTTGTGATGAGTTGGAAGAACTTGTTTAATTTATGCTTGAGCATCATCTTTGTAGACAGTAACACTGATGCAAACAAGAAATACTCAGCTCAGTTCTTTGTCTGTTTTCAGGACAGGAAGCAGTGATCCATACTGCATTGTACGAATCGACAATGAGACAATTATCAGGTAAGGAATTTGTTTTTGCTTTGTAGGAAGGCTAACTGTAAAGATCTATTCTTTGCATTGTCTTTCTGTCCCCATTTGTCTGGCGGTTTTTGCCCTCTTGGACAAACGATAGTGACATGGTGCACTCTGGTTCTACGGAGACCACATGTGGGTCACCTATTCTGTCTGCTAGCTTTGATCACAGTTGTGGGTTATTGGGACAAAGGAGAGATCATCAGGTCTGAGATCAACACTGAGACAATGTAACTTTCATATTCCAGCAGGGTACACGTACCTGGGCAGGAATTAGTGCTGGGGCACTTGGCTGAGTTTACTCTGTTCAGTATCTCACGCACACGCACAGACACACACACACACACAGACACACACATGCATGGACACACACGCACGGACACACAATTAAAGATGCACTTATGGATGGCAGGGTCAGGTGTTACCAATACTGCCTTGGCCCCTGTCACTGCCCCCTCCTGACATTGAAGCTCGGATCAGCTGCTGCCTGTCCTTTAAACAGCTAATTCATCATCCCGTTTCATTTATTTCGTGTCATTTTGTTTCATTATTTAATTTATTGAATCTAGACTTGTGTCCTTTGTAACAATGTGTGTTAGGAATGCACATAAACATAAAAGGAGGCACATGTAAGTTATAATCATCTTCAAAGCTTACATTACAGCCTTGAAACTATTCTTTGGCTTGTGTTACTGTTTATAATATTTGATTCCAATCTGAGAAGCTCGGCGCTGCCTAGGATTGTGTGTTTACACAGCGTGAGCACAATCTGCCTGTAGTACAGGCTGGAGGTCAAGATGTCTTTTGCTGAGTTTACTCATTGCCCCTTTTGGATAACTGTGAAAATTATAGATACCTAAGTGACTGGCATCTTTTCCAGTTGTCCCCATGTTCACATTGGTAATTTTATGTGCTGTAAAAATACTCCCAACAATTTTTTGTAGAATAAACCGAGATATTGATCAGCACCAAAACAGTTGCAACAGCGCTAACTAAGGTTGGAATTGGAAATAACAATGGAGCTGATGTTACAACTTCAGTAGGTGCACGGTCGAACCTGTTCAAAGCAACACTGTAGGGCAATGGACAGTGGTGTTTGCATGTGTTCTGGGTTCCTGTGAGATTGGGGCTGTGTATATCTGTTGAGTTGTGTGGGGTTTGCTGTGCATGTATATTTGGACCTGCACCGTGAAGTGTTGATTTGATTTGATTTATTATTGTCATATGTACCCAGGTACAGTGAAAAGTTTTGTTTTGTATGCAGTACAGGCAGATTATACACAAAGTGCATTAGGGTAATAGAACAAAGTGAGGAATACAGTGCTACGGCTGCAGAGAAGGTGCACAGAGCGAGATAACATTAAATTTGAAATCAGAGATGTCCTTCGAGAAGTCTGATGACAGCAGGGAAGAAGCTGTTCTTGAATCTGTTGGTACATGTGTTTAAACTTTTGTATCTTCTGCCCAACGGAAGAAATTGGAAGAGATTTATAACTTGGATAGGAGGGGGCTTTTGATTATGTTGTTGCTTTCCCGAGGCAGCGGGAAGTATAGAGGAGTCAATGGATGGAATGTTGGCTTGGTGACGGCCTGGGCTGTGTTCATAGCTGCCTGTAGTTTCTTGCGGTCATGGACATAGCAGTTGCCATACCTGGCTGTGTTGCATCAGAATGGAAACAGGCTGAAGGGATTACATGGGGTTGTTGGTGAGAATTCAAACCTATTACTGACTCAGACAAAAAGGAATTCATTAATAACTTACCAGTCACTGCCATTTTCAGATACAGATACAGTATATACTTTGAGCATCTCAAAGTCTGATGGTAGGTTTTGTTGCGATGTAAGTGGTTTGGCACTACTGTTTTTTGTAGAGTCCACTTTCGGGTGTATCTATGATAGTGGTTTCACTTCTCACAGCAATTCTGTTGAGAAGAAATGGTATAGAATCCAGAGCAAATGAGGAGTGTGTAGAATACAGAATGATGGAGATTCTAACTACAGTGTGCTGTAGTGGTGGCTTGCAACTTGGAGTCCCTACTGAACGGAGTTACTAATTGTTAGGGTCTAGGCCTGAAACGTCAGCTTTCCTGCTTCTCTGATGCTGCTTGGCCTGCTGTGTTCATCCAGCTCTACACTTTGTTATCCTAAATACAGAAATACTAGTTTTGGGATCGCTGCATCCTCTCACATCTTTTAGAATTGATACCTTGAAGCAATATCTGTCATGGCAGTGAATTCTCAGTGACTCATGTCTGGGCAACCGACTAACCTAACTTTACTGAGGAACTGCATTGAATCAATTCATATTCTGTTCAGTCATTACCGGGAGCAAATCTCATCCTTTATCCTTGAAAGATTGATGCTTCTAACATTCAAGAAATGCACAGCACTGGCTGTACAATCCAAGGAACTGAGAGCATTACTTGTACTGTGAAAATGTGCTCCTGGCAATTGAATGATGTGATGGTGGTTTACAGTCACTGTGGCCTCTGAATGTGCCATAGGGACAGTATGTTTACTTAACGGATTAGACCCAATTGGGTAGCTTTTAATCTCTGGTGGAGTTATGTACACACAGAATGGATACTGTCGATCTAAATGGCTGACCTTTTAATCCATTCATGTGCCTCCTCAAAATGTTATTTAATACAAACATTCAGCTGCTTCAAATCGAGTTTATTACCTTTCCCCAAACAAATGCAGAAAAGTTCTGAAAATGGACTAGATTGGAGAATGTTTTACTCCCCACACAGTCACCGTGCACTTTGACTGGTTTCACAATCTCATTCAGTCTGATTTCATACTCTTTACATGCTCTTTAAGGTTGATCACATAACACACTCCAGCCATTTAATCTACTCTTAAATTGAGAAATGATATTGTGTGAACTAAATTCCTAAATCACTCATTACATCTTCAAAACATTTGAAAGGCAAGGCAAACAAGCCTTATAGCTGGACATGAGGCTCCTTTGTCTCAGTCAGTTTTTAATATGTACAACATTTCAAAACACTTCTTGCTGCAGCTAGATTTCAAGTTGCACTTCTAATTTGTGCTTAAATGGAGTCACAATCTAACATATCTTAAACTTTCACAAGACTCTTTAAGATTGGTATATAATGGTCTGACCAATAAATATAGATGGCCTGACTGTCATTTCTGAAGATCTTCTGTAAAATAATATTTCCCTTAAATAATAGCCACCATTCCGTTCAGCTCCAAATGGCAAACACCGATGAGCCAAATACCTGAGTTGGTATTTCTCCCGTGCACACTTCACTGATGCAGCTGATGTACATTTCAGAGACCATGGGCTACATTTTCTCAGCCTTTTGGAGATGAACTGGGAATTGTGAGGGCTGGGAATCCAGTGGGAGGAAGGAGTCAGGAGGAAAGCCTAGTGTCTTCCTGGCACTGAATCATGTTGTCCAGTGGCAGGAGCCCTGGCAGCAGAGCTGCCCACTGAGTGTTGTGAGCCTTTTAAAGGCCCAATCAAGAGCCACACCTCTTCCCCAGTTGAGTTGGGACAGCAAGTTAGTCCCCGAAGCACGAATCAGCCTTTAAAGGTGCCTTGACATTGAGCTGCCATGATCCTCATGCTGCAGGTCAGCATTGGGACACCAGCCTCGTGGGAAAAGTTGAGCTTGATACTTTCAGGGACAGCCCTTCAGGATTGGTGGGCTACACTGCAATGACCCCTCAACCCAACAGTCACCAAATAATACCCCTGACCAGGCTGACAAACCACTTTGTTCAGTTCGATTCATACCTGTGCACTGCTGCCTCCTCTACTTTGCAGAAGCATTTGTCACGGTTTATTGAGTATTAGCCCAATGGACAGACAGATCAGTAAAGAGTGTAACAGTGTGTACTAGGGCTAAAACCCACACCACAGAATGGTAAAGGTTCAGAACCCATTTTCGAGCCTGGACTTCTCTCTAAACAGGATGTCTTCTCACTTGTACAGAGGAAATGAAGTTATGAAGTTACTGGTCACATTTGAATGGGAACACGTTGAAAGTGGAGAGTACTATGAGTCGGGAAGGGAACGGGGCTAGGGAAGATTTTCGGGTGAAGTGGGAGGCAAGACGAAGGCCTGGGAGCACTGGACAGATGCATAGGAGATAGTTGAGGAGCAGCGTGGGCGGAGAATGTAGAGGGCAGGAGCTGGAGCCTAGGACCACTTAGGGAAGGACATCTTTGTCAGTGCTTGGAGTGGCTGCTGTATCAGGAGGGTTGGATTCTTGGTGCAGTTAGCAAAGTCTCTTTGACCCATTATAATATCATTTGTTGTTAAATGCTATGGATCTTGATCTGTCACCCACTTTCTAACTAAGCGTTAGGCTGTGCCCTGCCTAATTTTCCCAGCCTTCAGGCTATATGTCTTAGTGCACACGTAAGTATGTTTCCTCTTCATTCCTTTGCATTTACGGAACGTCTCAAACTTCTATGGAGTCCATTCCAGGTTGCCTTCTCATCACTCGTTGAATAGCCATTGTTCCTCAGTTTGCGCCTCCTAACGTTACCTACTGAAATTGGAGATCAGCTTCACAGCTCGCTCTTCCCCCTGAGTTTGGATGGTTTGGTTGTCACGGTGATCAGAACAGCTTGGTTGCAGGCACCGCCCAGTTTTGGTGCAGTCACTGTGGATTGGAGCTCAGCAGGTTTGGAATCAGAGTCCACTATCCTGCTGGTTCTTATCTTTTTGCCATCTTCAAACCATTACAAACCATTTCTGTGTAGACCAACCTTGGCCAAATTCAATTCTACTTATTGAGGGCCTGGTGCAATGAGGATTTAATTTAGTTCCCTTTCTTAACATCACATTCCTCTGATAATGCAAAATAAAACACCTTTTATTTGAAAATGACAGTAAAAAAGCTGCCAGTTCCAATGCCTCAAAAACTAGATCAATGAGCCCTAATGAACCTGAAGGTCTCAGACTCAGTTCCAGATCCTGACTGTTTCATTGATTCATAGAATCATACAGCACAGTAACAGACACTGCGGTCCAACTCGTCCATGCCAAACATGTTTCCCAAACTAAACTAGTCCCATTTGCCTGTGTTTCGTCCATATCCCTTGAAACCTTTCCTATTCATGTACCTGTCCAAATGCCTTTTAAATATTGTATCTATCTGAATTTACCACTTCCTCTGGCAGTTCATTCCATATACGAACCACCCTCTGGGTGAAAAAGTTGCTCCTCTGGTCTCTTTAAAATCTTTCCCCTCTCGCCTTAAAATTATGCCCTCTAGATTTGAACTCCCCTACCCAAGGGAAAAGACCTTTGCTATTCACCTTATCTTGTGCCCCTCATGATTTTATAAATTCTTAGTCCATTGGTCAAGCTGCCAGCACTTAAGATCCAGGCTGACCCTTATGTGGATGAGAAACTAGAGAGCACCACGTTACTAGACATTCAGACCTTGGCTGGAGAAGAGGAAAGAGCTGCAGAGGCCTTACAACAGTTGTCAGTAGGAACTTGCTTTTTATGTATGAGGCAGGGCCCTGTAGAAAATGGTGAGTGAGCCCTTAAGGTTGCAATGGCAGTGTTTTGAGAACATGCAATATTTATTTCCATAGAACTGCAACAATATGGAAGACCCTGTCTCCATTTTGGGGAGAAGAGTACAATGTCCATCTCCCCAGTACCTTCCACTCCATTTCCTTCTATGTGATGGATGAGGATGCAATCAGGTAATTTTAATATTAATTCCTAGCTTAATGCGGATTCTTGTACTGCAATATTAAACAACAATGGTCTTGCTAACTTCGTATCTTTATCGTTTAAATTTAGCCGTGATGATGTCATTGGAAAAGTTGCTATAGCGAAGGACGTTCTTACTGCCAACCCTAAAGGTAAGCAAAGTTTTGATTTCACTGCTTCCCTGCAGACTTCTGCTTCATCTACTTTGCAAAAGCTATTGTCACTATCTATTATGGAGTAATACAAGGTGAAGTACATCAGTAAAGGGTGTGACACTATACACTAGAACGTAAACCCAGAATATTGAATGGTAAAGGCTCAGGCCCCATGTCCTGTCATTAATCCACCATCTATACTACTGCATTTCTGCCCCAAACTCCTGTGATTTGACTAAAATTGTAAATTATGTTTTGTGTTATGGACACCACGTGAATGATTGATTCATTCCTTCATTTAGTGTGACTAAACTTGCTATTACATAACATTCCAACTCAACACTCTGGGCAATGTTTATTTCAACAGTCTGACGGGGACTCAAACCCAGTCCGAGAAGTGAAAATATATGGGCAATCTGCTAAACCAGTACTTCACAAATTATTCTCCAAAACAACCCTATTTTTTAACAGTTTGAGTTAGAGTCCAAATACCAACAAAAACAGAACAGCATTAAAGCAACATAATAACATTTGGATATAATTATTAAAGTTTGTCAGTTGTGGGTCAGCATATACTATAAGCTATAAATATGTGAATTTGTGATGAAAACCCTCAGCCTTTTACGATAAGTCTGCTGCTAGAAGCTGGATCCACATCTGCCTCCATCAACTCTTGGGAGAAGCCACTGCAGGATGTATATTTACATAGATAAGTTACGTCATGGCATGCCTGATCAGAACATGGTTGTTTGTGTTGTAGTTGGTTACTGCTGGGACAATACAAGGGAGCCAGGGATTAACATCATGTTATTTCTCATGACCCAATTTGCTCTTTCTGTGATCCCAGTTGGCATTGTGACTCAGGCTTGGAAGCTGCTGCACTAATCCATTTTCTTCTAAATAGCAGTTCAGGATTTAAGATAATTTTAGGGTTTGAGGAGTCTTAGAATCATAGGATCCCGACAACACAAGGCAGTTCAGCCCATCGACTGTGCACATACTGTCCAAAAAAATCTAAGATTCCAATCCAGACCTGTGTCTTTCTGATGGCTAATCCACCTAGCCTGTACATCCCTGGATGCTATGGACAATTTAGCATGGCCAATCCACCTCACCTACACATCTTTGGATTGTGGGAGGAAACCAGGCCACTTGGAGGAAACCCACACAGACATGGGGAAAAAGTGCAAACTCCACGCAGATGGTCACCTGAGGCTGGAATTGAACCTGGGTCCCTGGTGCTGTGAGGCAGCAGTGCTAACCACACTGCCACCCCTTCTTGTGGATGGATTTTGTTTAGGAGGGATGGGGATTGGAAGGGCTAAGAAACATATATGACACCTTAAACCTTTATGGAAATATTGAAATAGTGAGCCAATCAACAAGGCAGATGACTAAAGAGCTCACATTGGAAGATGGCTCAGATGACGATGTGAAATTTACATAGTCCGTGCTGTGAATTGAAAGGACCGCATGAGCAACTACAGTGCATGTTACAGTTGAGAAATCCTCCCATTCACTAAGTTTAATGTGCTGTGCATTCTGTCTGGTTGCTGGAACCCTTAATGATAACTATGTTAAAACGAGACACAATCATTTGCTCATTCTTGCCTGATATTAGCAGGACAGTGAATAGTAGTGGGCAGGAGTCTTCCTGTCTTTTTGTAAGAATAGCTAACTTTGAAGTTGTGCCGAGTTAACTGGAAAATACTCTTTGATACTTCGAGTTGAAGTTACGTAACAGGATGCAAGTTGTATGCCTTGGCTCAAAAATGATGCATTGGCTTTAAGAAGTGAAGTTCTTGGCAGGTCCATTTGGCCTGAAGCAGTTACACAGACCTAACTTGACTACAATCCTTGGGTCAGAAGGCTGTGGTTAGTTCAAGTTCCATTCTTGGAGGTGAGCACACAATCCAGTTTAGTGTCATATTGAAGCTCGGCTGCTGTTGTGAAGGTGCTGTCTTGCAGATACAGTGGATTTGTCTGTTCCAGTGGATGTCAAAAGATTCTGACAACATTTCCCCATCCAACCAAACCTACAGCATTACTTATTCATCCATCTTTTTGTTTCTGGGATCTTGCTATGTGCAATGTAGCAGTCCATCTTACACAGATGGCCAGATGCTTTACTTCAAATGAATTCATTGTATTTTGAGGAATTTAAGAAGGTGATGACCATGATGAAGTGTGATATAAATGGGTTTTCCTCAAAATAAGACAAGGGCACTCAATAGAGTGCATTGCTTGACCATACTGTGCTAACTCAATATTATTAAAACTGCAGGTTCTTTTCCTTGAGATGTTTCTCTTTCTAGTTATGGCCCTGTAACCGCAAAACTGAAAAATGTCCATTTTCATAAAGAACTTCTTTCTCACTGAGAAAGCTTCAAGCCAATCCACTTCCAATAACCTGCTTTGAAAACTCTGATCCTATTTTGACAACTGTGACAAATTGCACCATGGTATCTAAGATAAGACATTTTAAGTAGCACAATCTGCAACAGCTTAAAAAATTAAGTCCATGTGCCCTAATTCTCAATGTTAACAAAGGCTTTAAAAAAAATCTAAGATCCCAATCCCGACCTGCATCTTTTCCAAAAGCTAACTGTTTCTTCCTTGTGCTGTACTCTTACTGCCTGCTGAGTTTTGTTGAGACCTGTTGATTAGTTTTTGAGATATACCTGATACAGACAAGGGATGCCACGTTCACTCTTCCCACATTTAGTGGCCTTGATAATAATAACACAATAACAAACAAATATGTCAACTTAGCCATGCATGAAAATAGTCAGAGGCAGGTTCAGTTCATTGAACTCCATTACTCTGCTACCCTATCTCTCCCAGCACAACATTCTGCTACATATTGAAACACCTCAGTGATTTATATTCCTGTCAAATTACTTCAAATATTTCACATATTCATTCCAACAGATCCACTTCAAATTTATCTTTCACTAATCTCTATTTTTGTTCTCTTCTCCTCAATATCCTGGCATACTTTGAAGTAATTAGGGAGATAAGTTTAATCTAGATTATTTAACATCTTGAATACTTCAGTCAGATCTTTCAATAAGCACCTTACTTCAAGACTTTATAACTTATGCTTCTGTAGTCTTTCCTTATAATTCTTCCTTTCACACTTAGACTGGTCATATTGCCCTTCCCTGTGCCCTGTACAATGGAATGTAGAATTTCAATTCATCTGTGTTTTCTGTGGTCCTAATCAGTAGCAGCACATTGAAAGAGATTTAATCCCATTAATGTTAGCAACCCAAATGTGAGCAGGAAGAGTGGGGGAGCTGAGGGAGGTTGATGTGGAGACTGACGATGGTGTAGTGGTAATGTCACTGGACTAGTAATCTAGAGACTGAAGGTAATGCTGTCGAGAAATGGGTCCCACTGCAGCAATTTGTGAAGTTTAATTTTAATTACTAAATATGGAATAAAAAGCTTTTGTTAAGAATGAGGACCATGATGAGGATCGTTGTAAAAACTCATCTGGTGTTCTTTTAGTGAGGGAGGTCTGCCATCCTTACCTGGACTGGGCCTGCATGTGACTCCAGACCCACAGCAATGTGGCTAGCTCTTACCTGCCACCTGAAAGGTTCCATCCAGCTCTTCCATTCAAGGGAAATTAGGGTTGGGCAACGAGTGCTGGACTTGCCAGCAACAAAAGAGAATAAAGAGCAAAATAATTCTGGGCAGTTTAGGAATCATCCCGTGCTGATCTGTTGTTCTCCAGTCTCTAGTCTTTTGCGTTCTTGGTCTCTCTTCTGTTCACCAAGGGTGGAATCCTCCTGGCCTCTGAGTAACCTGATGAGAAAGTTGGGAAAATCATGTGAGATGGTTAGCAGGGATCTTCTTAAAGTTGAGAGTAAAGAGAAGTCTGTAAAGACCATTCTTTTTAATTTTGTGCTTTTTAAAAACTGTGGACTGAAATGAAAAAGAGCTGTTTTAAATGACAGACCAAGAAGGATAGCGGCATGTTGTGAAATAACAAATTTAATGGCTATTGTAAACTCTATTTGTGTAGCTGTGGGTTCCAGGAATTTGCAGACGAACTGGAGCCAGGGTAAAAACCGAAAGAACTGCGGATGCTGTAAATCAGGAACAAAAACAAAGTTGGTGGAAAAGCTCAGCAGGTCTGGCAGCATCTGTGAAGGAAAAAACAGAGTTAATGTTTCGGGTCCAGTGACCCTTCTTCAGCCGAGGTGTTGTTTACAGGTGAAGCTAATTGATTTGTGGACCAGGGACCAATTATCAATGACAAATGTCCTGTGCCTGGCAACAAGGTGATTGGTTGTCAATTAGTTGAATACCTTGGGCTGTCAGCAAGACAGAGAGAAGTCAGAGCAACCACAACCGCACCCCCCAACCACCACCAACGCACCAGCCCCCACAACAACCCCACCGTGACTCTTGCAAACCAGTGGAATCATTGGGGAAAAGGAAGTTTGAGGAGAGAGCTTCAAATCAGAAGGAACCAGCTCATCAGATTATGTGAACAAAGACTATGGAGGTGTGTGTGTGTGTGTGTGTGTGTGTGTGTGTGTGTGTGTTTGGGGGAGGGGGTGTGTTTATAAGGGGTTTAGTTGTAGACTTTCCTCACAAGGTTAATCTAATTATCTGTAACAAATAGTGATTCTTGTTTAGTACAGAAACCAAGTCTGTCCTGTCAGTCAACTGGGGTCTGAAAAGCTTGGCCATTTTGTATATTTTTTTTTAGAAACTTTACCTTTTGTGACAAGTGCTGGAGTGGCAGGGTTAGATTTCCAGTGCACTATCTCCGTGATAATGTTTGGAATTGGATTGGATTTTAAACAGAGGCAGCAGATTTAGGTATGGTGTGGGTGAATAACACAGGTGAAGGAGGACACCAGGTTCTGTCCAATATATAAAAGATGGCAACGGAATCGGCAAAGGGTTTCCTGCGGGAATTTCCTGTCCCTGGTAGTCTTAAGGGAATTATCTCATGCAGGGAAGTCTTCAAATGCTTCACAGTCTTCATATTTATTCAGCAACAACAAAAGCAAACCAACAAAAAACACAAACAGAAACAGAAACTACATTTGCCTGTGGCACTTTGAAATGCCAACACATTACAGTCAATGAGTGATCACACCACCCAGCTCTTAACTACTGGAACCGGGTGTCATTTAACTCTTGTCTGGCTGGACAGTGCCTGTCAGCTGCACTCTATCATGCAGAATGTGATGGTCCTCATCTTTATCCTCAGGAGGGTGCTCCTGCTCTCCAAACTCTTCAGGGTCCATTACATCACCTTTTAGCCTGCTGTAGTTGTACAGAGCTCAGAATGCAAGGAATACGCCCCACACCCTGCCAGGCCTGCACTGGCCAATCCAAACCTCATCTTCAGGAGGCCTATTACACGCTCTGCCATGGCCCTGCTAGAAGAAGGGGCTGCGTTATATCTAGATATTTTCCATATCTGTTGAGAGTGGCATTACACACCTCTGGAGCAGGTGAGACTTGAATCCATGCCACCTGGCTCAAAGATAGGGACACTACCACTGTAACACAAGAACCCTCTTTTGTATTGTATGTACATTTGGTCTCAGTCAGGGGATTATATAATGGAGTTATCAGCCATGGTTGCAGAATGTAGCCCGCCTCTTCCAATAACTGTTCTTTCAAGGCATCTGGCCCCTCATGGAACAAGTTCTCAAGGATACAGGCATCATGCCACCCTCCCAGGATACCTGGTACAGACGTCTAAGGATGTGGCCCTGATGATCACGGATTAACTGCACGTTGATGGAATGGAACCCTTTTCTACTCAGCTGTATTATAATATGGCTCTCTCAATACAATGTGTGTACAGTCTCTTGTGACCTGCACTTGCAAGAAGCCAACTTATTTGCAAAGTGCAGGCTGCAGCACTGACCTTGTCACAGGAACATGAGATGAAGTGGTGTGATCTGGCACCAACTGCACTGGTAACAGCCTTGGTACGTTTCTCAGATATGCACTGCAAGTTCCCACACAGGGCCCCAACGTGTTCTTTGAAAGGGGCTTCAGATTATGACTCAGATTCTCCCCACAAGGGCCTGCATCATTCGTTGATGTGTCCTGCTTCAACATCACCATTTAAAGCTTATATTCATGTTCTCTCTCTTCTCCTATCTCGTCTTCCTTCTTTTTCCCTTAGCCATGCTAATACTGTGTTCCTTATTTCCCTTTCCTGACCTTTCTCTTCCTTTTTGAAATCCATCTCCAGTTTTGTCATTCTCTGTTCATGCTCCAACAGCTTTAATTATAACTGGTACCACTCAGATTAGCAACCCAGTGGCCACTGGTATTGCTGAAGATACCTGAGCATAGTCAAGTTCTCAGTGATGCTGCTCCTAATCAGCTGCTGCTTTAACTCAGAACCATGAAACTGTTGCCCAGTGTCTTCATTGCTAAATCTGGCTGCCTAATCCTATCGGGCTCACCCAGCTGTGGAAATCCTGGTCTGGCAGTTGGCATCGGAAAGTCATGTATTCAAGCCCCATGCCATAGTCTGCTGCCTAACTGTTGTATTAAGGTAGAACTCCAGTGGTGCCTTACTTCAGTTGAGATGTTGAACTGAAATCCATCTTCCCTCTCGGGTAGATGTAAAAGATTCTACAGCACAATCTGACAAAAACCCAAGAGATGTCCCTGTTAATATTTATCCCTGAATGAACATCACTGAAACAAAATAGCTGATAAGTTATTTATTATTGCTGTTAATTTCTTAGTGCATTTTGTAATTGATAGAGAACACAAAGGGGATTCTTCATGGTGAAAGACAAACTAGAATAAGCAGAATGCTCTTTGGAGGGTCGGTGTGGACTCGATGGGCCGAATGGCCTGTTTCTACACTGTAGGAATTCTATGATTCTGTGATCCAATGAATACTCAGGGTAATAGCCAGGCTCCATCATGGGTTCACACATTGAGCTTCAGGACCACATTGAGTTCCTAAGCCCACAACTGCAGGCAGCAGGACCAGTTGAGTAGTCGCCCAGGAGGAAGCCTCTAAATAGGCTGAGTGCACCATCTGGCTGGGGATGGTGTGTGGGTTCTCAATGCTGTCATCAAGAAAACCCCTGGAAGAGTTGACTGCTACTGGGGCAGCTTGAGAATCTCTCGGGCATCTCATTGGGAGGTACACTCACTGACCTGCACAGCAGGAGCCCAAATCCAGATGCTGTAAAGTTTGCCCCTCATTGGGAGTCTGAACTTCCTTCGTCACTTGCTTGTGTCCATGGCACAGATACCTGATCCTCTCCCCAGTTCCCTTTCGGAAACCTTCGCACTGATCCGAATCCGTCAGTGAATCACTGACGTGGCTTCTCCTATTTTTCTGGCTCCCTTGTCTTCATCCCTGTGTCCACAGGCCAGGAAAATCCAGCCCAGTGAGTTTCCCAGAAAAGGCCTGGTAACTGCTTGTTGTTGGAATCACTGGATTCTTTATTTTTCAATATTGTTTTTGTGGATTCTACATATATATCAATATTTATAATGCCTTTGGAAATTGGACATGATGCACATCCACATATTTGCATGTGAAATGGTTTAATAATACAAGTATTCTCAAACACTTGAGTCTATTATATGATCAAGCTAATTCATATAAATTTTATGAAATATGCTAGTTATTAATTACTGTATTTTTTGTAAAGAATATTTTTAATGAGCTTTCTCAAACGCCTACTTGATCAGTTGAAAAGAGATGATGGTCAGTGCCTTGCTATTTTTATATTTGTAGAAAGGAATTGGGTACGGTTTCAGAATACAGAATGAGCAAGAAGAGAATATAAAATAAAACAGTAAATGCTAGAAATACTTGACAGTCACGTTTGGCATCATCTGAGGGGGCAAAAAAGACAAATCTCTTCAGATACGCTAGTCCTGCTGAGTTTTTCCAGGATTTCTGTTTTGATTTCCAACCAACATCTGCTTTTCAATGGAAAAGAAAATAAAACAGACTAAAAGATGAGGGGTGTGTGTGTGTGTGTGTGTGTGTAAGAGAGAGAGAGAGAGTGTGTGTGTGTGTGTGTGTGTGTGTGTGTGTG
>NC_063357.1:36921819-36929226 GCF_021869965.1 Rhincodon typus | reverse complement strand
GTGTGTGTGTGTGTGTGTGTGTGTGTACGCATAAGCATCTCCTGTGAGTGCCACACTGATTTCCTCGCTCTTTTCTGCCACACCTATTTTGTACATCACCCGACTCTGCTTCTCTGCCTTAGCTCAACTGTTGCTGAAACCTTAATCCATGCTTTTGTTCCTCCCAATTTGACTATTCCAATGTTCTCCAGGTTGGCTGCCATAAACTTATCTCGTCCAAACTCTGCTGACCATATCCTACCTTGCATTAAGTCCTGGTCACCAATCTCCTCTGAAATTGCTGGTCTACATTGTCTCCCTATTAGACACATCTTGACTTAAAAATTCTCAACTTTGTTTTTAAATCCCTCCATGACCCCACCTCTCCCTATCTGTGTAAACTCCTCTATCCCAAGATTTTTACTCTTCAAAATCTGTCTTCTTATCAGGGAGAGTATCTCAACTGTAGGAGAGGGGCTAAGACTGGAATAAGGAAGGCTAAGAGGAAGCATGAGGAAAGGATGGCAGGCTGTGCTAAAATAAATCATAAAATATTCTTCAAACATATTAATAGTCAAAGATTAGCGAAGGACAGAGTGGGGCCCATAAGGAACAAGCAGAGGTAAAGGTTATGGCAGGGCACTAAGTGAATACTTTGCTTGACAATGGCCCAATTGAAAATGTGGATGTTGAGCAACTGAGCAGTATAGTGATGGATAAAGAACAGGGGCTAAAAAGGCTGGTAGTGCTTTAGGTAGAGAAGTCACCGTGCTTCCTAGATTGGTGAGGGAGGTAAAGGAGCAAATCACGGAGTGGTTAACAGAAATTTTCCAGGCTCCTCTGAACACAGGATTAGCCCCAGGGAGACTGGAGGATTGCAAATTTGAAACACCATAGTTTAAAAAGGGGACAAAGGATAACACAGGAAACTATAGACCTGTCAGCTTGACATCAAAAGTGGGAAAATTGATGGAGGCCATAGTATGGGATAAGATAAATATACGCTGAGAAAAATAAGTCAATACTATAAAGTTAACATGGCTTTGAAAAGGGGCAGGTCATGTCTGACAAATTTGATTAAGTCCTCTGCTGAGATGACACAGGCAGTGGATGAGGGTAGTTATATGTTTGGATGTTGTGTATTTGGACTTTCAGAAAGCATTTGATATAGTTCCACGTGGCAGGTTGGTTTGCAAATTAGAAATGTTTGGGATTGATGGGCTATTGGCAGCATGGATTAGAAGCTGGCTAAAAGATAGGAAACAAAGGGTAGGTACAGATGTGCATTTCTCAGATTGGAGATGAGTTCAAAGTTCCCCAGGTTTTGGAACCCTTGCTTTTTCTGATTTATATGAATAATTTTGGAGGCAGGTATTGAGGGCAAAATCCCTAAATTTGTAGATGGTACTGAGCTAGGGTGAATGGTGAATTGAGGATCATGCTGAGCGACTTCAAAGGGACATTGATACATTGGCCAAATGGGCAGACACCTGGCACATGAATTTCAATGCAGAGAAATGTGAGGTAATGCATTTTGGTAAAAGTAACAAAGGACAATACAGTGTTATAGAGCAGAGGTTGACCCCTGTCTGAGAAAAACCAAAACACCCAAAGAGGAGCACCTCACCCTATAATATGTTAAAAAGGAGCGTGAAAAGTTGTGTAACCTGCCTTTCAGCAACTTCTAGTGGTTAACTAAAATAAATCCCTGACACACACTTTAAAACCAACAAGTAACAATTTATTTATCTCACTCTAACAGTGAAGAATTAACTAAACAACTAACAAACCAAATGAATTCCTTCTAACTACTAACTATTGCTGAATAAAACAAGATTCTAATTGTATGCTGTTCCTATAAATACAAGTCCCACTTATATAAAATAAAATAAAGAATTTAGTCTCTTGAAATTACAGACAGGTTAAGTGTCTTCCGGAATGTTCTGTGCCTTCTCTGTCAAATATGTTGTCAGGAATGCCTTCTGTCCGGAATATTAACTAGTTGTGCCATAGGTACCTTTTGATATCTAGGTGGTGCTTTCTCTAAGGCTTAGAGAAGACTGTGAGAGCCAGCGATTCTGTCTTGAGAGCTGAGAGCTGTTAACTCTGGCGGATGGCAGTTATTCCCCCATTCTTTGTGCCCTCTCCTTTTATACCCATGATGACACATCACTTTCTTACAATAGGATTGGTCCTATGTTGTCAAAACCATCAGATTTAAATTTAATTGTCTTTTGGTATCTAAGTGCCTGTTTCAAATTGATTGGCTAAATTCAAAACTTGTTGTCTTGGTAGAAAGTGCTGCTTGGCCTGCTAACTGTACAGCTTTTTGGTATAAATGTTTCGATTCAGGTGCTCTGTACACCTGCAAACCCACAAGCTGTTGCTTATAGACATCCTTTTTGAATCTCTAAGCATAGGAAAAGCACATCATCATTTAAAGGGACCATGCACTAATTTCCCCCTTAACATTTTACAAACACCAAATTCTAGCTTCCTGCCTTCCAATCCACAAGGACTCTACCCAACTTTACAACAACAGGCTCAATGGTACAACTTTGAGGGGTGTACGGGAACAGAGGGACCTCAGGGTTCAAGTACATGATTCTCTGAAGGTGGCCAGGGAACTTGATAAGAAGGCTTATAGGTTCCTTGGGTTTATTAATACAGGCATAGAGTATAAAAGCAAGGAAGTGATGCTATACCTCTGCAAATCATTGGTCAGACCACATTTGGAGTATTGTGTTCACGTTCTGGGCACCTTATTTAGGGAAAGATGTTAAAGCCCTGGAGAGAGTGCAAATGAGATTTACTAGAATGATACCAGGAATGAGTGATTTTAGATATGGAAATATGGAGATAATTTTCCTTGGAGCAGAGAAGATTAAGAGGTGACCTTTATGAACAATTTTGGCAGATTAAAGAAGGATTTTCTATTTCTAGTAGTCGGCATGTCAGTAACTAGGGGTCACAGCTGTCAGCATGAGAGGTAGGAGGGAGACGAGGAAAAACTTTTTCAGAGAGTTGTTAGGATTTGGTATGCGCTGATTGGGAAAGTGGTGGAGGTGGGATTTCAAAAGAGAGCTGGATTTATGAAAATGATAAATTTAGAGGGTTAAAGAGATAGGGCTGGAGAATGGGACCAGCTGGGTAGCTCTTTTGGGGGGCCTGTACAGACATGATGGGCCAAATATCTTCCTCCTGTACTGTAAAATTCCATGATTCTTGTGAATCCCAATTTTAATCACTATATCAGCAACAGCCAGAATTTCACTGTTGTCTAGGCTTGAGCTCTGTAATTCCCTCCTTAAAGCTCTCTGTTTCTCAGAATCATAGAATTATTATAGCACAGAAGAAGGCTGTTTGGCTCATCAAGTCTGCACAGACTCTCCAAATGAGCATCTTAACTTAGTGCCATTCTTCTGCCTTTTCCCAATACCCTTGCATGTTGTTTCTTTTTAAATGATCATCTAATGCCCTCGTGAATGCCTCAGTTGAAGCTGCCTCCAGCAGATTTCCAGGCAATGCATTCCAGACGCAAACCACTTGCTTTGTGAAAGTGCTTTTTCTCACATCACATATACTTTATTTGCAACTCACTTTAAATCCACATCCTCTCATTCTTGATACTTCTGTGAGCAGGAACGGTTTATCCCTGTCTGCTCTGTCCAGACTTTTCCTGTTTTTAAAAACTTGTCCATGGGATGGGGACATAGGCTAACTAGGCCAGCATTCCCAGAGGGCAGTTAAGAGTCAACCACATTGTTGAGAGTCTGGAGTCACAAAGGACAGATAGGAATTTTGAAAACATTTATCAAACTTCCTCTCAGTCTTCTCCTCTTCAAGGAAAATGGTCCTAGTGTCTCCAATGTGTCTTAATAACTTATGTTTCTCATTTCTGGAACCATTCTCAGAAACCTTTTTTGCACTCTCTAAAATGCATTCACATCCTTCCTATAGTGTGACACCCAGAACAGTACACAATATTGCAGCTGAGGTCTAACCAGTGTCTTATACAGGTTCAGGAAAATGCTCCTGCTTCTGTACCCTAAGCACCTATTAATAAATCCTAAGATACTGTATGCTTTATCAACTGCTCTATAAACCTTTAAAGACTAATGCGCATAAGCACCCAGGATTTGCCTATTCCTGCACAGCCTTCATATCATACTGTTGATCCATTTTTTTTCTCTCTGTGAAAATGTATCACCTTACATTTTTCCACATTGAACTTCACCTGCTGCCTATCTGACCACTCCAGCAACTTGTCTATGTCCTTTTGATGTTCTACACTGTCCTTCTCACTGTTTATAATTCTTCCAAGTTTTGTATTGCCTGCAAACTTTGAAATTGTCCCCTGCATTCCAAGATCTAGATCATTAATATAAATCTAAATGTATAATTAATTATCCCAAGTAGATAATATAAATAAAAATATATGCTTCTCTTTCCTCCTTTGAATGTACCTCTTTGACCACATTCATATCTTCTTGCGTGGCTGTGTCACCTTCTGTTTGATAATTATTCCCTTGAAGTGTCATGGGATATTTTATGATAAAGATAGTATATTAACTTTGTCTTATTTTCCTGTTCAGAGTAAATTTACCTCTTGACTCATCTACCTTGCCCTCTGTTACCATTGGGTCCTCCCAGCTCTGTATCTGTCTCTCAATTTATCTGCTGCTGTTCTGTACTGCCTCAACTTTCTTAGCATTGTTAAGATCAAGTCTGTCATTGATTTACCCTGTCCCTCAGTCTTTGCTGACTTTAACAGCTGCAGTTCAACTTCTCTGCTCCTTCCATCACCCCACAACCATAATTGCCCCTGCCAAGATTCTCGTCAACTAACTGCCTTAAGGGTTGTGAACCTCAGCCATTACTAGCTAACAGTTCTTTCAACATATTTTCAATACTAATACTGAACTGACAGAAGCACTGAAAAATCATTCTATAAACTTAAAAAGAAATTCTAGCTGCACATCGCTTGAGATTGGAAGCGAAGACGCCAGCTTCAAATTGTGGTTTTGGTTCCATTTGTGGAAGTGGGGAAACTTGATATAAAGGTGTTTATTTGATCAATACTGGATTGGACAAACCTGTATCAGTCAAAATGTATATTCAGACTCTTCTCCCATGATTTTCTCCCACTTCCAAGCAAGTCACTAGCACCAAGCATTCAACAATCAAACCTTTTACCTGGAGTCTTTCACTCTAAGACCTCATTGTTCTAGCAAAGCTCAATACCTTTCTCCACTGCAAAGCATCATAATCACTTACTCAGCCTTCCCTGCTGACCTGTGCATAAAGAGGCAGTGCTTCAGTTGAGCAGAGCCATGGTTAGGATTTCTCAATCTTTTCTGCCTCCCAGAAACTTATCAATTTTTCATAAGCCTGTTTTGCTTTCCATATAAATAAGCTGTCTCGCTCTACAAGTCTATGACCCCTTGAAAGTAACAACAATTAACATTTATATAGTGCCTTTAATTTGGAAAGGCCTGCCTTCAGACATCATGGTGATGGAATGGGAAAATGGAATGTAGTTTGAATATTAGGCTGGGGTAACAATTCTTTGCATTGCAGGAAGGGGTATGAGTGGCAAGGCCATAAATGAGCAGAGAGAGGAAGTGGGATGGAGGGTTTAGAGTGGGAATTCCAGAGCCTGGAACCTAAACAGCAGAAAGTACAGCTACTTAAAATAATGCTAAAAGGAGACAAGAAGCTGAAGCTTTACATCTCGCACTCATCAGAACTTGGATGCAAGAAACTGATTCAAAAAAATGGACACCATTTTATACAGAACGAGAAGAGGATGCTAGTTCGGGGTTGGCCCATCATTGGCTGGAGATGCAGTGGATACATTTAACTGTCAATCTTAATTCTCAAACCAGACAGGTAGATTCTGATTGTTCAGGATATTGCCATGGGGAGGCAGCAGATTTTTGGCTGTCTCCATGCCCCCCTTTGGAAGAGGTGCAATGTTTCTACCAATTCCTTCTCTCCAAATCAAGCATAGTCCTGTGTATTTATGTGTAGCTTTTAGCACATGCAAGTTCATCAGACTGTGGGCCTGGCTGATGATTCTTAAATTGGTTTCTGGTGTAACTCTTAGCAACTCTGGATTATACCATAAATGATTTCAATGGAGGGATCACATCTAATGGTGGATGTACTTATGAGGCCTGTAAGCACAGGGTGGTTGAATATGAGTGGCCTGTTGCCCCCTGCAGATGGTCATTGGGACCATTTCAGCCCATACTTGCCAGCCTCTAAAAAGTAGATACTTATTTGTATCACCCTGTCTACTGCCTTATCAGATATTAAGGCATCTTATTTGTGGAGCTGATAACAAATGGGGAAGGGGTGTAGAACCTTTACCCATTAGGGGGCCTAACTTCAGGGTGCTTCATTTGATACTGAGTTAATGAACCCCGACCAGACTGAGTGGTCCCAGCAGCATTGTGAGTTGTTGCTTGTCAAATGGATAAATTCCCTGTGTCTGTAATGTATGAAGTGGAGGTGCCAGTGTTGGACTGGGGTGGACAAGGTCAAAAATCACACGACGCCAGGTTATAGTCCAACAGGTTTATTTGAAATCACAAGCTTTCGGAGTCTCGCTCCTTCTCCAGGTATCAGTGAGAGAGGTGGCATCAGACACAGAATTCATAAGCAAAAGATCAAAGGGTCATAGAACTGATGTGAATGTGTTGAACAAACATAAGATGGCCGTTAAATCTTTAATCAGTTAGAATGGATTAATATGCAAATTCCTGAATTTCTTTCAAGGTCACTGTCCTGAGATAACTAAAGGTTTTATCAGTTCCCTCTGTATACCAGAGGTGACATCCAGATCAGACAATGCATTTTGGGTGTGAGGCCTTGTTTAGAATCTGGCTGTCTATCAATTTGGAGTCAGACTGGTTTTATTTCCAAAACAGGAATTTATAAAATGCCACATTGACTGTCTACAAATTGTGTGTTTTTTGAACAATATATAATGTATTTGCAACGGATGCATGGACACCACGCAACAATCACCAGACAGGGATGTTCCCTCCCAGTGGGGAAATACTTCAGTGGTCAAGGACATTTGGTCTCGGATCTTCGGATAAATGTTCTCCAAGGCAGACTTCCGAGACACAACAAAGCAGAGTTGCCAAGCACAGGCTGATAGCCAAGATCGGTACCCATGAGTATGGCCTCAACTGGGATCTTGGGTCCATGTTGCACTACAGGTGATCCCACCACACTATACACTCTCACACACACACACGTACACACTCTGTCTCACAGATACACATTCTCACACACATACAGACACACTCAGACACTCTCTCATACACATGCTCTCTCTCTTTTTATCTCTCTCTCTCACTCACACACACACACACACACACACACACACACACACACACACACACATATAAATAT
>NC_063357.1:36853427-36921719 GCF_021869965.1 Rhincodon typus | reverse complement strand
TGAATTTGCATTTGCAGATACATTCTATTTTATTCAAAACAAAGCACACAATTTGTAGGCAGTCAATGTGGCATTTTATAAATTCCAGTTTTGGAAATAAAACCAGTCTGACTCCAAGTTCATACACAGCCAGATTCTAAACAAGGCCCCACACCTGAAATACATTGTCTGGCCTGAGATGTATCCCTAATATACTGATGGAACTGATAAAACCTTTAGATTTTAAAACCTCAGGGCAGTGACTTGAAAGAAATTCGGGAATTTGCAGATTATTCCTTTCTAACTGATTAAAGACTTAACAGCCATTTTAGGTTTGTTCAATATATTTGCATTAGTTGTATGACCCTTTGATCTTTTGCTTTTAAATTCTGTGTTTGATGCCACCTCTCTCACTGACACCTGAAGAAGGAGTGAGACTGCAAAAGCTTGTGTCTTCAAGTAAACCTGTTGGACTATAACCAGGTGTCATGTGATTTTTGACTCTCAATGTATGACAACAGTGATAAATCTGCCTGATATGAACTATTATCCTTGGATGTATCCAATGGAAAACAGAATTATTTTGGTGGAGATTCATGGAAAATGTGCAGCGGAGCCAAATAAAGACGTACAGGCTGCATTTGTTATTTTTGGGGGAGGAATAACAGTGTAACGTTCATTCAGTTTAACAGTGAGACAGAATCTCAGGGTAGTGAATCACCATCAAACAGGCAGATAGCCACAGAACGTGTATGACACACTCAAATAAACAGCTCCTGAAAACCTAAGCAGCTGTCAAACCTACTGATAATTTATTTGGACATATTAATCATCTGGGACTTCTCCCAAAGCACAACCAATATAGTTCAACAAGATTTCTCTTTTCATGTATTTGGATTCACGCCACATTCTTTACTAGCCTCCAACTTCGGATCAAATAAGTTGCAATGTGGGAATGAAATCGACACAGTCACAAAGCTTATGTTAGAACCATTACCTAAATTTTTCGTGTTAGTGCCCTATATAAACGGCATTACAAAGGTCGGGTGGTGGATAGCTGACATGCCACATTCCCTTTTTCCAACTGCTTTCCTAGGACTGGCTTGCCATTCAGGTATTGGCTTTCCACACGTAATGACCCACAAAACAGCAGGAAAGTGTGTGATAAATAAAAAAGAAACTCAACTGAAAATCAGTTCCTGAAGAAAGTCTTTACACAAGGCCAGTGCTTCAAGGCACTTTTCTTAACATTACATTCCTTCCATTATGTTGTAACTCAAGATCCATTTGACAATACGTTCATGTGGTTGTACAATTGACTGTTGCTCACTTGTCAGCCTGAGGAATGGATGCTTCAGAAATACTAGGGAGATGGGGTGGGATGGGGGCAGGTTATCCCTGGACCTAGAAGAATTATGTTGACACTGAGCCCAAACAATCACAAGGAAAACTCACCATTTCTATTTCTCATCATCCTAATAACAGACCACACTGGAATGTAGCCCCCACCCCTCATTAAAGTCTGTAAAGTACATAGGACATCAAGCATAATTTTGGAAGGCAGCTGCATAGCAGACACTCTGTACAGCGTTGACAGAAATACTGTCTTTCAGATGTGAAGTTAAATAGAGATGTCTTCCCTCTCAGAAGGGTGTAAAAGGTCAGCTAGCACAGAACAAGGGAGTTTGCCCTGGTGCTCTGTTCAACATTTATCCTTGAAATGGCATCATTAAAAATAACTCTCATTATCTCAGCTGTTTGTGGGAGTTTGCTGTTTTTCCTACGTTACAACAGTACGTCGTTCGTATAAAGCTCTTTAGGACATAGAGTCATAGAAATGTACAGTGCAGAAACAGACCCTTCAGTCCAATTCATCCGTGCCAACCTGATATCCTAAATTAACTTTGTGGACGTGAGAGGTTGCTATATAAATGCAAGCCTTTCTTTTCTCCCGGAAATATTATGTAGCTGTTATGTTCAATATGTGGCTAAGAATTGAGTATCGTTTGTGTCAGAGGAACTATAAAGATAGACTTTGTTAACAAAATGTAACATGATGAATTATAAAAAAAAGACTACAAGCTCTTTCATAGTTGAAACAGGATAGTCTATTGAAATGCAAATGGTGAGGTTTGCAATGAAACTCTAGTGAAATTTTAATATGTTTTAATATACGTCCGAAATATGAAATCAGTATTTTTTGAATCTTTTGATAGATAGGCATTGTAATGATACAAGTAACCATGGTAACCTACTGTAGGACAGTGTATACTGGAAGAAATAATGGGGAATTGTGGGGAAGGTATGGTGATTATCATGGGAGATTTTAACTTACAGATTGTCCAAATCAAATTGGCAAGGGCAGCCAGGATGATGAGTTAATGGTGCTTTCAAGATAGGTTCAGAGCGGTAGGATATTGAGGTAACCAGAGATCGTTCTATATTGGATCTGATAATGTGCACTGACAAGGGATTAAGTAATGACCTCATTGTGAAGGTACCCCTATCTAGCAGTGAACATAATATGATTGATTATCATCTCCATTTTGAGGAAGAGGAGTACAGATCTAAGATTAGTATATTGAAACATAATTAAGGGCAATTATGAGTGCATGAAGACAGAGATAGCTAAAATGAACTGGGACTTTTTGTTACAAGATAAGCCAGTAGGGATGTAGTGGCAGAAGTTTGAGATGCTTTAGAATACCTTTTAAAAAGTACACTTAAGTGAGAAAGAAAGACTCCATGAGAAGGACACAGCATCTGTGCCTGATGTAAAATATTAAAAAGGGTATTAAGTTGAAAGAAAAAAATGTGTAATTCTGCAAAGACGAGCAGCAAGTCAAAAGATTGGACAGAACATAAAGAACAGAAAAGTTTGTCAAAAAGGTTAATAAGGAGGGAGAAATCAGAATTTGAGAGAAAGCTAGCTAGAAATGAAAAGCAAATAGTAAGAGTTGTGTCAGGTATTTAAGAAGGGAATGAGTAAGTTTGTGAAGTGTTAGTCCTCTAATGAGAATCTGGGGAATTAATAATGAAAAATAAGGAAGTGGCAGGGAAATTGAACAGATGTTTTGCATCTATTTTCGTTGTAGAGGAATAAATAGCACCTCAGAAATATGAATCAAGTTTCTACTGTAAGAGCGAATACATAAATTTTATTTTTCCAAAATTTTTTTGATTCTGGAAAGATCTCATCAGACTGTAAAAGAGTGAGTGTAACTCCTCTATTCAGGAAAGTCGGGGTGGGGAGAGACAGAAAGCAGGGAGTAACATCCTTCATAAGGAAAATGCTGGAATCTTTTATTGAGGAGGATATAACGGAGCGCTTAGAAACTCTTAATGGAACCAGGACAGAATCAACATGCTTTGGTGAAAGGGAAATTGTATTCAATTAGCTTAATAGAGACCTTTTTTGAGGGACTAACAAGCAATATTTATAAAGAGGAATCTATAGTACCTATAAGTCGCAGAGTCCTGTAGTACAAAGGCAGGCCCCTCAGTCCAAACTGGTCCATGCCGACCAAAATGTCCATCCATGCTAAGCCCACTTCCCTGCACTTGGCCCATATCCTTCTAAACCTTTCCTACCTACGTATTCGTCCAAATGCCTTTTAAATGTTATTAACATACCCGCATCAACCATTTCTGCTGGCAGCTCATTCCATATGTGTACCACCCTCTGTGTAAAAAGGTTGCCCCTCAGGTTCCCATGAATTCTTTCCCCTCTTACCTTAAACTGATGCCCTCAAGTCCTCGATTCCCCAACCCTGGGAAAAAGGCTGAGTGCATTCACCCTACCCATGCCTCTCATGATCTTATACACCTCTATAAGATCCCCCCTCAGTCTCCTACACTCTAAAGAAAAAGGCCTAGCTTGTCCAACCTCTCCCTATAACTCAGTCCCTTGAGTCCTGGCAACATCCTTGTAAATTTCTTCTGCATTCTTTCCTATTTAATGACATCCTTCCTATAGCAAGGTGACCAAAACTGAACACAATACTCCAAGTGTGGCCTCACCAATGTCCCGTACAACTGAAACATAACTTCCCAACTTCTATACTCAATGCCCTGACTGATCAAGGCCAGTGTGCCAAAAGTCTTCTTCACTGCACTGTCTACCTGTGACTCACTTTCAGAGAACCTTGCACCTGAACTCCAAAGACCCTCTGTTCCACTGGACTCCTTAAGGCCCTACCATTCACCACCTTGCTTTGACCTTCCAAAATGCAACACCTCACACTTATCTATATTAAACTGCATTTGCCATTTCTTGGCTCACTTCCCCAGCTGATCAAGATCCTGTTGCAATTTCTGATAACCTTCCTCACTGTCCACAATGAAAGTGTCACCGCAAGCTTACAAATCATGCCTTGTACATTCTCATCCAAATCATTGATGTAGATAACAAACAGCAATGGGCCCAGCACCTACCCCTGAGGCACACCACTAGTCACAGGCCTCCAGTCCGACAAGCATCATTTCACTATTGCACTCTGCTTCCTACCATCAAGCCAATTGTGTATCCAATTTGCCAGCTCTCCCTGGATTCCATGCAATCTCCTTCCAGAGCAGCCTACCATGTGGAACCTTATCAAAGGCCTCACTGAAATCCATATCGACTACGTCTACTGCCCTGCTCTCATCAACCTTCCTGGTCACTTCATCAAAGAACTCTAACAAATTTGTGAGGTATGATCTCTCATGCACGAAGCCATGCCGACTACTCCTAATCAAACCCTGTCTTTCCCAATGCATGTATATCTTATGCCTCAGGATCTTCTCAAGTAACTTACCTACCACAGATGTTAAGCTTACTGGTCTATAATTCCCAGGTTTTTCTTTGCAACCCTTCTTGAATAAGGACACAACATTTGCTACCCTCCAGTCTTCAGGGACCTCACCCGTGGCTAACAATGATGCAAATGTGTCAGCCAGGGCCCCCACAATTTCTTCTCTAGCCTCTTGCAGGGTTCTTGGATACATCTGGTCAGGACCAGAAGATTTATCCACCTTCATACACTCTAATACTTCCAACACCTTCTCTACTGTGGTATGGACTGACCCCAAGATATCGCCACTAACTTCCCAAAGTTCCCAAGTTTTCATGTCTTTCTCCAAGGTAAACACAGAGGAGAACTATTCATTGAGGACCTCACCCATCTCCTGTGGTTCCACACATACACGTCCACTTTGGTCCTTGAGGGGTCCTATTCTCTCTCTAGTTATTCTTTTTCCTTTAATTTACTGAAAGAATCTCTCTGGATTCACCCTAATCTTCTCAGCTGAAGCTATCTCGAGTCCTCTTTTTGCCCTTCTGATTTCCTTCTTCAGTAAACTCCTGTACCCCATATATACCTCCAGGGACTCCTTTGATCCCAGCTGCCTGTACCTGAGCCATGCCTCCTTTTTTCTGGTCAAAGCTTCAATATATCTTGTCATCCAGGGTTCCTTACTCCTGACAACCTTGCCCTTCACCCTCACAGGAACATATAGACCTTGAACTCTCACTATCACACTTTTAAAGGCCTCCCACTTGCCAGAAGTCCCTTTGCCTGCAAAACAAATCTACTCCAATCAACCCCTGCAGGTTCCTGTGTAATTCCATCAAAATTCACCTTGCCCCAATTTAGAACTTGAACCTGTGGACCAGTTTTGTTCTTCTCCACAACTATTTTAAAATTAATAGAACTGTGGTCTCTAGTCCCAAAGTGCTCCCCCACTGTCACCTCAGTCACCTGTCCTGCCCTATTTCCCAAGGGCAGGTTGAGTTTTGCCCCTTCCTGAGTAGGACCCTCTATATACTGCTTGAGGAAACTTTCCTGAACACATTTAACAAATTCCACCCCATCTAAGCCCTTAACACCATGGCAGCCCCAGTCTATGTTAGGAAAATGGTGTAGGGGGTAACATAAGAGCCTGCACAGTGGATTGGTTAGACCACTGAGTTTAAGCAAAACACACTTTATTCTTATGCCACAGTTAAAATATAAACAAAAAAAGAATTGGAATAACTAACTCTATCAACATACTTAGCACAATAACACAGTGCCTTACACTTCCCTTTAATTAAAAGTTAGGGTCTAAGCTATCACCTTGATGTGTTTTGAGGGGGTTTGGTCTGGTCCATAAGTAAGTAATTTTGGGTTGGCAGCTGTAAATTGTGCAGCGCCATAGAGTTTAGTGCTGGGGCCTCAACTATTTACTTGGACGCAACATAATCCAATGTACGGTTGCCAAATTTGCTGATGACACAAAGATGGTTTGGAACATTAGGTTGTGAACGAGGGATATAGGGAGTCTGCAAAGGAATATAGTCAAGTGAGTGGGCAAAAGATTTGGCAGATGGAGTATTATGTAGGAAAATATGATCTTGTCCACTTTTGCATGAAGAATGTGAAAGCAGGATATTATTTAAATGGAGAACAATCGCAGGACTCTGTGGTACAGAGGGATCAGTGTGTCTGGTACACAAATGCAGGTACAGCAAGTGATTAGGAAGGCAAATCGAGCATTGTTGTTTGTTGTAAGGGGAATAGAATATAAAAGTAAAGGATATTTTGGTGCAGTTGTAATGGCTTTGTTGACACTAATCTGGAGCACTGGTGAATGATTTGTGTTTCCTTATTTAGGAAAGAATATAAATGTGTTAACAGTTCAGAAAAGATTCACTCTACTGATATTTGGTATGGCAGGGAAGTTACCTCATGAGGAAAGGTTGTATAGGGCCTGTATCCATTAGAATGAGAAGTGATCTCATTGAGACATATAAGATTCTGGATGGGTTTGACAGGCTGGATTCTGAAATCACTTGTGGGAGGAACTAGAACTAGGGACACAGTTCAAAAATAGGGGCCTTCCATTGATGATGAAAATGAGAAATTGTTGCTTTCAGAGGGTCGTGAAACTTTAGATCTCTGCCCCACAGAATTTTAGAGGCAGAGTCATTGGATATTTTTAAGGTGGAAATAGGTTTTTGACTAACAAGGGAGTCAAAGATTATTGGAGGCTGTAAGGATTGTGAAGCCACAGCCAGAGCTACCATCATCTTATTGAATGTCGGAACAGTCTCATGTGAGACTTCTCCTGCCCCTAATTTGTATATTTGTATGAAAAGCCAGTGTAGGACCCATAACCATGGGGAGTGAGTACTTCAAATGACAACACAAACATGTGGGATTTAGCTGTAGTAGTGTCGATCTGCCTAAGGAGACTCTGTACATTTCTCTATGCTTTCTCGGGCTTTCTCACAAGAAACTGCCATTTTCATTTCTAGTAAGCAATGTGACCAGGAAAACAAATTCATGAGCTGGTTTAAAATTGCCTTCCTTGTGTGCTTTCCAAACCCAAATCCTCTTCCTCAAATATCCTCCACTTCTCAGTATCCAGTCTTCCTTGAAGTTCCAGCTTTTCTGCTATTACCAATGAAAATTTGATAGTTCCACTGTTGGCCATGTTTGATAGATCTGAGCATGGGATCCTTACCTGTTCCATGGTGCGAGGGAGTTGGGGGGAACTAACAAAAACACAAGGGAATTTCAGGGAGAAAAGCAAGCAGCCAGTGCTCATAATCACTGCCCATGCAAACCTCTCAGAACAAGCTTCCCATCATCCTGCCAACAGTCTGATTCTGGTCTATGCTACTCATAGTCACTATTTTAGGAGCCCAGTTCTGATGCTGACATCAACTCCAGCATTAAGTTAAAAAAAATGCCATTTTCAGAATGGCAGGTGTCTAAACTATGGGTTTTTTCCACATAATGTGTACATTTTTTGCACCTCACTTTAAATCTGCGCCGTGTTCTTGATCCTCTTATGAGTGGAACAGCTTCTACCTATCTACTCTGTCCAGTCACCTCATGATTTTGAAGACCTCTAACAGATCTCCTCTAGCTTTCTTCTCTCTATGAAGGACAGTCCCAACTTCTTCAATCCACCCATATAACTCATGCCTGGAACTCACTCAAACACGTTCACATCTTTCCTATAGTGTGGCACTCAGACTGTATACAGTACTGCAGCTGTGGTCTAACTAGTGTCTTATGCAGATTGATCATCACATCCTTGCTCTTGTACACAATGCCCCTGAGATTAAAGCTGAGAACACTGTGTGTTTCATTGGTAGCTCTCTTCAACTGTCCTGCCACCTTCAGTGATCTGTACACATATATATCCAGGTCCATCTGCTCCTGTACCTCCTTTAGAATTATACCTCTTATCTTATGTTGGCTATTCACATTCTTTTGGGCAAAGTATATCGCTTCACACTCCTTCATATTCTGCGACTTATTCCCCCTCTCCACCAATTTGTCAATGTAATTTTAATTGACCACACTGTTCCTCCTCACCACTTATAACAATTCCAAGTTTTGTATTGTTTGAAAACTTAGAAATTGTTTCCTGCTTACCAAGATCTAGATCATTGAAAAAAATTTAACGAAAAGAAAGCGCCCCAATACTAACTCCTGGTGAGCTCCAATACAAGACTTCCTCCAGCCCCGAAATACATATTTTTCATTACTCTTGGTTTCCTATCACTCAGACATTTTTTTATTCATGTTGCTACAGTCCCTTTTATTTCATGAGCTATAGCTCTGTTGTATAGCACTGTATCAAATGCCTTCTGGAAGTCCATGTATACCACATCAACAGCATTATCCTCATCGAGCCTCTCTGTTACTTCCTCAAAAACTCCAGCAAGTTAGTTAAACATGAGTTCCCCTTTAGAAATCCATCTGACTCTTCCTAGTAAACCTCCTTTTTCCATGCGACTACTAAATCTATCCTGAATAATGGTTTCTAGCTACTTTCCAACCAGTTAAATTATACCAATTGGTCCGTAACTGCTGAGCTTATCTTTACAACTGTTTTCAAACAAGGATGTAACATTTGCAATTCTCCAGTCTTCTGGTGTCTCCACTGAGTTGGGGGAAGACTGAAAGATTATGGCCATTTCTGCTCTCACTTCCTTCAATCTTGTTGGATGTATCTCACTCAGTCCTGGTGTTTTGTCAACTTTTAAGTACCTAAATCTATCCAAAACTTCTTCCTTATCGATTTGGAACTCATCTTGTGACTGAGTTCCCTTCTCTGACGCCATGGACTGGGCACTTGCCCTTCTTTATAAAGACAAATGCAAATTATTCATCTAATACCTCAACAACTACCCCCTGCATTCAAGAGTAAATTCTCTTTTTGGTCCTTAACTGGCCCTACTTCTCTTTTTATCACTTTTTTGCTACTTATATGCCTGTAGGAGACATTTTGATTTCTCTTTATATTGGCTTCCAGACATACCTCTTTATTCACTTTCTTCTTCTCTAATATGCTGTGTCACCTCCCTTCTGAACCTTTTCCTCTTTATGCTTTTTCTTCTTTAACTTAGTTTCTATCTCCTTTGTCATCTACTGAGCCCTGAATATACCTTGACTGTACCCAAACCGTCTCCTATTTGAAGGTAGCCCATTGTTCAGTTACAGGTCTTTCCCCCAAAGTATTTGGCTCAGCTCCCATCTTGCCACATTGAAATTGGCTCTTTACCAATTTCTTACTCCGGATTGAACGTTGCCTTTCTTCGCCATCATCTGGAGTCGTCCAATACAATAACCAACCTGTATCCTAAATGTTTCCCCACTGACTCTTGATCCACTTGGCCCACTTCATTGGTAAGGACCAGGTCCAACAATGCATCCTTTCTTGTTGGTCTGGACACATGCTGCTGTTGGAAGTTCTCCTGCGTATGTATAGGAACACTTTCCCCTCATTATCCCTTACACTACAAGTACCCCAGTCAATATTTGGGTAGCATAACAACATAACATAAGAACCAGGAGCAGGAAGAGGCCATCTGGCCCTTTGAGCCTGCTCCCTCATTCAATAAGATCATCGATGGTATTTTTGTGGCCTCAGCTCCACTTATCCACCCTCTCACCATAACCCTTAATTCCTTTACTATTCAAAAAGTTATCTATGTTAGCTTTAAAAACATTCAATGAGGAAGCCTCAACTGCTTCACTGGGCAGGGAATTCCACAGATTCACAACCCTTTGGGTGAAGAAGTTCCTCCTCAATTCAGTCCTCAATCTGCTCCCCCTAAGATGGAGGCTATGCCCTCTTGCTCTAGTTTCACCTGCCAGTGGAAACATCCTTCCTGCTTTTATCTTATCTATTCCCTAATAATTTTATATGTTTCTATAAGATCCCACTCATTCTTCTAAATTCCAATGGATATAATCCCAGTCTACTCAGACTCTCTTCATAAGCCAACTCTCTCAACTCCAGAATCAATCTAGTGAATCTCCTCTGCACTCCCTCCAGTGCCAGTACATCCTTTCTCAAGTAAGGAGACCAAAACTGCACTAATCAGCTGCAACATAACTTTCCTGCTTTTAAACTTAATCCCTCTAGCAATGAAAGACAAAATTCCATTTGCCTTCTTAATTATCTGTTGTACGAACCAACCTTCTGTGATTCATGCACAAGGACACCCAGGTCCCTCTGCACAGCAGCATGCTACAATATTTTACCGTTCAAATAATAGTCCCTTTTTACTGTTGTTCCTACAAAATGGATGACTTCATATTTATCAACATTGTACTCCATCTGCCAGACCTTTGCCCATTCACTTAAACTATCTATATCCCTCTGCAAACTTTCAGAGTCCTCTGCATATTTTGCTCTACCACTCATCTTAGTTTCATTCGCAAACTTTGACACACTACACGTGGTCCCCAACTCCAAATCATCTATGTAAATTGTAAACAATTGCAGTCCCAACACTGATCACTGAGGCACATTACTAGTCACTGTCCACCAACCAGAAAGGCACTCATTTATCCCCACTCTTTGTTTTCTGTTAGTTAAACAATCCTCATCCACGCTAATATAGAGTTAATGCAATGCTGTGCACCTTTATCTTATGCAGCAGCCTTTTGTACGGCACCTTATTGAATGCCTTTTGGAAATCCAGATACACTACATCTACTGGGGTCCCCGTTGTCCACCACACTCGTAATGCCTTCATAGAATTCCAGCAAATTAGTCAAATATAACGTGCCTTTCATGAACCCATGCTGCATCTACTCAATGGGACAATTTCTGTCTAGATGTCTTGCTGTTTCTTCCTTGATAATAGATTCGAGCATTTTCCCCATTACAGAAGTTAAGCTAACTGGCCTATAATTCCCTATCTTTTGTCTACCTCCTTTTTTGAACAATGGCGTCACATTTGCTGTTTTCTAATCTGCTGAAACTGCCCCAGTGCCCAGCGAATTTTGGAAAATTACGAGCACATTTGCTATTTCTCCTGCTATCTCTTTTAGTACCCTGGGATGTATTCCATCAGGGCCAGGAAACTTGTCTACCTTTAGCTCCATTAGCTTGCCGAACACTGCCTCTTTCATGATAATGATAGTGTCTAGGTCCTCACCTACCTTAGTCTGTTTGTCATCAATTACTGGCAAGTTATTTGTGTCCTCCACTGTGAAGACTGACAAAAAATACCTGTTCAATGCCTCAGCTATTTCATCATTTCCTGTTATTAAATCCCCCTTCTCATCCTCTAAAGAACCAATGTTTACCTTAGCCACTCTTTTCCGTTTTATTTATTTGTAGAAACTGTTGCTATCTGTCTTTTACTCTCAAATCTATCTTACTTTTCTTTATAGCATTTTTGTGGCTTTCTGTTGACCTTTAAAGTTTCCCAATCTTCTAGTTTCTCACTGGTTTTTGCCGCTTTGTGTGCCTTATTTTCCAATTTGATAGCCTCCCTTATTTCCTTAGACATCCCTGGCTGATTACCCCTTTTCCTACAGTCCTTAATTTTCACTGGTGTATACTTTTGCTGGGCACTTTGAAAAATTGCTTTGAAAGCCCTCCACTGTTCCTCAACTACCTGTCTTGGATCACAGCCCGTATCCAAGTGGTTATTTTCAGATTTGGATAAATATAATTAAGAGAAGGCTCGACAATAGCAATTTGCTTAAATCTGAATATTTATTAAGTAATAATAAATGAGTATAGTGATAATAATAAATGATTATAGTGGTAGTAATAACTGGAAGAGAAAAGAGAAAAAGCAACAAGTCTCACGCCCTTCTGCCCGTTGGGGGCGCCTCGATTAATGGCTGGTCTAGAGGCTTAGATTCGTTCCTGCCACCATTCACGATTCCGAGCCAAGGCAAAGTCCCACACCTTGGAACAAAACTCTGTCTCTTATACATTGTAACAAACAGCCAGCACAGAGAAAGCAGATACAGAAAAATAAAACTGTTGGCCAGTATAGAAAACACTGGATGGGAAAACAAGTGCAGGTGTTGCTTTCGGCCCATAAAGGAATAGTCACAGGACTCATACCAAGTCATGCAACTTGTCGAGTATCATCAATAATTTTAACCTTTCAGCCCATCCTGTACAATCTATTATCTCATGCAGCTGTCCAATATCATCATTAACTTTTACCCCTTCAGCCCATCCTATGCACTGTCCCACCATAAAATGTTTGCATCCAGTCTACTTTTGCCAACTCCTCCCTCATCCTATTGTAGATTCCTTTGTTTAAGCACAGGACCCTGGTAATGGATTTTACCTTCTCACTTTCCATCTGTATTCTAAATTCAACCATCCTGTGATCGCTCCTTCCAAGAGGATCCCTAACTATGAGATCATTAATTATTCCTGTCTCATTACACAGGACCAGATCTAGGATAGCTTGCTCCCTTGTTGGTTCCATTACACACTGTTCGAGAAAGCTGTCATGGAAACATTCAACGAACTCCTCCTCAAGGCTGCCTTGACTGACCTGGTTTGACCAATCAACATGTAGATTAAAATCCCCCACGATAATTGCCCATTCCAATGGGATGTTATTATTTGGTGGCCTATAGACTACGCCTATCAGTGACATTTTCTCCTTAGAATTTCTCATTTCCACCCAAATGGATTCAGAGCTATTTTTCGCAGAACCTGTATCATCTCTCACTACTGCCTTGATGTCATCCTTATTTATCAGAGCTTTGTCCCGTGTCTGTCCTTCCGAATAGTCTGATACCCTTGGATATTCAGTTCCCAGTCATGACCGTCTTGCAGCCATGTCTCCATAATGGTTACTAAATCATACTCATTTGCAATGATTTGTGCCATTAACTCATCTATGAGCATTCAGTTAAAGTGCCTTTACACTAGTTTTCATACCTTCATTTTGAATTCTAACAGCTCCATTGATAATATCTCCTGGGTCTTCTTTCCTTTTAACTTCTTTCATAGTCTTCGATACAGTTAAACCCTTCTGCACACATGTTAACCTGCTGCTTTCTTTTCTATCTATCATTATGATTCCTGTTGTTTTCCCCCAGTTCACTAGCTTAAAGTCCTAGTGACCACCCTATCTATCCTTTTCGCTAGAACACTGGTTCCAGATTAGTTCAGGTGGAGACGTCCCAATGGTACAGATCTCTCCTGTTCTAAAACTGATGCCAATACCCCATGAAGTGGAACCCCTTTCTCCCACACTACTCCTTTAGCCATGTATTTCCTTCCCTAATTGTATTATCCCTCTGCCAATTTGCATGTGGCTTGGGTAGTAATCTGGAGATTATAACCCTTGGGCACCTGTTCCTTAATTTTGTTCCTGGTGCTTAATAATCCCCAAACAGGTCCTCCTTCCTAGTCTTGCCTATGTTGTTTGTCCCAATGTGGACCACAACAGCTCCTCGCCCTCCTTCACCAATATCCTTTCAAGCCGGTCAGAGATATCCCTTACCCTAGCACCGGGCAGGCAACACATCATGGGGGACTCTCGATCCTGCTTACAAAGGATACTATCTATTCCCTTGATTATAGAATCCCCTACAACTACCACTTGTCATTTTGCTCCCTACTCTTGAACGGCCTCCCGTGCCACAGTGCAGTGGTCAGTTGGCTCATCCTCCCTGCAACCCGTTTCCTTGTCCTCACGCGGAGCAAGCATCTCGTACCTGTTGGACAAGGTCAAGAGCTGAGGCTCCTCCATTCCTGAATGCAGGATCCCTCTACCTGCCTTGCTTACAGTCACCCCCTGCTGTCCCTGGCCACTGACCAAATTTGAAGTACTTAATCTACCAGGTGTGACTGCCTCCTGAAACAAATCGTCCAGGTACTTCTCCCCCTCCCGGATGTGCCGCAGTGTTTGAAGCTCAGATTCCAGCTCATCAACTCTGAGCCAAAGTTCCTCGAACAACCAACACTTGCTGCAGATGTGGTCACTGCAGCTCGCAATGGCAACTACCAGCTCCTACATCATACAGCCATCGCTGCTTAATTAATTACTTTATTAATTTATATAAATTTATTAATGAGTTAATCAAGTTATTAATACATCTTGGCTGTGTTCTATTTCAAATTTAGTTCAGATTTCCTACCAGCTAATCAGGTCACAGCCTCCCTGTGATGTCACTCCAGTTTTTTCTTCACAGCTACAGTTGTGCCCAGAGCTCAGTTAGTTTTATACTCACTCTATGCTCCTGCTCCGCTCTCCAACTGCTCCCTGCAGACTATGCCACAATCCCCGAGCTCAGTTAGTTTTATACTCACCCTGTGCTGCTGCTCCACTGTCTGACTGCTCCCTGCAGTCTATGCCACGATCCCTGAGCTCAGTTAGTTTTATACTCACCCTGTGCTGCTGCTCTACTCTCAAACTGTTCTCTTTCAATTAAATTAATGTAATCAAAGTCCCCCATTGTAGCCACTCCACCATGTTGGCATCTCTGTAATTTCCCTGCAGATATGTTCCTCTATCTCCTTTCTATTACTTGGTGCTAAATGAACTGTACTGAGCAATGTAATTGTACCCAAATAAAAGGAAAATACTGCAGATACTGGAAATTTAAAACAAAAACAGAAGCAGGTGCAGAGATATTTTATTGCAACTTCAAAACTACTATTTTAACAGTTAGCCCTCAGTTAATGTAATAACTGCAAATCCAGGCAAGACATTTTGTTTTACATTTTAATGCATTAAGGTACTTTCTTCAACAGAAAAAGTACTATAATGCATAACAAACTTACACAATGGTGGGCAATGTCAGAGTCAACTTCCCTTCTCAAGACAGATTCCTTTGATGAATCACTGCATGTCAAATACGTTTACATTACAACATAGCAACTAATAATGACGTTTGAAGGTGATAATGCATTTTGCACTTGCCCGGTCAGAATATTCTGAACTCTCAGCAAACTGAACCTGATTGTCATGAAGTCTCCAAGGCGATATGCATTTTTTTTCTCTTTTAGCGCTTTCAAAACCCACACCAGCACAAGGAAATTGTGTGCAGGAGGAAATAAGTTTTTCCTATCACCCTCACTGTGGGGACCCTGAGCTTGGAAAAGGTGCATGGGGATTTTGCATCCCCTATTGTCCTGAATAATGTAACAGCAGCAATAAAACAAAACTAAGTTCAATGTTCCACGACATGATTTATGCTTCCACTGGGAGATGAAAATGCAGCCCAAAGTCTAAAGTTGGTGCTGTGTGAATTATATAATCTGGTTACATCATGTTTTACATGAAATTAAAAGTAACATTATGAAATCTGATCTTAAATTTAAATGGCAACAGTATTGATGTGCAGATTATGGAGTCCTCATGACATCTATTAGAACAGGACCAAGTGTAATAGTCTATTGCCAATTTGACCATGATCGTTATGAATGTGAATCACAAATGGAATGACGTACAAGTCACCCATGATCTGATTGAGGGACTGAATGGCCTTACTCCAGTTTCTTTGAGTCCTGCATTTGTATCTTTGTCTAGGTGTAGACAGCTGGATGTGCCTGAGTGAAATTGACCCAGATGAGGAGGTCCAAGGGGAGATCCACCTTCAGATCGAGATCTGCGGAGAGAGCTCAACACGAAAGCTGCGTTGCCATGTATTTGAAGCAAGGTAGGGAGTGTTCAATGAAGGCCTTCTTGAAATGCTGCACCAAATTGCTGTAAAGACACCCCACAAAGGAAGTTCACAGGGTTTTGGCCCAGTGACACTGAAAAAACATCCAGTGTATTTCCTGGTCAGGATGGCATGTGACTTGCAGTTGGTGGTGTTCCCATGCTTCTGCTACCCTTGTCGTTCTAGATGGTAGAAATCTTTGATTTGAAAGACTCTTGGCGAATTATTTTTCCACATCTTGCAGATGGTACACACTGCTGCCATTGTGCATTTGTGGTGAAGGCTAAGAATATTGATGGTGATGTGTGGTGTTCTAATCAAGCAGGCTGCTTTGTCTTGGATGGTGTCAAGCTTCTTGAGTGTTGTTGGAGCCACACTCAGCCAGGCATGTGGGGAGTATTCCATGACAATCCAGAACTTGTGTCTTGTACATGGTAGACAGGCATTGAGGAGTCAGGAGATGCGTTACTTGCTGCAGAATTCCTAGCCTCTGAACTGCTGTAGTAAACACAGTATTTATATGGAAGGTCCAGTTCACTTTCTCGTCAAGGTAATCCTCAGGAAGTTGAAAGTCACGTATTCATTGATGGTAACACCATTGAATCCAATGTTAGATTCTCTCTCTCATGCTGTATGTTCACCAACTAATGATAATTTATCACCCAAAAGTCCGTGCTGGAACTTGTCTTGTGTATGATTATTTTATGTGTCACTTATTGAATGCCTTTTGAAAATCAATGTTTGCCACATCCACTGGTTTGTCAAACTTGATTCTTCTTCAGTAAAGTCATGTCAACTTGTTCTAATCATACTTTGCTCCATTAAGTTGATTGTTAAGGCTTTGTCAGCAATAAGTTCCACCATATTCCCAAGGACTGATGTCAGGCTAACTGGCTTGTCATGCCTGTTTTCTCTCATCTTCCTTTAATTTAATAACAGTATCACATGGTAATTTCCAATCTTCTGGGACCATTTCAGAACTGAGGAAACTTTTGGAAAGTTATAGTCAATCCATCCACTATTTCTGCAACTATCTCTTTTAAACTTTAGGATGTATGCCTTCATTTGTCAGGTATTAATCCTTTGAATTTATCCAGTACTTTTTTTCTGCTGATATTAGTTACATTAATTTTCTCACTTTTCCTAGCCCTAGGTTACCCTGTCCATTTCTGATGAATAAGTTGTGTCTTCCTATATGAAGGCTGGCACAAAATGTGTTTTCAGCGTCTCTGCCATTTCCTCATTCCCCTGTATAACTTCTCCCCATCAGTTAGGCTATTCCATTAAAGTGTATTTTCTAGCCTTTAATAAGGGTGCTTATTTACTTTTAACCCTTTTCCATGCAGGTGTTTTAGGAATTTCAGTTATGTCATGGGCAGGTTAAGGGTGAATTTTCCGATTACGGGCTTCCCACATGGAGACCAGTCTGACTGGAAACAATGAGGTTGTAGACATGTTGGCCAAGCCGGTGGGTTTGATTGCAAATGTTTCGTCACCCTGGGCATCATTGGTGTTCATTACCAACAGATGGCGATAGACCCAACACAACAGTTAGGAAATCGAATGAACACCAACTAGCCGCCAAGAGACACGATGAATTCTAGGTTGCCTCACTACACACAGACAACGAGGGACACAAATTCAACTGGGACAACACATCCAAAATCGCACAAGCCAAACAGAGACACGCCAGGGAATTCCTGGAGGCCTGGTATTCCAACAACAAACACATTGAATTAGACCCTGTGTACAAACCACTGAGAAAGAGAACCGGAAGTAACACCAATCACCCCAGCAAACCGAGGCATATAAATAACAAACGGGACAGAACACCGATGCTTCACTGTAGGCGCACTGATGATGTTATCTAGCATGGTGACAAAACGTTTGCAACTAAACCCACCAGCTCGGCGAACGTGGCTACAACGTCATCCACAACCCAAGTTACAAATCTTCTCGAAAACTTTAGACTGGAAACAATGTTTGAAAAATGCACACCTAAATTATTTTTGAAACCTTTATCTTGCCCAGGGGAGATGGAGGTGTCATGGTAATATCTCTGGTCAAGTATTCCAGAGATCTAGTGCTATTGCTTTGATGAGATTGGCCTCAATCCCACCAATGTGGCTGGTCAAATTCCAAGTCAATTGGTAAAATCTGGAATTGATAGCCAATCTCAGTAATGATTGTGGTTAACTAATGTCCTTTACTGGAGGAATCTGCCATCCTTACCAAGTCTGATCAGCACGTGACTCCAAACTTACAGTAATATGGTTGAATCTGAAAAGGTCTGGGACTCCATTCAGTTTAAGGGCAGTTAGGAATGCACTATGAGGCTGGTCTTACCACTGATAGCTTCATTCCATGAAATAAGAGATCTTAAAGAATGTTTGATCCGGGATCACTTTTATGGAAATGTAAGTGTCGGTGCTGAACGTAAATTACAAACTTTGGTATTTTGCTATCTTTCTGTGGTTTCATCCAATTTGTATTTATATTTTAATTAGTATTCTAAGCTGCATTTAAAATTACATCAGTTGTTACTTGAATAGGACAAGATCAAAGGTTAGAAATTCTGATCTAAATACATTCTGATGAGTGTTTCCCAAAGGTTTCCCACTGTGACCCCATTTTGAGGCTGGAAACTTATCGCGACCCATCAGTCAGGGGGTGGGGTTGGGATCTGTGAGAGTGGCGATAGGAAAGGCCTGTGATGGCAAGGTGGGAGAGCCTGTTACAGTGGGAGCATGGCTGCCAAAACATGGTCAGAGCAGCCGTTACTGCTTTAGTTACCTGACAAAATCTGAGCTTGTGACCACTTCTGGGGTCTTGACCCTCAGTTTGGGAGCCCTGCCTTATGTAGACACTAATCTAGTTATGCCTAAATCATATACAGAAGCAGGATACACGCCAAGGCAGCACAAGTACATCTTTACAACAACATGTTCACTTTGCTAATTTGGATTTCTGCTCTGTCATGCCTTATCCAAGTCCCGTACCAAACAGACTCGATATATATCTCCCACTCATTCATCGGGGGAAGTATCCTGAAATTCTGTACCTGTTCCCATTGAGTGTATCACCAGGCACACTGCAGTGGTTCCCAAATGAAAGCCCACCATCACCTTTCCAGGGGATAATTAGTTAATGCCAGTGGGCAGGTTGTCCACATCCTGAGACAGTTACACAAGGAAAATTACTTTTGGCCTGAGTTCAAATGATGACTTATGAATGCCTGACAAAATGCGATTCAAATCCTACTCAGTTACAAGGTGTAAACTTGGGACTTGGAAGCTTTGGGGTCTGAATGCAAACTCCATGATGTGCTGATCTTTCCCTCATGGTTTCCCCTAAGCTCCAGCTGCCACAATTGATTCATAGCAGTAGCAGACAGTTGAAAGGACAAATCCATTCCTTTACATTTCTAGCTATTTCAGAAGAGCCTAATTCGGAGGAACAAATCTCAGAGTCAGCTATTTGTAATTCATCACTGCTGACTCAAGACACTTAGCTTGCCATGAAATTTGAGCTAGCGATCTGAATCCGTGAGCCCTGAGTGAGGGCTGCCCATCCTGACGGGCATCAGACTGACTGGGCATAAAATTCAGAGAATAATCAGCAGGTCAAGTGACTGCTGACTTAATTACAACGAAGTTCAGCATTGTTCACTTCATTCTCTATCACATTTGAAGGCATGAAATGAGGCAATGGAACAAAGATGATGTGACATTTTAGCAGCAGTGATGTGTGCATTATAAGCAGTAATGAAAGTACACTTTGAAAAATAAAACATGTATGAATGATTTACATTAGATACTTTACCCGTAAATCGGTCTTAAGTGGGTGGATTTTCACAAGGCAAGGTTGGGATTTGATATTCTTATTGTTGGATCCATGTATTGCCATTTCTCAGTTGAATGACCAGCTTAAAAGACAATTCATTGTGGTCTATCAAAGTTCATCTACTGCTAAATAAGAGGCTGCAGTTTTCTCTTCTGTGAGTCAAGAGCTAGTTCTCCATCTATCTGTGATTTTAACATTTCACATATTGAATTTACTAACTTACTTCCTATATCATAGGTTTGCAAAAGGATGCTTTGCAAAGGAAATTCTTTGGAGCTGGGTGTAGCCCTATCAGATTGCATCAACATCTTCCATAGTATTTTGTTGTCACAATAACACTTAATTTTACACTGCTGGTGACGACAAGGTTCTATGAGATGACTCACCTCTCAGCCACTTGATGTCAATCAGATCTTTCAAGATAGTAGGAACTGCAGATGCTGGACAATCTGAGATAACAAGGTGTAGAGCTGGATGAACACAGCAGGCCAAGCAGCATCAGAGGAGAAGGAAAGCTCACGTTTCGGGCCTAGACCCCTTCTTCTGAAGAAGGGACTGTCAAATCCGACGCCTACTTGAATGCTCACTGACTCCACCACATTTCCAGGCAGTGCATTCCATAAGCTAAGCTTTTTTTTTCACATCACCTTTGCTTCTTTTGCAATCACTTTAAATCTGTCCCTTGTTGTTCTTGTTCTTCTAATAAGCAGGAACAGTTTCTCCCTATCTATTCTATCCAGTCTGCTCCTGATTTCGCAAATCTCTATCAAATCTCCTCTTAGCTTTCTTCTCCCTGGGGTAGCAAAGTGGCTCAGTGGTTAGCACTGTTGCCTCATGATGCCAGGGACCCGGGTTTGATTCCACCCTTGGGCAACTGTCTGTGCAGGTTTCCTCTGTTTTCCACCCACATTCCAAAGATGTGCAGGTTAGGTGATTGGCCATACTAAATTGTGTCATTGTGTACAGGGATGTGCAGGCTCTGCAGATTAGCCATGGGAAATGCAGGGTTACAGAGATAAGGTAAAGGGGTGAACCTGGGTAGGCTGCTCTTTGGAGAGTCAGTGTGAACTCAGTGGGCTGAATGGCCTGCTTGTGCACTGTAGTGATTCTATGAAGGAAAACTGTCCAGCCTTCTCAAAAAAAGGACTTGTGTCTTGCATTATTATCCAAAGCTCAAACCACTTTAAACCTTACCCAAAGCACCAACCTCTGCTTCATCACTGTGGCCAGTAGGATTGGATACCATATCTAATGGGTATCCAGCCCAGTAACACAGATTAACATTTCCCTGTCAATTAGTTCAACTTCCATCATAGTAGTTTAAGGATTGAATTCAGTCCTTAAAATGTATGGAAATAAGAAAACTGGGATCGGTAAACGTGGCCAGAAAGATGCAAAAATTTTGTAAACTAAACAGTTCACTAATGTCCTTCAGGAAAGAAAATCTATTTCCCTTATCTGCTTTGCAATCCCACACCAATATGTTTGACCCTTTATGTCTCTTTGAAGTGGTGTAGCCAGTCATACATAAGCCAGATCATCATATGGACCAAGGTCGGTTGATTAAGAAGAGTCAGCATGGATTTGTAAAAGAAAAATGAAGGGAACGCTGTTATGTGGTGTACCTGGACTTTGAGAAGGCTTCTGATGCAGTGTCGTACAACAGACCTGTTAAGACACTTATAGATTATGTTATAAAAGGGACAGAGAGAACATGCCCTCTATTGAACTTAAAAATCTTCACCTTTCTTTGCAAACATAACCCTCAGTGGGATGTCTTAATCTCTCAGCCTGAGCAAAACAACATGACTTCCTGTTGATTGCCCACTGGTGCTCACCTCACTATGATTAAAGAGCAGTTGTATTTCTTAGCAAGAGAACTGGATGTTGATGGAAAAAATAACTTATTCTGACCTTCACCACCCAGTTAATCTAGTTCCTCATTCCATTATATTGTGGGCTGCAGCAGGGACTTGGTGCAGCCCCCAGTGGGCGGGGGTCAGATACCTCCACCAATCCGATACTCAGCTTCATGTGTTGCCACTCGTTTTCCCGCTGCTCCTCCAATCACAGGCTGGTCCTGTCTCTCCTTCGCTCGCCAGGGAGCCTATCAGCAGCAAGCGTGGGAAAGAAGCCTCCCGTGATTGGAGGAATAGCTCCTCGCAGATTCTGCCACGTTCTCTCAGTGGTTGCCCCCTTAGTAGAAGTTCCTGGGCATTTTGGAGTGGGGGTGCTTTCGGGGGTGAATTTGGCTGCACCCTCTCACCCCCACCAACCGATGTAATTTGAACCTCGATCTGAATCAGGAATGTACACCTGCACCCGTCTCTATGAGGAAAGCAGGTGGAATGTGCCAGAAGTGGAAAATATTAAATGACATTTTATAACCAGACTTGGTAGCAGTGAGTAAAGCAAATCAGTTGTTGAAGTGCATTAAAAGGTCAACATTGAGCAGAAATAGCAATGTAGCCCCGCAACTTTAAAGACTGTTGGTTTAATTGTACTCAGTATACTGTGTACAGTTTTGGTTGCCACAGAGTGGACAGAATATTGCAGACATTAAGTGGATACAGAGCAGAGCAACCATTTGGGATCGAGGGGATAAAGGCTTAGCTAATGGATTACAATTATGTAAATTGGGCACTCTCACACTGATAATGAGGAGGTTGAGAGCTGCTGTAATGGCTGTTTTTTGTTGGAAACTAAATAGTATACACTGAGATAAGTGACCTCAGTTTGTCCAGAACAGTGGAATTAAAGGACATCAGCTGTACTTGGAGAGGCTACATTTAAAACAAATCTGCAGAAATTATACTTCAGTGAACAAGTGTTAAAGCTCTGAAATAGGTTTGTCGGCAAGACAGTGGAAGCAAATAGTATTGATTTGTTCATGCAAATTAAATTGATTTTTTTTTGAAATTAATATTTTGGAATATAGTGTATGAGTAATTTAGTAAGTATAATGTGCTTGAGGAGAGAACAGGTGACGTTGGACCTGTGATTCTCCATTCTCCCCATTGGCTTCCTTCATCTCTGATCCCAGTCTGTTGGTGATTAATCCATTTACACCTCAACTAAATATTAAGAAGACCAAAGCCATTGTCTTCACAATGCATGGACTCTATCCCTCTCCCTGGCAACTGTCTGAGCCTTAGCGTCTAGAATCTGTGTCATATTTGACCCAAGATAAGGGTTGTAACCACCTATCTAAGCCACCATGAATTCAGCCATCTTATCCCTCTGTAACATTGCCTGACTCTGACCCTGCCTCACACCATTTGGTGCTGAAATCTGTGTTTGTAACCTCTAGACAAACCTGACTGTCCCAGTGTACTCCTGGCTAGTCTCCACCCTTCCATCCTTCAATAAACTTGTGGTCATCCAAAACACTGCTGCTCATTTCTTGACTAGTGCTAAGTCTCCTTACCCAACACCCCATGTTTGCTGAGCATCAATAGCTTCTGGTTAAATGATACCTTGATTTTAAAATTCTCATCCTTCTTTTCAAATTTCTGCAGGGTCTCATCTCTCCCCACTAATCTGATCTTCTCCAGTTCTACATTGCTTCTGGCATTTTTGCACTCCTTTAATCCTGACACCATGAACGTTCCTGATTTTAATACTTCCACTATTGACAGCTGTACCTTCACTACCAAGGCTCTAAAATCTAAAATTCCTTCCCTACACTTCTCCACCTCTCTACCTCTTTGATTTAAGAAGTTTCTTCAAAACCTATCTCTCTGGTCATTTTGGTGATTTTGGTCATCTGCTGTAATATCTCCTGCGGCTCAGTGTTGAACTTTGTTCCATAACACACTGCACAAGCATCTTGGAATGTTTTTCTATACTAAAAGTGCAATATAAATCCATGTTATTGCTATTTGATTCCAATATTCTTCGGAACATTTAGAATTGAGGTTCTCCTCCACAAGATTCAAAAATTAACATCTCGGTTGGACTGCATTTTATCAACATCTTGAGTTTCTCTGTCACTGCACAGTTGAAGGTTAGAAATGCTCAATTGTTCAAAAGTGCATAAAATCAGAAAAGCAATTGTTTAAGGAGAAAAAGAAAGCAGGAGGGAGACAGAAGTGAAGCTGGACTGAAATAGGTCGGGTTGAGGCAAGAACGGGGAGAGAAAGCAAGCTTTGACAACAATTGTCCAAAGTAATGAAACCTGTAGATCTGCTGCCTGTGATACTAATTTTGCTGTAATGAGTAAGAATTGTGCAAAGTTCCCCTTTTCCCCTCAATGTAACATGTATTTGCTTGTGGGGTAGTAAGAACTGCCCACGCTGGAGTCAGAGATAACACAGTGTGGAGCTGGAGGCGCATAGCAGGCCTTCAGAAAGAAGGTCCCTGACCTGAAACATCAACTTTCCTGCTCCTCTGATGCTGCCTGGCTTGCTGTGTTTGCTTGTGTCTTTTTTCTAAAATGGGAAATATCTGGTAGGAGTGTTGCAAATTGGGGATGTATCCTTCCTGTAGCCTCACTGTTTGGCTTTCACCAGGATAATATATACTTGTATATTGAGGGTGTGAGACTGACACTGTGTCCGGGGTCAGGATTGTAAATGTTGTAAAGCTGCTATCAAGAGAAATTGAGCAATAAGTGGCAAAGATTCAAGAAAAGGCTCTATTTGCGGCAGATTGCGAAACAGATGTTTCTCAGCAGTTGTCATGGTAGCTGCAGAGACTGTAATACGTGCGTTCATAATTCTGTTAGTAAAACTAAACGCTTTGCCTTTTGTCAATTTGATTGTTTTTCTTCTTCCTGACTTTTTAAACTACCAGCCTTTGCATTGTGCGGAATTTATGAATTACTAAGTTGCCTCTTTTTTTGGCTAATTTTTTCACACAAATGTAGTGAGTGAAGTGGGTGAATTTATCCCAGTTCCCATGATTTATTAGAATATTGTGTCCAGATGGAACGTTCAACCTTCTATTTTCTTGAGTGTGCCGATCCCTGCTGTTCAGTTGCTGCACTTCATCGGTTCATTTTCATATGAGTCACACAAGAAGCTCCTAAATTGATGATGGCTGTGACTATCACATCAGTCATTAATGTTGATTGTGCCCTAATGTGACTTCCACTTGATTGTGTTGTCGAGGTTAAAAGGTTGAGCCATGTGGAGATAAAGTAATTTAGTGACTGCTCATCAGAAATGTCAGCAGGTTACTAGAGGCAAAAATGGTTAGTCCTTATTGATGGCCTTTTTCACTGTGCTGCAACACAGAAGTGAGTTTTAGCCCAGTCTTGCATGAGACGATTATTAGTTATTCTCCAGCCTGGAAAGAACGATATAAAAGGGAATGGCTGTTAATCCGGAGAGATATTTTCTTTATTCATTCATAAATCGTGACTGTCACTGACTAGGCCAGCATTTACTGTGCAGAGGGCAGTTAAGAGTCAATCACATTGCCATGGATCTAGAGTCATATGTGGGCTAGACTGCATAAGAATGTGATTTCCTTTCCTAAAGGATTGTAGTGAAACCAGATGAGTTTTTATGACAATTAACAATCTACATGGTTGACATCGGGCTAGCTTTTAATTCCAGAATTTTTTTTATTGAATTCAAATGTCACCATCTGCCATGGTTGTGTTTGAACCCATCCTAAATAATTAACCAAGAGTTCTGGGGTACTAGTCCAGCAATGTTACCACTACACCACCACCTCTACTTGATTGCCTGAATTCAGACACTGTAACCAGCCATGTGACCAATTGGCCAAATAGACCCCTTGCAGAAGACATTCTGCTCCTCTCTGGTAGAGCTGGCCCGCGTATTCTGACTTGGGTTGAATAGTTTCCTTGTCCTTCATTGAAGGACAGCAGAGGTGGAGCTGCCTACAGCTGTACGCTTTCACTTTAAGTTTTATCTCAGGATCCCAGAGAAATTACTGTCATGGTATCAAAGATCTGCAAATTTGTTTGACTTTTAGTGAGATTTGGGGATGCATTAGATCTGGTGCTGGAGAGAGGTTACACCACCCACAAGTGAATTATCTGTTGACAAAATAATTCACTAAAGCCATTCAGTCCATCAAGTCTGCTCTTTCCCACACATAAAAGGAAAGTTACATAATAATTCTCCCTGATTTCACAAGATAATTTGAGAGGCAACAGCAGAATATTCACTGAGTCTATATATGAAACCCTGCAAGTATGAACAACCTCTTTCCCACCCCTCTCCCCACCAACCCTTTCCTAATCTGTCTAAACTCCAACAATGTAAAAGGATGAGCTGCCAGATACTTTTGTGGGAAAGCAAGGTTGTCAGATATTATACTGCTAAGAAGGTGCTTTTTGCTTTTCATTACAGTTTTAGATCATAAGACCATAAGAAATAGAAACAGGAGTAGGCCATTTGGCCCCTTGAGCCTGCTCTGCCATTCAGTAAGATCACAGCTGATCCAACATTCCTCATATCTACTCTCCTGCCCTTTTCCCAGAACTCCTTTGATTCCCCAAATGAACAAGAATCTGTGTATTTCAGCCTTAAATATATACAAGGACTCTGCTCTCACCACTCTCTGTGACAAGGAATTCCAAAGACTCTCAACCTTCTGAGAGAAGAAATTCCTCCTCAGTCTTAAATTGGTGCTCTTTCTTCTGAGACTATGCCCTTGGTCCTAGACTGTACCAGGAGGTGAAACATCTTCTCAACATTTACCCTGTCTAGCCCCTTAAGAATCCCACATATTTCAATGAGATCACCTCCCATTCTTCTAAACTCCAGTGAGTACAGTCCCAACCTGTTTACTTTGTAAGACAATCCCTCCATACAGGGGATCATCAACCTTCTCTGAACTGCCTCCAATGAAATAATATCTTTCCTTAAATAAGGGGACCAAAACTGCACACAGTATTCCAGATGTGGTCTCACCAGCACCTTGTACAGCTGCAGTAAGACTTCCCTACTCTTATACTCCAATGCCCTTGAAGTAAGCACCAACATTCCATTAGTCTTCCTGATTACCTGCTGCCCTTGTGTGCTAGCTTTCTGTGTTTCATAACCTGAAGTCCTTTGTGTTGGAGCTTTTTGCAGTTTTCCTCCATTTAAATAATATTCTGTACTTTTGTTCTCTCTTCCAAACTGCATTTTCCCACATTATACTCTATTTGCCAACTTTTTGCCCACTTACATAACCTATCACCATCTCGCTGTAAACTATTTACATCCCTCTCACAACCTGCGTTTTCACATATTTTAAGTATTTTCAATGGAGGAGTTGCAGATCAGAGGGTATGGAATTATTTGCCGTGGGTTGATCTACGTTTCTGTGTTATAAAACGTAATATTGCACTGGTATAAATGAACATGTCATGAATCCATTGTTGTATATTGTGATAAATGTGTATCTTATATTGTACCATTTTGGACATTTGGATTTAAAATAGAGATGGATGAATTTTGGTCAGAACTGTAAGGGTTCTTTTTTTAATAGGTCAGAAATTTTTTTCTCAAAAGAAGGCATATGACTTCAGTAAGTACATAGATGACCCCTAAAGTGCTCATGGATAAAAGGCTTATACTATTGAGTTTACGACAGGCACGTTAAACGTGTTAAGGCAATTTATTTAGTTTTGACTTCAGCATACAAGGTGTCATGTCTCAGTGTGGAGAAGTTAGACTGAAGGGTCTGTTTCCATGCTGTTTAAGTCTACAACTCTATAACCCTGAGTTCAATTCAGAAGAGAATAGCTTTTCTTCTAGCAGGAACACCAAGTTTTCTAGTTCAGTTCAGGAGAACCAATCAACTCAATATAAATGGTTTCTAATCCATGGAGCTTCCAAACCAGGGAAGTTTGGTTGGAAGTTTCTACATTGTTAGAACTAAAACAGCCAGAACTGTGAGTGGTTCATGCCTCGTGACTTAGAAAGAAGTTGTAAAATCGCCTTTACAATTCAAGAAAAAGAAAGTTAGCTAAGTAAAAATTTAAAAGCTGAGACAGGAGTGATGGGTCTTGAGGATCAAGTCTTCGTAGTGGATCTTGTTGGAAACCACAGGTTGAAGCTTTGTTTTGATGCTTCTGTTGAGATTTTTCTGACTGTCTTCTCCATATATGTATATCAGCTTTGTTTTCTTCCTATCCTTTTGTTATAAACCTATGTTCTGTTCTTAAAGAACATGTGCAGTCTTGTGTGAATATATTTCAGTGACTAACCAAGTAACTAACTGCAAAAACTGGCATATGACTTATCAATTTGGATTTCGTTCTGGGATAGGACTAGTCCAGTATTACTGGGATCAGCTGGGATCATACCATATTAGTATAATTTATACATGTAAATTGCATTATTGCTGTATTTGCCAGTTGGGTAAGCTTAAATTGAAAAAGGATATGATTTTTCTGCATCAACCCTTCCCTTTGTCCTCCTCTGCTAATGTTCAGCAATCAAGCTTGTGTTATACTTAATATTCATGGTTTATTATTTAATCCTCTCATCAATTTGGGAGAAGGCAGCTTCTGTTTTGGAACGTATTCCAACCTCCTTGTGGTATAGCCCTGAGCCAGGAATGATGTGCCAACCGGAACGCTGTGGTGAATGAGAAGAATTGGCAGCTGAACCTGTGGTTCATATGTTTGTCAATGTATTATCGAAATCATCTCTGATCTCCAGCACATTGTGAGTTGTCTGGGAGCTAATTTAAAGAGAAATGCACTGGGAGAAAATATTTCTCGTATAACCATAAACTTATTTATTGACAGTACAGGCTTTCAAATTTTGATAAGCTCGATTCAAATGTTTCCCACTGGTAAACTAATGTGGTATAGGGGACCAACTTAGTCAAAAATGAATTTCTTAACGCTCGGTGTAATGACCCAACTCTTTCTTCAGCAGCAGGTCATGACCTCCTAGGAACACAATAAAACAATATAGATCTCAAGAATCTACCACAGGACATTCAGTCACCAGTTAGAAATCAACGTTCTTCCAATACTGTCCGGTTATACCCATAACTGGTTCTGGCAAATATGGAAGAGAGTTGTTGGGTAAAATGAAGGGGTTGAGAAGGCGTTGATACAAAAGGGAAAGATGGGAAGCTCACTATGCGTTTTGTGAAATTAATTATTGTGGTGTGTGATCTGGTATTTGTTGCCCATGCCTAGAAATGATGATATTGGGTCGGCTGGAGGTTACACGTTCGAGAGCTTTCCCAATTGTTCTGGCCTGGCAGCGGACCCAGGGACTTCTGGTTGTGGAGCAAGTGTGGGTTCGGTGGCATCAGTGCAGTGTGACCAGTGGCAAAGAGATGGTGCCTATAGTGGGGTGACTCCTATGCTGGTGGGTCTGACGCAGACAGTGGCAAGGTGATGGAGGTCTCCCTTGAAGCTGGGTGCTAGCATGGACTGGGTCAGAAAGACTGTCATTCTGAACTTTTTACTTCTGTATTTTTCTAATTTATTCCTATGACTATGATGCTGGATTTTTTTTTGTTTCCTAAGAATTTGATCTTGAGTATCTGTACCTAGGTACCTTTGTACCTAAGATGGTGCTGTAATGTGGCAACCGTAAACTTTTCACTGTACTAATGTGACAATAAAGCTAATTCAATTCAGTTCTTACTTTTAAATCAAATTCCACAAAGTAGTAAGTCAGATGAAGGATGTTGCAACTTTCCCTGAATTATCACAGCCCGTATTTCATGAATTTGTCATCAACTTGTGACTGACTCTTTTAAAAATGGAGCCCTTTGTTATCTGTTTGCAGTTGTCAGAGCTGAAGACTGGTTTATTATTCCTCACGGAAGGGCAAACTATGAAGAATTGGAATGTTACTGAGAGTCTCAACAATAACCTTCACCTTTTTGTCGCACAAATCAATTAGACAGTTCAGTCACAGTTATTGTCAAGTTTAAAGGTTTACAAAAAATAAGCAATCAACAACAGAAAGCTTAAAAATGTAAAGCATTTTACTGCAGGATCAAAGTTAGTGTCTATTTTGGATTTTTGAGAAGGGCTGTATTTTCCAAAAACTACGTCTGGTGAATAAAAGTTAAATCAGGACAAAAACAGAAGTTGCTGGAATAGCTCAGCAGGTCTGGCAGCATCTGTGAAGAAAAACATCAGAGTTAACGTTTCGGGTCCGGTGACCCTTCCTCAGAAAGAACTTCCTGTTCTGAGGAAGGGTCATCGGACCCAAAACGTTAACTCTGACTTTTTCTTCACAGACTCTGCCAGACCTGCTGAGCTTTTCCAGCAATTTCTGTTTTTGTCCCTGATTTACAGCATCCATAGTTCTTTCTGTTTTTATTAAATCAGGGCACCTTGGTTTGATACTATCAAGAACTTAAAAGTGTATGCAGATTAATTGGGAACTGGGTTTAAAATATTAAAGGGTGAATTTTAACATTTTGGCACATTGGAAGCCAAGATACCTGGATGGATATGCATGAGAAATGTGTTTTCCCACATGCAGTGGAGATTTAACTCCAGGCACTGCATCGTTTGTCATTGGCAGGTTCTGCATTCGGGGGACATCGATTTGAGATGCTAGCTGATTGGCGTGCAGGTTGTTCTAACTTTGATGCTGGGGATGTGTGTCTGATGGGGTCAGAAGTGGGTGGGGTGGGGAGATGGGGTTGAGGCTCCAACATTTGGCAGAAAGCATGCCTTCTGCCCTGAACCATGAGACGTGTTGTAAAGCTTCTGCCTGAGGTTGAACTCACCTGGTTTCAGTTTGCTGGGATTCTGGGAAACCAGACTTATTGGCTGAGCCTGCAAAGCAGGTTAAACTTGAGACTTCCAACATGTTTAACATATTTAAAGTAGCACCCAGATTCCTTCACAACACCGTTCCATTTTTTAACCCACTTCATCACCACCCATATCTAATCATATCTGCTCACCTTAGTTTAAAACTACCCCCCTCCAGTGTGACCCATAGTAGCCTTCCTACAACCCATAAAAACAAAAGCTTGGCCATTCTACCTTTTGAGAACATCATTAATTTGGCATTTGTCTGTTTTAGTTGTCCAATTACTGACCCCCACCAACTATAATGGACAATGCAGGGGTCTAATGACATTTTTAGTCATAGAGCCATAGGGATGTACAACACAGAAACAGACCCTTTCGTCCAACTGGTCCATCCCTACCAGGTATCCTAAATAAGTCTAGTCCCATTTGCCAGCATTTGGCACATATCCTCTAAACCCTTCCTATTCATATCCATCCAGAAGCCTTTTAAATGCTGTAATTGTACCAGCCTCCACCACTTCCTCTGGCAGCTCATTCCATACACGCACCACCCTCTGCATGAAAAAGTTGCCCTTTAGGTCCCTTTTAAATCTTTCCCCTCTCACCTTAAACCTATGCCCCTCTAATTTTGGACTCCCCCACCCCAGGGAAAAGACCTTGTCCATTCACCCTATCCATGCCCCTCATGATTTTATAAACCTCTATAAGGTCACCCCTCAGCCTCCGATGCTCCAGGGAAAATAGCCCCAGCCTATTCAGCCTCTCCCTATAGCTCAAACCCTCCAACCCTGACAACATCCTTGTGAATCTTTTCTGAAACCTTTCATGTTTCACAACATCCTTCCTATAGCAGGAAACACAGAAATGAACACAATGTTCCAAAAGTGGCCCAACCAATGTCCTGTACAGCTGCAAATATAACCTCCTAACTCCTATACACAATGCACTGACCAATAAAGGCAAGCGTAGCAAATGCTGCCTTCACTATCCTATCTACCTGGAACTCCACTTTCAAGGAACTATGAACCTGCACACCAAGGTCTCTTTGTTCAGCAACACTCCCCAGGATCTTACCATTAAGTCCTTCCCTGATTTGCCTTTCCAAAATGCAGCATCTCACATTCATCTAAATTAAACTCAATCTGCCTCTCCTTGGTCCATTGGCCCATTTGATCAAGATCCTGCTGTACTCTGAGGTAACCTTCTTCGCTGACAACTACACCTCCAATTTTAGTGTCATCTGCAAACTTACTAACCATATCTCCTATGTTCACATCCAGATCATTTATATAAATGTCGAAAAGCAGTGGACACAGCACCGATCCTTGTGGCACACCACTGGTCATAGACCTCCAGTCTGAAAAGCAACCCTCCACCACCCTCTGTCTTCTACCTTCCAGCCAGTTCTGTCTCAAAATAGCTAGTTTTCCATCTATTTCATGTGATCTAACCTTGCTAACTAATCAACCATGAGGAATCTTGTCGAACGTCTTACCGAAGTTCATATAGATCACGTCTACCGCTCTGCCCGCATCAATCCTGTTCATTACTTCTTCAAAAAACTCAATCAGTTCGTGAGACATGAGTTCCCACATACAAAGCCATGTTGACTATCGCTAATCAGTCCTTGCCTTTCCAAACACGTAAATGCTGTCCCTCAGGATTCCCTCCAACAACTTTCCCACCACCGATGTCAGGCACAACACTCTATAGTTCCCTGGCTTTTCCTTACCACCTTTCTTAAATAGTGGCACCACATTAGCCAACCTCCAGTCTTCCGGCACCTCACCTGTGGCTATCAATGATACACATATCTCAGCAAGGGGCCCAGCAATCCCACCCCTAGCTTTAGAGTACACCTGATCAGGTCCCAGGGATTTATCCACCTTTATGCATTTTAAGCCATCCAGCATCACCACCTTTGTGATAAGGACATTTTTCAAGATGTTGCTACCTATTTCCCTACCTTCTACATCTTCCATAACCCTCTCCACAGTAAACACTGATGCAAAATACTCGTTTAGTATCTCCCCCATCTCCTGTGATTCCACACGTAGGTGACCATGCTGATCTTTAAGGAGCTCTATTCTCTCCCTAGTTACCCTTTTGTCCTTAATGTATTTATAAAATCCCCTTGGATTCTCCATAACCCTATTTGCCAAAGCTATCTCATGTCCCCTTTTTGGCCTCCTGATTTCCCTCTTGAGTATAGTCCTACTGCCATTCAAATGATTTGGTTTGATTTATTATTATCGCATGTACCGAGGCAAAGTGAAAAGGTTCAGTTGCTACTCAGGCTATTTCTGAAAACCTTTGCTGCATTTTTAACTTTAATTTATCAAGGTATATCCATAACAACTTCCTTTTAGGTTGTGTGATGTGTTTCATTCCCTTACTGTCACTCCAGCCAGCATGATTGTTTCAGTCAATTAACACTTCATCTCTTGAATTAAAGCTGAAACTCCAGTTCGAGGAGTGAAGAGGCTGGACTAATACTTGATGCTTTGATGATCTCTGCCCTTTATCGAGGTTCCTTTGTTCGTGATTGATCATTGCTGTCCTTTCAGATATCACTTGCTTCCTTTGTTTCTTTTAACGAAAATTTACAACAATTGGATAAATGTTTAAACTGCAGTGGGGTTTTTTTTGTTAAAGACAAGCAGCAGGAAATTGATTAAACGCAATGTAGGAGAAAATTACAGCAGATGCTGGAATCTGTATTGAAAACAACAAATGCTGGAGATCACAGCGGGTCAGGCAGCATCCACGGAGACAGCAGGGTGGCATCTGGTAGTGTATTAGAGGGGTCATGTAGTCTTGAAGCAGGGTTGGGTGGAGGGGAGTATGTTTAGCCAGGACATCCTGACTCTGGCCTCTGGGGTGAGAATTGAGGCATAGTATGGGCATAGAAACTTTGACTGTGTGCTCTGTAGGAGGGCACATTCATTATAATGTGAAGGGGCTGAACAGAATCATGAAGGATCATTGATACCACAATGATGGTAACAGGAAAAGGGAGATGAAAAATGGTGGGGGTGGGGTGGGGGGCTCAGGGAGCGTCGTGGAGTGGCAGTTGGTTGTTAAATCATGGGTCAGTGACAGAGCTTGCAAGTCACTTACATAAATACAAAGTTGGAACCTCACTGTATTGATCCAGGACGATCGGAAACAAGAATGAAAAGCTTACAAAGCAGGAGAAGTACTGTTTTTACCAAAGGTGGTGGAGTGTAGTTCTGGATTGTAAACCTTTCCAATTATTCAAGTGAATAAACAATGTGAGCCATCTGTCTTCAATTCATAGTTAATCTAAAAGCCAACATTCTTCAAATAATCTAACTCAGACATACATTCATTAAGTCCCCTGTGCAGGTTCAACCCTACCCTCCGTGAATGCATTACATTCAGCCTCATTGTGAATGATCTCAAGGCTCAGGTGTGCCTTTAATAAATACTCTGTAATCTGACATTTCTCATGGATCTGCCTCAACCTAGCACAGAATGGCCAAGTCTAATCGCACCGGTTTTGTTTACTGCCCTTCAGAAGAAATGGGTGCAAAGAGAACAGTCTCTACAGGCACAAGAGGGACAGCAGGCTCCATACACTAGTGCTCAGCCTTGACTGGGAGAACAAGGAAGATCACGTCCACCAAGGAGGCAGGAGTTCTGGTGTGGAACCAGATCTACAGATTGGATTGCAACTCTCTGCAAATCGCTGAGTGTGCTGGAATACTCCCCATTTGCCTGGTTGGGTACAGCTCCAACAACACTCGAGAAGCTTGACACCATCCAGGACGAAGCAGCCTGCTCGATTGGCATCACATCCACAAACATCCACTCCCTCCACCACCAAAGTTCAATAGCAGCTGTGTGTACCATCCACAAGATGCACTGCAGGAACTCACCAAACTCTTCCACAGCATGTTCCAAGCACAATCTTTACCATCTAGAAGGGCCAAGGGCAGCAGCTACATGGGAACACCGCTACCTGCAAATCCTCTCAAAAACCACTCACCATCCTGACTTGGAAACATTATCACCATTCTTTCACTGCTGGCAAACATGATCCTGCTCAACCTTCAACCAGTGCCATTGTAGAACAGACCACAGGCCTCCTGAAGATGAGGCTCTAATGCCTGGACTGGACAGTCAAACCATAAATACCCAGACAAGGTGCTCTGTGTCATTGTGGTGTGTTGCACTCTCCACAATTTGAGACACCACTTGGGGGATGTGTTGGATGAGGAGGAAATGCAGGACAAAGAGGAAGATGAGGGTGAGGATCTTGACGTGGCTCGTGAGGAGTCTCAAAGGGAGGAAACATGGCAATGACCTGGAGAGCATGAGAGGCTTGAGATAGCTGCTTGGTCACTGGCTTCCAGATTGATTGAGCTGGAGGGAGACTATTTTCTCACTGTAATACCCCTTGTCCAGTTGGTATACGGCTCTCTGCTTTGTGTCTTACACATTCCTACACATTTCTGCTCATTGCTGTAATCAATAAAACTTTGTTCCTCTTTCTAATATGGATCCAATATCCTCACTTCTGTGAAAGTGCAGCGCATGTGCAAATTATTCCTCACAGCCATGTTAGTGATAAAGCAGCTGTGGTCAGCAAGATTACATCACTCTGCTGGATGTTAGTGCTAATATGGTCCTAGTGCTAAAGACATGAGTCATTTCAGGGAGGCCATTCTCTCATGAGGGCTACCATGTTGTCACTCATCCTGAAAATGCTCCAAATAAGAGATTCTCCATCACTATCTGTTCAGTGCTTCATATTGCAGTAAGGCTGCAGTAGTCCATTATAGTACCTTGGCATCCTATCTGACGGAGTTAAACTGCAGTGATTTGTCTACCTGTTGACTACAGAGCGCTGAAATTAGTAATGGAATCAAATCCAGAAGGAAATGGAGCATTGAGAAATCTGAACTATACAAAGATTGTATTTGGATTGGGAATTCCAATGGTAGTGTGGCAGAAATGCTTGCACATCCACCACACATTCCGGCCACAGAACTGCATTTCAGATAAAAACATGAATCCATGACATACTCACTGGCACTCAATGGCTGAATGTCTGCAGACTGTTAATTACAAAGGGAAAGTCTCACTATTTGTAACTCTGAGACCATTGGCCATCTCTGAAACTTCTCCTCTTCAACTACAGCAGAGGCAGCCTGCAACTCCATTGAAATGCTGGGCTTTGCTCTAAATCTCTGAAACAGTGGATAATATGGGCAGCTTGTGTTTAATTAAAATGCTTAGGTTAATCATCAACATATAATAGTGGTGGGTGCAAATGAGAATGACACTCTTGGAACTAACAGCTTGGTTACTGTAGCAACTGAAGATCTCAAGTGTTTGCCTCGTCCTGTAACCAAACTACTACCAAAGTACCGAATAGAACAGTGGTTATGTGGCTGAACAAAGCCTTATACTGTTACTCAGAGTTCAAATCTCATTAGATTTTTTAAGGATTCAAATCCAGACTCGGGCATCAGTAAAATGTTCATGAAATTAGGTAGATTGCTGGTAAAAACTGGTTCACAGACCTTTATGAAATTTGCCACCCCCGTTCACCCAATAAGTTGCACACCAATGTGGCTGAATAGTAACCTCTCTCTGAAATGGTCTAACAAACCATTCAATTGCATAAAACTTTAGCACAACTAGCAGTGGCCATATATGTTGGTCTTGCCAAAGAAACCCAATGAATAGTCTACCTTCCATTTGCTTGTGGGAAAAGTCTGGTGCTCAGTACCAATGATCTCTATAAAGCTGTCTGTGAAATAGGTTTGATGCCATTATCAGGGGGAGACTGAGGGGTGATTTTGGTAGAACATATAAAATCTTGAGGGGACTGGTTAGGGTAGATACTGGGAGGATGTTACCTTTTTTTGGGGAGATTATAGGAGGCATAATTTAAGAAATAGCAGTCTCCCTTCTAAAGCAGAGATGAGAATTTATTTTTTTCTATTGAATTATCTTTCCCAGAAGTTAGTGGAAGCTGGGTCTTTAACTTTATTTGAGGCTGAGTTCAGTGGATTTTTGATAGACAACGGAATCAAGGATTATGGGGATAGAAAGGAAATTATAGCTGAGACTACAATCAGGGCAGCAAAGATCATATTGGATGGTGGATCACACTCAAAGGACTAAATGAGCAAATCCTGCTCCTGGGTTCTACGTCCCTATGTTCTATGAGAGCCAGCACAGTATAAACAGTCGGTGGGTTTCATCCTCTTTTTCCTACACACCTTTATAGTCCATCGGATGGAATGGACTAGTGAGAATTTGAAGTTTGAATTCTGATGTTGATGTGGTATCTGACAGCATGGCCTTGGGTACACTGAGATGCTCTGCTTGTGCTTTTCACATCAGTGCAGCATTTCAATTACATAGATTACTGATTAATGTTCAGTTCCTTTCTGCTATCTCTATTTCTCTGGAGGCTTTTAAATGTTTTGTTCAAACAGTGAGTACCGATGATTCTGCAGTAGGTGATTAACTGGCAGCAACTCCTGATTCTGGCTGTGTGAAGAAGCTTAAATTCATAGATACACAAGGACACTGAAACACTGTTGAACAAATGACTGGATCAGAATGCAGCTTCCCTCATTGTGTGGCTTAGTAACTCACCCAAGGCAACCTGATTCTAGACTTAATTTTGAAGAGATCTGTCTCTTGACATATGATACAGAAGCTTATCTGTGAAATATGTCTGCCCAGTTTTCAGTTTTCTGGGTTTCTGACACTAGGTACATTTTTTAAATCAAACATCAAACAACCCCAGTTCATGGCCAGCACAGAGTGAAGTAACTTGCCCTGTCATTCTGTGCCTACAATGTACAAAACTGAAACAGGCCATTCAACCCAATAGGTTCAGACTGGTGTTTATACATCAAATAAGCCTCCTCCCATCCAACTTTATCCTCCAACTGTATCACCATATCTTTACATTCCATTCTCCCTTATACCCTTAACTAATTTCCAATTAAATGCATCAGTGCTATTCAACTACTCTTCATAGAAGTAAATTCTAAATTCCAGTACCTGACCACTTGTAAGCAAGGCAATTTTCCCAGTGTTCCTTATTGCATTTAATAGAGGTGATCTTAGAACAAGCAATTTCAATACCCAGAGCCATTTTTACAGTCAGTAACTCCTAGTTTCCTTGCCAGGATCAAGCCATCTCATCTTTCAGGTTACCAGTTTCATCTTCAAGGTGGGCATTCGGGACTTGGAAATTATTTGCTTCCAAAGTATAATGTTCTTCCTGCATCAAAAATTCATGTATTCACTGAATTCCATCACACTCACAGAGCAATATCTGGATTTGAATGTGGATGAAGCTACTTGTAAACAATTATGAACTCTGTTATTAAATTGGAGAGGGTGCGGGAAAATTTACCAGGATGTTACAGGGACTGGAGGGTTTGAGTTATAAGGAGAGGCTGGCGCTATTTTCCCTGGATCATGGAAGGTTGAGGGGCGACCTTATAGAAATTTATAAAATCTTGGGAGGTTTACATAAGGTAAATAGCAAAGGTCTTTCCCCAAAGTCGGGGAGTCCAAAACTAGAGGGCATAATTTTAATGTGAGAGGGAAAAGATTTAAAAGGGACTTGAGGGGCAACTTTTTTCACACAGGGTGGTTCATATGTGGAATGAACTACCAGAGGAAGTGATAAATGCAATTATAGTTACAAGATTTCAAAGACATTTGGACAGGTACATGAATTGGAAAGGTTTCGAGGGATATGGGCCAAATGCAGATAAATGGGACTAGTTTAGTTTGGGAAACCTGGTCAGCGTGGAAGGGTTGGAATGAAGGGTCTGTTTCCATGCTGTTTGACTCTGTGAATCTAGTTAAAAATCTAATCCTGCTTATAAAACTTCACCTGTGCACACATTCAGACAGACTCTTTTTAAAAAAGGCTATCATGGGTGTAGGGAAAGACTGGGAGGGCAGTTCAATGGTCCCTGTCAACAGAGTTCATTGAGATAATTTATTGGCCTGTCAGGTCCAACAGTTCCTTGATCTTCCTCCTCCAGGTAGTTGCAGGAAGCACAGAGTGACTGGTACATGATTATAAAGTCTCTGACTTATTGATAAAAACTAACGGCTGATGAAGGAAATATTGTTTGCTGTCTTCTAATGCAACTTAAAAAATTTCAGGGTTATTGTTAATACTTTTTATGAATTATTTTTAAAAGGTAGCCTTCCTTATACTAAAGTACATTGTGACATTCTGCTTTAGTTTTCTTTTTTGTCTCTGTTTCATTAATCTTTTAAAATTATTTCTTTTAGAAGTATCTTATTCAATGACTGATCTTCACATTTCTAATCACTAATCCCCCACACCACTTCAGCCATCCTTTACTGCCTACTCCACATCAATGACTCTTCTCTCTTTTCCCTGGATTATAAAATACATCTTACTTCAATAACTTAAACAAAAATTAATTTTCTTTGGTATTACAGCAGCAAATTACGTTTATATGCAGCTGTCAATTCCAAGAAATGTAGTTCAATCAAAAAGATAATTATTGAGCCAAGAAGAAGGTAATAGATATTGAGGCAAAGGCGGAAAATCTGTGGAGTAAGAAAGTTTGTGTCCAATTTTAACTCTGTATATGTGAATGGGTTTTGAGTGAAAGAATATTGGACCCAATGCTCCAAGTTAATGATCTTTCTTCAGAGCATGAGTGGTCAAAATCTTGGTCAAGAAATGAATTTTAAGGACATTATTCAACGAGTGGAAAGGGATAGTGTTGGTCAAGACTTTTGTCCACACTTTTTGCACTTTGTCATACAAAAGTTAATATTAACATTACCATCCCTTACCAAATGGCCCCCGATTAAACTAGAGTGCTCTTTGAGTGTTTAGGCAATCTTATGTGGGAGCCTCATCCAATGACTACACATAATGTGAAAGATGAACGTTTCGCCAATGGCTTCCCGTCTGTTGATGGAAAGTTGGCCTTCAAAAATAATATTAGGCTGAGATTATGCCCAGAATTTTCCCCATATTGAGATCACAAATGCTTGGCCAGAATATTGTGGGCAGTGCTGCTGCAATTTTCTGATGTGCACAAGCAAGGCTCCCTACTAGGACAATGACCTTGAAGATTAAATGAATTATCTCATCACTGAATATCAAACATGTTCTACCCTAAACAATTGATTCGAGAAACCATCGCTGATGTTCTCCCCTAATTCTTCCATGTTAGCTCCCTCCCCTGTTAGGTGCCCTATTTCAGAGAAGCTAAAAGGTAGATCGTTGAAATTGCCACCAAATGATGCCACTTTCTCTCTGGAGATGACCATTCAGAGGACCTCAGCGAGAATGTAGTCTTTGTTGGAAAGTCAATACAGCTTTCAGATCAAAAAAAGTGCTAGATTGACGGCTACTGGTGTCATAAATATTCAGTCCTCTCCTGTCCAGAGGTTTTACAGTGTTATAAAGCTGGTGGGTGATTACAGGGTTACCTCTAACTTTAGAGAAGTATCTCTGCCATACAGTTTTATAACAGATTAATGAATACACATCAACAAAATGTCAAAATGCAACATTGAAGACCTATATTAAAATTTAAGGTTTGTATAAATGCACTATGAGTGCTATTTAATGGCCTAATGAGACATTAAATGGTTCCTAGGCAACAGGCTAGAAATGTCACTAAGTATTGCCCAACATCCATTCACTATAATGTCCAAGAGAATAATACACATTGGGCCTTTCTCATCTCAAAGTTTGCAGATGATACCACGTTGGGTGGGAGGGTGAACTGTGACGAGGATGCAGAGATCCTTCAGCATGATCCTGACAGGTTGGGTGAGTGGACAAGTCAATGGCAGATGCAGTATAATGTGGATAAATGTGAGGTTATTCACTTTGGAAGCAAAAACAAGAAGGCAGATTACTACCTGAATGGCTGTAAATTGGGAGAGGGGAATGTGTGCAGCAGGACCTGGGCGTCCCTGTACACAAGTTGCTGATGGTAAGTATGCAGGTGCAGAAGGTGGTAAAGAAGGCAAATGGTATGTTCATTGCGAGAGATTTTGAGTACAGGAGTAGGGATATGTTGTTGCAGTTATACTGGGCCTTGGTGAGGCCACACCTGAAATATTGTGTACAGTTTTGGTCTCCTTTTCTGAGGAAGGATGCTCTTGAGGGAGAGCAGTGAAGATTTACCAGGCTGATTCCGGGGATGGCGGGTCTGACATCTGAGGAGAGATTGACTAGGTCCCGTTAACAACTATTCACCCTCCCAACCGGATCGTTATCAACTCCTTTCACTGTCCAACTGTTCTTCTTTCTCTTTAGGCCCTATTCTATTGTTTACTGCCTGCCCCACCCACCTCCCTATTTTCTGCATATAAACTGATGTTTTCCCAGCTACTATCAGTTCTGAGGAAAAGTCACCGGACCTGAAACGTTATCTCTGTTTTTTTCTTCACAGATGCTGCCAGACCTGCTGAACTTTTCCAGCAACTCCTGTTTTTGTTCTTGACTAGGTTAGGATTGTTTTTGCTGGGGTTCAGACGAAAGAGGGGGGAATCTCATAGAGACTTATAAAATTCTAACAGGACTAGACAGGGTAGATGCAGAGAGGATGTTCCCAATGGTTGGTGTGACCAGAATTAGGGGTCACAGCATGAGGATTCAGGGTAGACGATTTAGGACGGAGATGGGGAGACATTTCTCCACCCAAAGAGTGGTGAGCCTGTGGAATTCATTACCACAGGAAGTAGTTGATGCCAAAACATTGAATGTATTCAAGAGGTGATTAGATATAGCACTTGGAGCGAATCAGTTCAAAGGTTATGGGGAGAAAGTAGGATTAGGCTATTGACTTAGATGATCAGCCACGATCGTGATGAATGGTGGAGCAGGCTCAAAGGGCTGAATGGCCTTCTCCTGCTCCTAACTTCTGTGTTTCTACTTAAGAGCTTTTGTAATCTCAGCTATCCCAAACTGTCTTAAAACTGTTAAGTGCTTTTGGAGTGTCCTATCTTCTATGTTTCTGTATTTCCCCCTGTGGTTAAGTAATGAGTTGACCAAAGGTCATTGAGTTACTTGACTCCCTTCAATCCATGGTGAAAGTACAATGCATATGGATCTGAATCACATCCTAACTTTAGGCCCTGATCAAAAGACAAATCATTGATACATTGGAAAGTAGATTTTCCAATTGATCTCGGCTCTTTGCTGATGACTGAGAGTGGGAATTGTGATGGGAAATTTTCCACAGAGTGATCAACACAGGAGATGTAAAGTCAGTGATGTAGAAAACTAACTTTTGACCGGTGGTATGGCTTTCTAGGGAGCGTAGTTGTTGCTTTTCCTCCTGTCTTTGACCCATCTTCAGCTTAAAGACAAGTCCCCAATATCGATTCCCCAGTTCTGACAAAGGGTCACTGGATCTGAAATGTTAACTTTGCTTTCACTCCACAGATGCTGCCAGATCTGCTGAGCTTTTCCTGCAATTTCTGTTTTTATTTCTGATTTACAGCATCTGAAGTTCTTTTGTTTTGCATAAAACCTACATTGTGTTGCAGCATTTAAAGTAAGTTCTTTGCGCTCAGCGCTTCCCACTCTGTGACACATCAGCCTGCGAGCCCTCTCCCACACAAAGAACGCATTTACATATCTACAGGGTGAATTATCAATGTAAACAAACATTAGGAATGACAGTTCAGGCATTCTTGGCTATTTGATCATGTGACATTTGATCACATGACATTTTATTGTGTAACTTCAGACCCCTGTAACTGAATGTCTTTGCTACTGCACAACAGCCTAATTACAAGAAAGAAAAACAGGAACAGGTACATACTTGTATAAAGGTCAACTGTTAGGTAACCTGTTTTTTAGTGATCTTATTCATTGCAAAATCAATATTTATAAACTGCACCCACATTGTAAGGTTTGCTCTTCTAGAAGGATTAAAGGTTGCATCAGACCATTCCCTGAAAGTAGAAAAGATGAGTTATGTATTCTATTTAATAGAAGTTTATGTAGCAAAGCAGTTATATGGTTACTCTCGTGCTATCTCCATGTCACTTACAATTAAAATTAATATTAAAATCTAAAATTAACTCTACAGCATTCCACGACAATTAAAGTTCATTTTTCAACATGTACACATACATAATTATTGAAATACGAAGGAGTCATGTAAATCGAATTTTATTTCCTGTGAAGATTTTTTTAAAGACACTTGTTGAAGATTTATCATTGCATCAAGTGTTTGAAATCAAAAATACAAGTGTAGTCCAGTGATTATGTGTGTGTTGAAAGATAGTTTTTGTAGTTATGCTTATTTATAACATAAGTTTTAAACTTTTGGCAATGGTTTAACATGTCCCATGAAACTGACTCACCATTTGTCCAGTTTTGGTCGTTATCCAAACTTGGCATCTCCCTTGGGTTGTTCCCTCACATTTGGTCATTCCATACTTTAAACCATATGTTTTCTGACCCAACCCCTCCACCATCACTGTACTGGGGGCAGGATGGAATTGGAAGAATTTGAAGTTATTGCTTCATCTCCCAAGAGATAAATTGTTGATTCCAGGAGATTTCCAGACATTGGTTTTCCTAACAAAAATTCCTTTCAGCATTTTTAATTCTGCAAAGCACTTAATCCTTCTATTGTTACACTATTCTATTCATTTTAGATTTAAAGTCATACCCGACATTGCCACAAATGTTCAGAACTACCAATAGTAAAAATTCAGGGAAACTCTTCTTCAGCAATCCTTCGGGATCGAGGATGACTTGCTTCCATTCCAGTTCAATGAATTCTAAAACAGCTGATAAATCCAGTGTGTGATCTGCAGACTCTATCACATTTAGGCCAGGTAGTGCTTGGACAGTTGTATGAACGGGTTGTTTGGAGGCTTGTGTGCTTCCTCTTGTACCTTGGCACTGCCTTTGCATGTTCCCGTTGAGATTCCTCAATGTCTAATTAGCCTCCCCGAATGAGTCTGTACCAATTTATCAGTCACATGGGTCTCCCATGAGTTGTCTTCAGGGATGCTTTGAGAATCTCCCTGTTTTCCTGGGATTATCTCTCTGTCACCAGTCAAAATTGTTAGCTACTGTTGAGTGATTAGCACTTTGATGCTTTGTGTGAGTTTGCCTGGGAGAGGATACTGTTGCACTGCTTTTCTTGCTATAGGATTTGGAGGATCTTGCAAAGGTGCTTGTTGGTGGTACCTGCTGTAAGTTTTCTAAGCCTCTAAAGGAAGTAGAAACCAGTGGATCACTGGTGCCTGATAAGCCATCACCTCAGTCCTGGGTTTGTGAACCTGCTCCTCAAACACACTTATCCTCAGTGGGCTGCAGGCTGAGCTAGCACATTGGAGGAGATGATGAGTTCTGTCATCCAAGTCTGCCTTTTTCAATTTAGGAGAACTAAATAGTGGCTCAAAGAATGTTGTAAACAAAGAAGTTATATAGTACTTTTGATGACCTCGGGATATTTCAAAGAATCTGGCAGTTAATGAAATACTTTTGAAGAGCAGTCACTATTGGAATGCTAGACAAATAACATGTGCACACTGCAAGATGCCCATTTAAGTAAATAAAATATCAGTGCAGAAAGCGCTCTGATTTCCGAAGTTATCTAGATTGCTAACAGAATTCTAGCATGTATGCAAATGAATTAAGACAAGTTTAGTTGTAGCTATGATTAGCTCATTCAAAATGACAACGGTGCACTTTAGCAACTGCACATGGGTCATTAACCCTGATTACCTACCATTCATATGCAGATAAAGCTCTAACAAATCTACAGTTTTGGATTAGAGTTCTGTAGATTAAAATGGCCCACTGCCATTATTAAAAGAATGCTGAACAGAAAATTAAAGTTATGCAATTGACTAATCATTCAAATGACCTGATAATTCAGCATTTTGTACAAAATTTGAACTTCTCTGCATTATTTATATTCTGAATTAAATTTTTGAATTAAATTTTTGCGTTTTAGCTGACAAGAACAGCATTTATTGCCCATTCCTAGTTGTCCTTGACCTGGTTCTGGTAAGTACTTTGTCTTGGACTATGACAATCTGTGTGATAGCAGTACTTCCAGTGTCATTTGGTAGAGAGTTTTGGTTTTTTCTCACCCTGTGATGATAAAGGAACAGTAGCAGTACTGGGATGGTTTTTCACTTGAAAGGTAACTTGGAATTGGTGCTACTCCCTTGCAGCTCAGAGAAAGCAAGAACTGTATCTGATGGAGTCAGAGACTCTGATGCTGCCTGGCCTACTGTGTTCCTCTAGCTCCACACTGTGTTGTTCCTTGCAGCTCCTTTACCCTTCTAGTTGGTGAAGGCTACAAGTTTGGAAAGTCTTGTTGATGAAACCACAGCGAGTTGTTGAAGTATAGGTCTTGTGGGGATGTTATTTTCTTCAGTCGTGGGGCACTAGTGGTGGAGGAAGTGGATATTTAAGATATGAACGCTATTGATCATACTTTTTTGTGCAAACATAACTTACTGTCACTTAGTGAGGAGTAGGAATATTACAAAAGTTGTATTTTTGAACAAGAGTTATTGTCAGACACATGAAATAGGGGTCATGAACAGAAATGTATTGAATGACCAATTACTCCTGTTTTCCTGATATTAGTTGAGGGATGACCGTTGTCTCAGACACGAGAAAAACTTTCTGTTCCTCTTATCACCATAGGATCATTCACATTTGCCTGAACAAATAGGCAGTGGTAATTTAAATCTTAATCAGATGACAGATTTTCAACAATATCTCCCTTTAGTACAGCATTGAAAAGTCAGCCTAACTTCAGTGCTCAGGTTTGTTGTTGGATTTGAACCCATTATCTTCTGAGTTGGAGGTGAGTAATTTCGCTGAAACAAGCCAGCGAGTAGTGAATGAACATATGAAACAGAGCCACTGGTTGCACTATCGGGCATTATAGCTCGCTGGTCAATTGGCAATTTAGCTACAACAATGCAATGTTCATACTCCCACACTAATCTGTTTGGTGTGAACTTTTAAAGCAACCTCATTTCTTGAAAGCACCTTTATCTGGCAATGGCAAAATGAAAAGGACATTTAGGAAGTTGAATGGATACATGAATATATCTTCTGACAAATGGGCTATTTGCTGAATTCAGTATTTTGTAAATTAAGACCAATAAAATCTTCCTTTGTAATTTAGTCTGTTCATTTAGAAATGAATATTATTATGAATAAGGTGTACTGGGGCAGACAATGTGCTAAGGCTAGTTTATAATGTTTTATGATTTGAATTAAAGCAAGGAACATTTTAGTTTTCTTTTACTGTGTAATGTTCGTCATGTATCAAAAGTGGGTGTGTAACTGGGGGAGGCGATGGCCCAGTGGTATTCTCTGTGGACTCAGGAATGTTCCATGGACCTGGGTTCAATTAATTTCAATTCAATTAAATGACTCCAGACCCATAGCAACATGGTTGACTCTCAACTGCTTTCCGGGCTGGAAGTGCAATGAATGCTAGCCTAGGCAGCGATGCCCTCATCCTGTGAATGAGTTTTTTAAAAATTGCATTCTGTTCCAATGTCACTGTTAGGTGGTCAACATAATAATGGGATGTATGCTGTTGTAACTGCAGGTATTTCTCCTATCACGTGACAGTCACGTTCTTGTGTGACCTTGCACTATAGAAAATTGTGCTATAGAAAATCGCATTGTCTGGAAATCGCAATAGAAAATCGCTATACCTGTACAGCAGAAAGTTTGTGTTATCCAAATGGCGTCCACTATTCATCAGTCACGTTACAGCCAATTTGCGTTAATGAAACACACGTGAAATACCTGTATCTCTGAGTTCAACATCAAAAGTAATATGAAGAAACGAGTAAGCCTAGTCAAATGACTTTACAATGGAGATGGTGTACTATCCATAAGTTATGGATCATAACTCATTTGTTAACAGACAGATTAACTGACCGTGGTGGGACTGGAGATTTGTTCATCTCTTGGCAATATGAAAAATACCCAATCTGCCCAGGTAACTATCTAACATGTTCCTTTTTAGGTAAATCTAATCAACTGAAGTAACAAAAAGAAATTAATTTTCAATGGTGCTAATAGAAAGAATGCTGAGGTGGGAATCTCAAGTACACAAATCAAATCTCCTTTATCATTCCTGATCTCAGTAAAAGTGATGACGAAGCTGACAGATTGCTGTAAAAACCCACATATCATTTCAGGGAGGAGCCAACCCCTCACTTGGTCTGGCCAGTATGTGACTCAGTACTGACACCTCGCTTTTCTCAAGATGGGCAATAAATACCAGCTTTGACAGATTCAGCGAATTAATTTAAAAATATATATCTACATGAACTCAAAACTAATCCCTCCCAAGCATAAACTTGCTCATCAATCAATCCATTCCTACCTTGCATTAAGCACCTTATCAGTCTCACTGCTGCCCAGGGCAGCGACTTCACAGGCGACAATCATAGGTTGTAAATCAGTAAAGCAGTACTAATCTTATAATGACAGCTTCCAGGCTTAGACTTTTGTGCGGCAGTGGTAGTGTCCTTATCTCTGAGCCAGGAGGTCTGGGTTCACTCCCTACCTGCTCCAGAGTTGTGTCATAATATCTCCAAAGAGGTTGACTAGAAAATATCTAACCCCCAGGATTATGTCAATAAACATCTAGCTACTGCGTAATATGTTTAAAGAGCTTGGGGATTTAAATGCCTTGACAGCCTAACAGTTTACTTAGTTAATCCATTTGTGACACATGTTCCTGTCTACTTTTAATAATTCCAAAGGCACCTTACCTCTCCCAAAGGCGTTCATGGACTTATCCAAAATAATACTGTGCCTCCAAGTTACTCATACAGCTTTTGCTCAAACAGGTAAAGCCAATGAATTCTGTTTTGGATATCCCATTAATGACAATTGTATCTGTTTTTACATATGTAGCTCCCTTTGTGATCCATGAATAAGTAAAATATAACATCCTGGTAAGAATGATGGGTGCCAGGTTTAGGGTTGAGGTTTGTGAAATCTGGGCTCCAGCACTATGTTAGCTACACAGAGTCTCTGTCCTTGTGAAAATGCTACCTGACTGGCTGAGAATTTCCAATATTTTTCTGTTTTTGATTCAGGTTTTCAGAAGCTGCATCATTTTGCTTCTGAGTTCTCCTGGTACCCTTGCCAATATTTATCCATTAACCAGCATCGCTAAAGTAGATTATCAAATCATTATTGCCTTTGTAAAACCTCACTTTGTGCTAATTGGCTGCTACATTTTCTACATTCCAACAGTGACAACTTTGACAACATGAATTCCCTCCCTAAGGACATTGTGATCTCGGGGCAGTGACCTGAAAGAAATTCTGGGATTTGCATTTTAATCAATCAAAACCTGCATCTCCTTTCTAACTGATTAAAGATTTAACAGGAGAGAGTCAGCCAGCCATTTTAGAGTTATTAAATACATTCACATCAGTTGTATGATCTTTTGAGCTTTTACTTATAAATTCTGTGTCTTGATGCCTCTCTCACTACACTTGATGAAGGAGCAATGCTCCAAAAGCTAGTGTTTTCAAATAAACCTGTTGGACTATAACCTGATGCTGTGTGATTTTTGACCTTGTCCAACCAGTCCAATGCTGGCATCTCCACATCGGGGCATTGCAGGTCAACCTACAGAACATGCACTGCAGAGGTTTAACAGGGCAGCTTACCACCACCTACTCATGGGCAACTAGGGATGGGCAGTGAATGCTGGACAGTGAGTGACACCCACGTCCCACAAGTGAATAAAAAAGTCTATTCACTGTCTGTACTTCATTGGCTGTGAAGCACTTCAGAATGTCTGGAGCTCATGGAAGATGCTGTCTAAATGCCATTGACTAACCTCCCTTTTTTCCCTATTGAAGACATCAGAAAAGAGTCGAAGTCTACGCAACATCTTTTGAGCTTTCAGACTTGCAAAGGAGCCTTGACGAATGCGTTTGTTAAATGAGCAACACTGAGCCAACAGCACTCTATGGAGTTAACTGCCTTTAATAGGATTTAATAGCTGCTTGCATCTCAATTAGCAAATTGCAGAGAAAATTAAATATTCGGATAGTGTGCTTGCAGCTTTATGAGACAGATTGCATTGATTCAGCTCCAGAACAAACAGTCTAATGATTTTCACAAGGAAGACCAAAGAATAGCCCCATGAAGTGATGATTGTGTAACAAAATGCTTCACTGAGTATTATGAAATAAGATCTCCTTTGATGTGGCAACTCTTTACTGATCAAAATACCTCCGTTTAAGCAACACTGAATTCGCATGTGAGACTGTAGGGTGTCTTCAGTCTATAATGAAGCTGTATTCTTCAATTTGAGCTTATCCAAAACCCAGCTTCCCACATCCTAACTCGCTCCAAGTTCTTTACACATTATCTCTACGTTTGGGTGACTGAATTTGGTTCCGTGTCTCTTCAAATTTAAAATTTTCATTCTCATGTTCAAATCCTTCACTCTTCCCCCAGCTCTATAGACTCCTCCAGTCCTACAATTCTCTAAGATCTCTGCATTCCGCTGATTTTAGTCTCTGGTATCTCCTGATTCTGGGCTTTCTTTGTGCCAGTATTGGTGAGCTGCCTTCAGCAGTCAGGTTTTAAGCTTTCCCTCCTTTTCTTTCTTGTTCTCATCCTTTCTCCTTCTTAACTTCTTAAAACTGAGCTCTTATTTAGCCACCAGTGTTACTTTCTTCTTTGGTTCATTTCCATCTTTTTTAATTGAGATATGATCCTGTGAAGGAGGTTGGGACATTTTACTGTGTTCAAAATGCTAGTTTCTTATTGAAGAATTACTTATTACCGTGTTGATTAACATATTAAGAAGCAGCAGAATCCTTCAGTTTTACGCTTTGATCAGTGACTTGTGAAGTGTGATGTAACATTAGGTGGACATTTGCTAGTTTACTTCATTTAGAATTGGGGGATTAAATAGTTTGGGTGTAGTCCATGGTAAGAGGAAAGTATACACACACTGAGAAAGGAATGGGTTTGATGGGCTGACTGGTCTTTTCTCAGTCTGTGCTTCATACCTGCTTTGTTGGCCGTTCTGTAATAAGTTGGGATAATTGGAGGTGTAATGAACGAACAAGATAAAGGAAGGCCAGATGCTAGTATTGGTATTGGGGCAACAAATGCAATTTTAGTTTGAGACATTCAAGGGCCAGTTAACTACTTCCAGCATCTGTTCAAAGGAGCAGGACTAGGCCAATCAGCCCATCGAGCTTGCTCTGCCATGCAGTCAGATCATGGCAGATCCTGCTGAGCTTTTCCAGCAATTTCTGTTTTTGTGTCTGATTTCTAGCATCTGCAGTTCTTTCGATTTCTTTAAATGGTATATCTTTACCTCAAGTTAGTTGACTCACCTTAACTTCATATACCCAAGAAATTAAACAAGACCAGACCTGTTTATCATAATATTTCTTTCATAAGTCAGGCTGGTAGAATTTCACAAGGTTCCATTTTACAATCATAGAATCCCTATAGTGTGGAAAGAGGCTATTCAGCCCACTGAGTCCACACCAACCCTCCAAAGACCATCCCACTCAGACCTAGCACGCCACCCAATCCCTGTAACCCTGTATTTCTCATGGCTAATCCACCTAGCTTGCACATCCCTGCAACCATGGGCAATTTAGCAAGGCCGATCTACCCAACCTGTGAATCTTTGGACTGTGGAAGGAAACTGGAGCATCCAGCGGAAACCCACACAGACACAGGGAGAATGTGCAACCTTCACACAGATAGTCGCCCGAGGCTGGAATCGAATCCTTGGCACTGTGAGGCAGCAGTGCTCACCACTGAGCCACCATGCCAAGAGGTGAGAGCAAGTCCAATGAGAACAACACTTCATCACAAAGCAGTGTATGGGCCAGCCACAGGTTCCAGTATGTCACAAAAGCTTGGACTCAAAGTGGCAGCATTCGAGAACGCAGAGCTCTAGCTGCATTCGTTGGGGAAGTGGTGGGGAATGTGGAGAGGTACAAAGGACTGGATCTTTGGATTGTCCTCTGATTGCAGTCTGTCCTACAGGGATGAGTCACAAAGTGGGGGAGTGGGCAAGTGTAGCAGAAGTTGTAAATATGGTGCTTGATATTTGTGGTGCTGATAAGTTCAAAACGGAATTGTTATTTAATTTGTGTCCTTTGTGGGAAAAGAATGTTTTCTTGTGATTCATATAGAGAGTGTTTCTTCATTACAGATTTCCTAACAATATATTTCAAAAGGTGACATTAAATGGCTAGCTATTTCTGATGGATTGCGCTATTTTAGAAATTGAGGAACACTTCGTCATAAAACATGCACTCTTGGTAATGCAATTATAGTGCACAAGTTTGTTATCCAACTATGTATCACAGTTTTAATAATAACTGATACAAATACTTTTCTCAAGAGTCATTTCTCTTGAACCTGCTTTTCCTTTTCATTGGAATCTCTTTGCTTTTTTTCCTAAATCTGCATTGTTTCAAGACTGAGGCTGGTCAATGAAGGATCTCACAGACACAAGGCCAGTTGGGAGCTGGGTTACTTGCCTTAGACTCCCCAGCCTCTGACCTGCTCTTGGAGCCACAGTATTTATACGGCTAGTCCAGTTCATTTTCTCGTCAACGGTGACCAGTGGGGTGCTGACAATGGAGAGGGTGGGGCTTCAGTGAATGGCTGGCAGCTCTCTGAGGCAAGATCCCCTCCCCAGAGGGGTAAAGAGGTCTCACCTTCCAGCAATTAAAGCACTGCCAAATGGGACAGCCAGTATCGGTGGCTACAAAAACAGAAATTGCTGGAAAAGCTCAGCAGGTCTGGCAGCATGTCGGGAGAGAAATCAGAGTTAATGCTTTGAGTTGACTGACCCTTTCTCAGACCCTCAGACCTGCTGAGCTTTTTCAGCAATTTCTGTTTTTGTTTCTGATTTACAGCATCTGCGGTTCTCTTGGTTTTTATTTAGTATCGGTGGATAAACTTGTCCCCTGCTCCTGATGTTCTTCACACAACAGGAAACACCAGCATCCAAAACAATCCCACCCATGGTTCCAGTGTTGAAAACACATCATTCGGTTCCCTTTTTACAGACTGTTCCTAAACTTTGATAATGACAGACACAAAGGGAGCAATTTAAAAATGGTTTCTGAAACTCAACACTATGGAGTCAATTTTTGAAAGACGTTAGCTATAGTTTTTACTTTGAAATCGAAGGAACAGTGGTTCTTTAATTCCTCCCTAGGCATGTTTCATTCTAAAATGGGTTGCCAATTCTTTTTTTCAAGCTTGAGAATCAGGAAATGAAACAGCTTTTTTGGCATAAACCCGCCTTGGCAGCTTCTGGTTTTACTCAAAGCTAGATTAATTCTGTTGTTTCCTGGATAGAAGACAGGATTTTCAGTTCTCACTGATTAAAGAGGTCATCTTCTGTTCACTTAATCAAAACAAAAATCAAACTAAGTTATTGAGCTTGTTCGATCTGTAAATGTTGTTACTCCAGTCAGCTCATGGAAGTCCTTGCAATGATTCACTGATGGATGATTCAATGTTTATACACCCCATTTAGAGTGTCAGCAGAGTCTTTATGGGGTTTTGCAAGCAGTGTGTGCTTTTATTCTGCAGTCTCCTGACTTAAAGGGGTTTAGTTGAGGAGGTGATGACCTAGTGGCATTATCACTGGACTATTAATCCAAAGACCCAGATAATGTTCTGGGGACTCGGGTTCGAATCCCGCCATGGCAGATGGTGGAAATTGAATTCAGTAAATATCTGGAATTAAGAGTCAAATGATGATCATAAATCCATCCCCAATTGTTGGGAAAAACCCATCTGGTTCACTAATGTCCTTTAGGGAAGTAAACTGCCATCCTTACCTGATCTGGCCTATATGTGACTCCAGACCCACAGCAATATGGTTGACTCTTACCTGCCCTCTGGGCAATTAGGGATGGGCAATAAATGCTGCCTAGTCGCCAGCGATGCCCTGTGAATGAATAAAGAAAAAAAAGTTAAACTCTTACGCAGTAGGTTATGGAGGAGAAGCAGGGTTACTCTACTTCATGTCCTTTAACTCAGTGGCAGCACCCTTCAGTTAGCCTTAGGTGATTGCAGACCAATGGGTGTAAGTGGCACGGTGGCTCAGTGGTTAGCACTGCTGTCTCACAGCACCAGGGACCCAGGCTCAGTTCCAGCCTTGGGTAACTCTACAAGTGGAGTTTGCACGTTTTTGCCATGCCTATGTTGGTTTCCTCCGGTGCTGTGGTTTCCCCCCACAGTCCAAAGATGTGCAGGTTAGGTGGGTTGGCTAAATTGCCCCATAGTGTCCAAGGATGTGCAGGCTAGGCGGATTAGCCGTGGGAAATATGGGGTTAGGGTGGGGAGCTGGGTCTGGTTGGGATGCTCTTTAGAGGGTCAGTACAGACTCGATGGGCCAAATGGCCTCTTTCATTACTGTAGGGATTCTACGATTCTGTGTTTGCTTGACAGGTTTAAATATCAAAGCCAGGTTGACACACTTACATGGCTCTTATCGGGTTGTTGTACTATCAGATATCCCACCTCTCACTTCAGGTATTAAATCAAGGTGTCGTCTCAGGTCAATGTGAGAGATCCCATGGCAAGAAGAGGAGCAGGGAACTCTCCTGGTGTCCTGGCCAACCTCTGAGCAGGTGATCTGCTCATTGTCTCATTGCTGTTTGATGCACCTTGCTCTGTGCAAATTAGCTACATGACAGATGAGAATACACTTCACTGACCATTAAACATTTTAGGATGCCCTCAAGACATATTTGAAACACAGAAGATCCTGCGGGATCTTGACGGGGTAAATGGATCATGTTCAGGCAGGTGGGCTTAATTTAGATTGGCATCATTTTCAGCACAGACATGATGGGCTGAAGGGTCTGATCTTATGCTATACTGTTCTATATTCTATGTTATATGTGAAAAGGATGTTTCCTCTTATAATAGAATTTAGAAATAGAGATCGCCCATTTTAAACAGAGATAAGGCAATTTGATTCTCTGAGGATCATAATTCTTTGAAGTTTTTTTCCTGAAATGTAGGTAGAAGCAGAGTCTTTGAATGTTTTAAAGTAGAGTTGGATTTATTGTTGGAAAGAAAAAGGTGGGGTGAAACATTGCCAGAGGTAGGTAAGAATATGCGTTTAAGGTTACAATCAGTCAGTCAGTATCTTATTAACAGAGTGGGCTCAATGTTCAAGGGGTTGCCATTTTTTGATCAGGGGCAAAACATTCCCAATCCTTCAGTTCTCTGGCTTTATCTAAGGAAAATGGGAAGGTTGGGGTCAGTGTCTCGGGAATTTCTACTGTTGTATCCATCAGCAAGCTAGGATTTCTACCAGGAGGCTGCTTCTTACTGAAGTTCCTCGTCTTCACCCATGATTGTCTTATCCAATTTCTCTACCTCCTTCAGTATTCCTGCATTGGGCAGCATCCACTTCTTCTCATGAGATCAGACGTAAAGTATTGGTTTGGTCCCTCACCTGTGCCTTCACTCTCCACAAAGAGTTTGCCATTTAATCCCCCATTGGCCCACCTTCCTTTGCCTATAGCCTTGTCCTATTTAGGTTTTTACAGAAAACGTTTGTATACTTTCTTAGGTTCGCTGCTGGTATGTCTACATCTTCAGTTGTCCAGGGAGCTCTGATCCCTGTTCTACATCCCTGAACTGAATGTTCTCATGTGAACAAGTACAATCTACTATTGAAGTTTTCTCTGTGAGTTTTTCATTCTAAACCATCTGAATCTCTTCTCAACTCCCTGAAATTACCCCTCTCCCTATTTAATATATACATTTACAGTTCATTTTTCATTCTGCTATTCCATGACTGTTCTTTTTCATTTGTTTGTGGGAACTTGCAGCGACCAAATTGGCTGCTACATTTCTTTACATGATAGTGGTGACTGCATCAGTTAGGTAATCCATTAGTTGTGAAGAGTCTTAGCAAGGCTTGACAACTGTGGGGAGGTGCTGCATCAATTCAAGTTGTCCTTCTCAATGTAATAAAAGGAATTAAACTGGTTGATGTCCGTTGGTGCATTTGTCGTGGAGAGCATATGAAGTTATGGAGGGAGTAGGGTGGCAAACACTGGCACCCTCTGGGGAAGGCATGATGGAAGCTGTCCAAGTAGCATGGCCAGCACCTTCAGCTGTTGCTTGTGTGATCCGCACAATGGCTTGGATCCCCCTGTTTGCACCTGAAATCTCCAAACAGACCTTCTCATGACATAAAGCAGTATTTATAAACCTGGACTATGCAAGTCCATTTGGCATGGGCAGCGCAGTGGCTCAATGGTTAGCACTGCTGCCTCACAGTGCCAGGGACCTGGGTTCACATCCACCCTCGGGCGACTGTCTGCGTGGAGTTTGCATATTCTCCCTGTGTCTGTGTGGGTTTCCTCCGGGTGCTCCGGTTTCCTCCCACAGTCCAAAGATGTGCAGGTTGGGTGGATTGGCCATGGGAAATTTCCCATAGTGCCCAGGGATGTGCAGGCTAAGTGGGTTAGCAATAGGAAATGTAGGGTTACAGGGCTAGAGTGGGGTCTGAGTCTGGGTGGGATGTCTTTGGAGGGTTGGTGTGGACTTGATGAGCTGAATGGCCCGCTTCCACACTGTAGGGATTCTTTGATTCTATATTCACTGAACACGCAGCGAAGAACGAGGGGTCCAGCATGAGCTCTATTTAAATGAAAAGACACCCCATTTCCATATCAGGTAGATCTGAATAATTTCTGCGATTGCAAGGTCTCAGGAAGTACTGTGCAGCAAATTTTTGGAGGAGTTACGATGGGTTCCAGGATTTGGCAGTGAGTGGTACTGCACCTGCACAAGGAGGGCAGAGGATTTGGAAACCTGTTCATACAAGGACAGTGGCAGACATGTGAGCTGGAAATGAAGTGCCTTCGGGTCAGCAACACATCAGGGAAATGCAGCTCATGCTGCAGAGAGAGAAAACTCTGTGCTGCCCACTCTGCCAAGTTGGAGACACCATCCCTCCCATATTCCTTTGCATTCTGGCCAATGCACCCAGCAACTCAATATGCATTTTCACCAATGTCTTCTCAAATGCTGCACCATTGAGGGTAACATCAAGCTCCTGCAGCAGAATTCATCTGTGACATGAACTATCCTTTCTCCCGGGCGTATCTGCAGTCCATTGGTGACTCAATACATAAAGTTCCAAACTCTATCAAAACCCTGCAGTATCTGAGCTGGTGGCAGTAAGAAATGGGGCTCCCGTATCAGTGCTGGCCCATCGCTCACTTTCCTTCTCCTGGTAGGTCAGAGGTGTTTGAATACAGGAGCCTGGAAGGGATTATCAAGGTGGAGGAAGAGGGGTGGATTACAAAGAAAGAGCTCTGTGGTCAACCCAATTTCTTCAACTTGCCTGATAAGGAGATGAGGGTGTGTTCAGAGTTGGGAATGGGCTAAGGGCAGAGGCATATTATCAATGGTATAATGATAGTCTTAGAGGTCTACAGTACAGAACAAAGCCCTTCAGCCCATTGAGTCTATGCCTGTTAAAAACAACCATCTAGCTATTCTAATCCCATTTCCCAGCACTTGGCTCATAGCCTTGTATAACTTGGCATCACAAGTGCAAATCTAAATATGACTTAAACATTATGAGGGTTTCTGCCTCCACCACCCTTACAGACAGTGAGTTTCAGATTCTCACCACGCTCTAGGTGAAAGAATCTTTCTTTACATCCCCTCTAAACCTACTGCCCCTTACCTTAAATCTGTGTCCCAGGCCATTGACCCCTCCACCAAGGGGAAAAGTTCTTTCCTGTCTCCACTGTCTATGCCTCTCATAATTTTGTACACCTCAATCATGTCTCCTCTGCTCTGAGGAATACAACCCCAGTCTGTCCACACTCTCTTCATAACTGAAACTCTGCACTCCAGGGAACATCCTGGTAAATCTCTTCAGCACCCTCTCTGGTGCTGTCGTATCCCTCCTATAATGTGAATTCCACGACTGCACAACTCTAGCTGCTGCCAAACCAACATGTTATACAGTCCAGCATCACCTCCCTGCTGTTGTACTCTATGCATGCTCTTATTAAGGCAGGTATACTGAATGCCTTCTTAACCACTTTAACTACCTGTTCCACTACCTTAAGATGTACATGCACATCAATGTCCCTCTGATCCTTGGTGATTCCTGGAATCCTACTATTCATCATGTATGCCCTTGCCTTGTTTGTCAAGCCCACTTGCATTACTTCACTCTTGGCCAGATTGAATTCCTCTTCCCATTAATCGGACCATCTGAGCAGCCTGTCTGTATCCTCCAGTAATCCAAGTCTTCCTCTTCATTATTTACCACTCTACCGGTTGATGTTGGATTCTTCAGGCCCAAATGGAGCCTGCAGCATGTGCAATCATACTTGTCACCCACCAATGCTGCTCTGCTTCTTTCTGTTGTTATATCAGCCGTAAGAGAGAGGGAAGACTGTTGTTGAGGATGTTGTGACTTTTTGCTGCCACTGCATCTAGGTGGGGTATACATACTGCGTGTGTGCCCGTGACGATACTCCCAGCAGCCACTGCAGGTCTCTCCCTGACAATCGCTGCACCACTCCTGACCACTGCAGCTTCACTGCACACCTCACTCACTGCCCTGCACTCTATCCCTATCTCCTCACTGGACGTTGCCCCGTTCATCTCCTATCCACTGACAGTCTTGTCAACTGTCTTGCTCACAACTCTTGAGCCCTCGCTGCCTCACCTGCCACCTCACTTGGGCGGGGAGCAGGGCATCAGGCTGGCTAGCAAATGAGGCAGTGAGGGAGATGGCAGTCAGAAGGCAGTAATAATGATGTACGATAATGATAGTGATGCCAACTTCCGGTATTGTACAACAGTGTGGTACAGCACTGTGCTGAAGCAATATACCTGCCACGGTTGAATAGGTTGTTTTTATTCATTCGGGGATGTGGGCATCGCTGGCTGGATCAGCATTTATTGCCCATCCTTTATTGCCCTTAAGAAGACAGTAGTAAGTTGCTGTCTTGAAGTGCTGCAGTCCTGGAACAGAGAATAAGGAATGCCAGGTTAGCTGACTGTGAGGCTATCTAGATGTTAATTGTGAGTCTCCTGCTCCAGAGGCTGGTGATGGGAGTGAGGCACACTGAGCAGTGTAAGAAGTTGGTGACTGAGGGACGTTGTGAGGAAATGTATTTCCTAAATTACTGTAAACAACAAGACAGCACCAGACATACCTATGACGCAGCAACGAGTGCAGGCGGGTTTTGGACCCAAAAAATGCCAAATACCAATTTCCAGCTCATGGTGTTTAATTGCTCACGTGGAATTGTTTTATCTGGAATGCCCCTTTGAGTTTTCCCTTAAAACATTTATGAAGAATTATCAGACGGAAGCCATCATTACATTTTCACAAAAATGACCTTATTTATATTTTTTCAATGTTATTAATGATATTTAGTGCTGTTACATCATTACAACCTTGGCTTTAGTCAACAATGCTCGTGTTAATAATTTAGAGAAATCTCAAAATCATATGTAGAGCTTTTTGAAAGCTGTAATTGCATACCGTGCAAAGGTTTGATGGCTCTGATGCTGATATAATTTCATCCAGTTTCTGCAGAGGCATGACCTTTAACTGACTACAGCTCATTATTCTGAATGAACTGTTAACCTCTTGCCTGTGTTCCCTCCAGTCTTGTTGTGTCTCTTTGGTGAGGTCATCACAATGGAAGCAGTTTCACTTTGTATTCAAGACAGGACCTTTCTCCAAAAAGCTGCTAAAAATATATTTGAAATACAGTAGAATCTCAGTCACAGATGACTAAAGACATTCCACCACTCTATCGCCAGCCAACATCAATTAAGAGTTGCAATGTCATAACCTCCAGTACCTCATTAATAGCACCCTAATTATCAGGAGTTGATCAAGGCTGGGTGCTGTATATTCAAGATTAATTGATATCTTGCAAAGACAGTTTTTTTTACAGTTATTACAGTCATTATATTTTGCTAATATAAGATTTTTATTCACTTTGTTTCATTAACATTAAGTGAAGAATGCAGGTGCAATTACAATGTTTAAAAGACATTTGGATAAGTACACGAATAGGAAAGGTTTGGAGGGATATGGGCCAGGAGCAGGCAGGTGGGACTAGTTTAGTTTGGAATTATGTTTGGCATGGACTGGTTGGACTGAAGGGTCTGTTTCCGTGCTGTATGACTCTGTGACAGGAAGATAGGAAAGGAAGATGAGGTGGCTTTATTAATAAAAGATGAGATCAGTACAGTAATGAGAAATGACCTTGCTTCAGAGGATCAAATTGTAGAATGAATTTGTGGAGAAGTAAGGAATAGCAAAGTAGAGAAATCATTGGTGGGAGTTGTTTAAAGGCCCCTTGACAATAGCAACACTGTAGGACAGTTTACACATCAAGAACTAATTGGGACTTGTAAGCAAAATGCTGCAATAATCACAGGAGATTTTAATCTACCTATAGATCAAACAAAACATTTTGGCAAAGGTAACCTTGAGTACATAGACTATATTCAGGACAATTTCTCAGTACAACATCTGGCAGCAGGTTATATTAGACCTTGTAATGAATAATAAGACAATATTAATGACCTAATGGTAATGGATTGTCTGGGGAAGAGTCAGAATTTTACATTCTGAAACTAGATAAAAAGTGAAAGAACTGCGGATGCTATAAATCAGGAACAAAAACAGGAGTTGCTGGAAAAGCTCAGCAGGTCTGGCAGCATCTGTGAAGAAAAAGTCAGAGTTAACGTTTCGGGTCCGGTGACCCTTCGTCAGGCTGGAGGAATCAATTCTGAGGAAGGGTCACCGGACCCGAAATGTTAACTCTGACTTTTTCTTCACAAATGCTGCCGGACCTGCGGAGCTTTTCCAGCAACTTCTGTTTGTGGTCTGAAACTAGAGTTGTAAACTTAAATAAGGGCAGTTGCAAGGTCATGAAACAGAGTTGGCTAATGTGGAATGAAAAAATAGTTTAAAAGATGAGACGATAGAGTAGCAATGGCAGGTATCTTAGGCGATATCTCAATAACTCTCAACAAAAATATAATCCACTAAGGCAGAATAACTCTTGAGAAGGATACACCATCCATGGCTAGCTAAGGATGTTAGGGATGGTATTAAATTGAAAATCAAAGCTACACAATGCTGTGAAGGTTTACTGGTAGACCAGGACATTGGGATTTTACCTTAGAAACCAACAGAGGATGACAGAAAAAATAGAGGAAAAATTATATTTGAGAGAAAGCTAGCAAGAAATATAAAAACAGACAGTAAGACACCTTGTATGAGTACTTATAAAGGAAAAGAGCAGCTAAATAAGCATTGTTCCTTTAGAGATTGAGATTGGGGAATTAACAATGGGAAACAAGGCAATGGCAGAGATTTTGAACATGTGTTTTGCAGCTGTCTTCACGGGAGAAGATATAAAAAAGTATCTGAAGAACAGTGAAAAAAATCAAGAGGAAAAGGGAAGGAGTAATGTAAAGCAATCACCATCACTAGAGAATATGTGCTAGAAAAAAAGTCTGATAAGTCTTCTGGACTTGATGACCTGCACTGTAGTGTCTGTAAGTATGTAGTGACAGAGTTAGTGAGTGCATTGTTTATAATCTTGCAAAATTGCCAGGATTGTGGAAGTCCTAGCAGATTGGAAAACTATAATTGTAATACTTTGATTCAAAAAAGGAGAGAATAGAAAACTGGGAACCAGTTAGCCTCATATAGGCAAAATGCTAGGATCTGTTACAAAGGAAATAGTATCAGGACATTTAGAAAATCATGACGCAATCAGGCAGAGTCATTATGGTTTTGGGAAAGGAGACTTGTCTTTAACAATTTGTTAAGAGATTTTTGAGAATGTAATCAGCAGGGCGGATAAAGGGGGCCAGGTAAACGTGTTTGAAATCAGGGACTTAATTGACGCGCACAGAGAGGAACAGGAGTGCCGAGACACAATGGTCCTCATTGCTCGGGAGGTGTCGTGCTGCAGTGAGTCATGTGATTCTTTAGTTGCCTGCATGGATAGGTTGGTGGTTTCCATGGAGAGCCAGACCCAGCATCCTCAGGGTCTGCTGGAGAGGTGTACACGCCTACATTCCAGCAGCCCAGCCACTGGTCCTTAAGGTCGAAGGCATGGTGACTGAGGGATTGAGAATGTGATAAGCACTCCAGGTGCCCCATTCTCACAAGGAGACAGAAGACAATGCCAGGAGGCACTCAGCTACAGAAGGAACCACACACACACGCTGCTCAGAAGTCTCAACTCAGGACATCCAAAGGTGGCTGCGTCCTCCACCTCCAGCCTACCTCTCCCAAACCTTGGACATCCATGCCAAGGAAGGTGACTTACCTCTGGGAAGAAGACCCTTGACATGTCTGGCCCTAACCAAACCTCCAGGACCAATGGGATCCAGTGTCAAGCAGGCCCTCTGCATCCCAGCTGCAGGACCAGGGAATAGAGTAAGACGTAAGAGGAGGGAGAGGAAGAAGAAAACAAATCGAAGGCACTTTGGTAGCACGGGTGACGATGTCCTTACATAATTTAGCACTTTGTTTTATAAATGGTATTGCCTTGACCTTGCACCTGGTTGTTGTCTGTCTCTCTGTATACCCCTGAATGTAACTGTGCCAGCACGATACCTAACTTCCTGGCCTCGCAGGATGTACTGTGTGCATATTGAGAGCTGGCTGCTACATGTGGTGCATGTAGAAGCAATAGGAGCAACATATACGCAGAGCAATGGGTCCTGCTAACTCCATGGTCCTTGCCCTACAAAATCCCAGTTATTTACCAGGGCTCTGTGTGCAGAAGTGTTGGTGTGAATGAGGTGGTCAACAATGTGCGGGGCAGAGAGGTGAGCAGCATACAAAGGTCCAATGCATTAAGATGGCCAGGGATAATGGAGCCTGCAGGTCTGTGTCTTACACAGTGCATGGCTCTGTATATAATGTTAAACACCCTGACAGTGGAGGGTCTTACAGCTCCTTCCCACACGGCTCGCTTCACAGCCACTTCCGTCTCCATAGCGCACTTTCAATTTCCAGCATGACAGAAGGTGACAGCCAATAGCTTCCAGCCTCCGCCTCAATGTCTCTCTGAGTCCCAAACTCAAAATCCCCTTCCTGGTAACCCTTTACATCTCTGCAGGACTTCACCCAATCCCGTCTACTTCGCCTGAAGCCCCTTGGCATATGAGATGATCGTGCTGGGTGTGGTCATGCACAGTGCCCCCTTGAAACCAAGGAGCTTCTGACTATGGAAGAAATCCCCACCCTTGCTTGATGTCCTTCTCTTCCATACTGTATTCCCTCCCCAACCCTGCTTTGCTGATACAGCTACCCCTTCTCAGTTGTCAATCCCTCTCTTTCCCCATGCCAGCAACCTCCTGCAATGAAGAATAATTTGCTGGGACTCATTTCCATGTCTGAAATCCTGCTTTGTCCCCTAGCCCTAGTAGAAGCCGGATGCAAATCCCTGTGGACAGGGGCTGCATGCGACTGTGCCCATCGATTGTGCCCTGACATTCAGTTTGGTCCCAAGCAACATTTTCTTGAAAATGCGCAGGTACAACAAGTAATTAGGAAGGTAATCGAAGGATTGGCTTGTATTGCAATTGGAATGCAGTATAGATGGAGGGACGTCATGCCAACAGCTGTAGAAGGCATGGTTGAGATAAGACCTAGAATAGCAAATGCAGCTTTGGTCCCCTTACTTAAGAAGGGATCTAATGCATTGGGAGGAGTGCAGAGAAGGTTCATGAAGCTGATCTCTGGATGAAGGCGTTTTGTTGAGGAAGGTTTGTGCAAATTGAGTCCATTAAAACTTAGAAGAATGAGAGGTGACCTTATTGGAATATAAGGTTCTGAGAAGATTTTCTAGGGTAGATGCTGAGAGGATGCTTCCTTTCATGTTACATTCACAGAATCATGACAGTGACACACCAAAACATTGGTTGTAAATTAATTGGTGATATTCTGAGGATTTGAAAGGGATTGTAGAATTTATTTCCTTTTGTACAGCCAAGTGAAGCAGGAGTTCTCCTCTGAACCTCCAAGGATAGTTTAGAACTCCTTTACCCTGGGCTATCCCACTCTTCCGTGCAGTGGGACTCATCTCCACACCTTCTCAGAGCACAAATCTCAACAACACTTAGCTCCATGCCAGGAGCGTGCCTTTAGCTGCCTGGATTATTTCCACAGCCCTTCAGTCCAGATCTGATTGAGAAAACAGCCAAGAGTTATTAATGATGGGTAAGGTTGACCTCTGTCAGAAATGGAATCTAACAAAATTATGTCTCTCTCCCTCTCTCTTTCTCACCCCTCTTCCTCTCTTTCTCTCCTCTCCCTCTCTGTCTCCCCTTTATCTCTCTCCTTCTCTCTCCTTTTTATTCAATTTCTCCCTCTCTCTCCATCTCTCCCTTATCTCTTTCTATCTTTCTCTTAATCTATCTAACTCATATCTATCTCTATCTCACCTTTCTTTCCATTTCTATATTTCTCTCCATGTCTCTTCCTATCTCTCTGTCACTCTCTCTCTATTTCTCTCTGAGTCTCTTTATCTCTCTTTGTCTGTTTCTTTCTGTCCTGATCTATTTTGCTTTCCAACTTAATTTCTTTCCTGGCGATATCAGACAACCTAATGGATTTTCTGCAGTGACAGAGCACTGCGTTTCAATTTACATTTGTAGTTGAGAAAGGCTAACATGTTTACACAGAAGTGATTTAACTGAAGAAAGGAGGAAGTATTTTCCTTTGATGTAATGGTGATCTTTTGCTGCTGCTGTCTAAGTCTGTCAGCTTCATGGAGTTAACCTTTTGTGGCACAAATGTTGGCTCCTTATCCTTGAGGCAGTAATTGGGAGTCAGTAAATTTCCTAACTTTGCAAACCTGCCCCCTGCACAAATGTCCTGATTCTATTTTTACACAGTGAATGAGGGACAGTCTGGATTTGGACCCTCCTGTGGGAGGTGGGGCAGAGCTCTGGCAGACAGGTTAAAAGGTTGACTTCCATTCACTGATACAGTGTCCTGCTTGGTGGAAATGTGTGTGAGGTCTGCCTAGCCCTCACCCTTCCACCCCCTACCCCACCCGTGCTACCACCCTCTGTACCCTGTACCCCTCACCCGCCATATCTCTTTATCCCCCTTATCCCAATCATTTAGCCCAGATACACCCCTATATACCCCATTCGCCATCATCCTCTAAACCTGTCATAACCCAAGACCATTCCACATTATCCCATATCCCCAGCCCTCTCTGAAATAGCCATTGCAAACAGAACTCTGGAGACCAATAATAACATTTGGAATGCTTTGAAAAGCTCATAAATGTGTCAAAATAGACATGCATTGCTTGAATGGTCACTTTAAAATTATCCTTTTTCAAAAGTTCCTGAATCTGTCAAAACAGATATTCTTTTTGCCCCTCTTGACAGCCGTATCAACAGCCCTGAGTCAGGGGAGTGCATTTGTGGATTGGACATCAGTTAAGCATTCATACTGAGATTCCACTGAGCAACTGTGTAAACAAATCCTTCTGAACAGAACCTGAGTTTGATTCTAAAGGGGGAAAAAGTTCAAAGCTGTAGGGATCTTACACAACATAAGATTCGGATTTCACTGTAGTACAATGCAAAATGGCATCCTGACTATTCCAATCTATTCTATGACATCTAAACGTTTTTCCACTTTCACAATGCTGTTTATTCCTTTGATAGCTTACCTGATATTAGAAGTAATAATCGGACAACCACATTATTTGCAAAATAGAGTGCGATCATGAGATCATCCATTTTATTGAAAGCATATAAAAATTATGATACAACATTTCTTTATGACTTGTGAATTAGGCAACATCTTTTGTACTTATATTTCAAATACTGATATCAAGTATGGATTCCCCCCATCATTTATAACATCTTTATTTTGGTGGGATTCAAGTTGCATGCTAAAACTGGCTTGATTCAATCAACATTGCAGAAAATCTCAATGCCTTAATTCGCAGTAATGCTGGCATTTCCGGGACAGCAGTGTAAGAGTTTCCAACCCGTGCCGACATACCAACCCAACCAGTATAACAAACAACTGAGTGTTCGACGTCTGAGATCTCAAACCCAGCACCAAGCTCATGGTCTACAGAGCAGCCATGGTTCCTACCCTCCTGTATGCATCAGAAACATGGACCATGTACTGCAGACCCATCAAATACCTGGAGAGTTATCACCAGCGCTGCCTTCACAAACTCCTGCAAATCCATCTGCAGGATAGACGTTCCAATGTGAGCGTCCTCTCCCAGGCCGATATCCCTAATATCGAGGCAGTGGTCACCCACAACCAGCTCTGATGGCCTGGACACATTGTCCACGTGCCTGTACAAGACTTCCGAAACAAGTGCTCCACTCTGAGCTCTGCAATGGTAAGTGATCACTGGGAGGGCAAAGGAAACACTACAAGGATCTACTGAAAGCCTCTCTAAACATATGAAACATCCCCACCGACATGTGGGAATCGCAATCCCTGGTACACACAAACTGGAGAAGGAGCATCCATGAGGTAACAAATGACTTTCAGTGTCACTGAGTGGAGCAGCTGGAGGCCAAGTGGAAAGGGCACCCAGAATCCAGAATGTCACACCCACTCACCCACCTCAAACACCAGCCGCCCTTCCTGTGGCAGAGTCCTGGCACTGGGGTTGGACTGTTCACCCTCCACAGAACCCGGAGGGCAAACAAGTCATCCTCGACCTTGAGGGACTGTCAAAGAAGATCGACCCACACTAGTATACCAACCCACACTAGTATACCACCCATACTAGTATACCAACCCACACTAGTATACCACCCACACCAGTATACCAACCTACACTAGTATACCACCCATATTAGTATACCAACCCACACTAGTATACCAACCCACACTAGTATACCAACCCACACTAGTATACCACCAATACTAGTATACCAACCCATTCAATATAGCAAGCCTGTACCAACCAGCCCCAGTATACCACTCCATCCTAGTGTACCAGACAGTGAAAATTCCCAGCTCTGGGAATGGATTAGGAATCTAGAATTCGGGTCCCACCTGTTTATCTTGAAAGCCCCCGTAATGTACTTCACCATCAGGTCAGGAAAATCAAATGTAGAAGTGATGCACCTTCTGTTTCTGAATTCTAAATGCTGTGTTGAGAAGTGAGAATAGGCATAAGTCATTTGAACAGTTGCTTAAAACACCCTAATATCTGTTTATAGATTTTAGAATTTCCAACCTGACCATGACAGAGCATACTGTCAGACTCACCCATGAGAGAAATACAGAATTTATAGAATCATCAAACTTGATTTTATTTTGAAGATTTTGCACTTAAATGAAAATACTTCCCTCTCTGGAAACCTCTCCTGCATTATCTCCAGGTTCAGGGAGAGCAGGGAGCGTGCTGACTGATTGTGACGAGGCTCAGTGCTCAATATTATCACAAAGCTGCTTGTGGAACTTTGCTGTGAGCAAATTAGTTGTGTGTTTCCACCATTATAATCGTGAATACATTTCACAAAAGACTGCATCAGCTATTGAGCAGTTAAAGTGGATACTGAGGGGTAATGTATCTGTATGTTTTCATTTCTGGCTATGGAAATGTATCTGTGAAAGAGACCTGTAACTTTAAATTGTATGGTGGCCGATCTTTTGTTACATCATTTTATGCCCACATCTATAAGTTTGTGTTCAAGGCAGACTGCTTCATCAAAAGGTAATGTTAAAAACCGTTTGTAGTGTTTGGCTTCTTTGTAATACTGTGATCAGCTTACTAAAGTTAAATATTACAATAAAGAATAATCAGGCTTTAGCCTTACTGTTATTAAAAGACTACTCAATGACCCTTATCACCTAATGCTGGTCACTCTATTCTACGTACTTCTTTACATACATTTTCTCTTTATCTTTCTCAATCTAACTGACTCTGTCCCCACTGTGCTATTTATGTCCAGTGAGGAGCACCTCCATGGCATCATCTTAAAATTGCTGCACTGCCTTAAAGTCCTTTCACAAAACTTCTCCCAGAGTCTATTTTCTCTAATCATGAACATTGATTAATATTTATATACATTCTCAAATGAGTTACCGAGATGACTTCTTTTCATCACATTTCCTGTACTTTTTTTCTGTTTATCTCCCACTCGTCCCCTTTGACTTGATTCATATGTGTCAGTGGATGAGTCTGGAAAGTCTGTAACCAGGTAGGGATAGAGTTGGTGGGCTTTTCTCTTCTCTGTTGACTAACAGAAGGGTCTTGATTTATGTAACTGCAGGATTGTATGGGGAAGTTGGGTTGTTTCATCTTCTCCATAAGCATTTGGAATTGCTAATGATGTTACCTCTCTGACAAAAGAATTAATAAGTTTGTAAATTGACAGCATAAAGCTGTTCTTCAATGTTCTGTTCCAAGGCAGAATACACTTGCTGGCTTTGAAACCGTTGGTTTGGTGCTAGATGTGTGCTTCAAGAAATTGCTTCTTTTCCTACAATGAAAAAATCGTTGGCATAAGGCTGGGCAGTTCTGTCTTTGTTGATGTGGGATTTTGGATCCACACCCGTGACAAGACACATTAGATTTTGCCTAGGATTTTGCACTGAGGTTTTCACATATGGTGTTTTTTTTAGATGAGAGAGCTGTCTCCTCTGGTCAAATGCTCAATTGTGCTTTAAGTAGTTAACACCCCTATAGAATGTTTTGTATTAAATGGAACCTTTGCTTTGTCAAGCATCTTTAACTGTTTTCTAGACTTTATTTTCACTGCTATGTGGGTTAGTCGTTCTATACTTAGATCCTCTTTTGATGGAAGAAGTTCAGAAACTGATTCATCTAAGAGATCAACAGTGATTCTGTCACAAATGAGTTCTTGTTGGAAGTTTACATAGTTGCATGTTTCGGGTAGTATATACAGATCATTAATAAAGCTATCTCCAGATTATTGACGGAGTTGGTGACTGCTGTTGGAACATGATCTTGCCAATGTCTTAGCAGACAAGGGAGGTGCAGTTGTAGTATGGCGCACTGACCTCTACATCGCCGAGGCCGGACGCCAACTCTCCGACACCTCCTCCTACCGCCCCCTTGATCATGACCCCACCCCTGAGCACCAAACCATCATCTCGCAAACCATCCACAACCTCATCACCTCAGGTGACCTCCCACCCACGGCCTCCAACCTCATCGTTCCCCAACCTCGCACTGCCCGCTCTATCTCCTTCCCAAAATCCACAAACCTGAATGCCCTGGTCGACCCATTGTCTCCGCCTGCTCCTGCCCCACCGAACTGATCTCCAACTATCTCGACTCCATTTTCTCCCCCTTGGTCCAGGAACTCCCTACCTATGTCCGTGACACCACCCACGCCCTCCACCTCCTCCAGAACTTCCAATTCCCCGGTCCCCAACACCTCATCTTTACCATGGACGTCCAGTCCCTCTACACCTGCATTCCCCATGCAGATGGCCTTAAGGCCCTCCGCTTCTTCCTGTCCCGCAGGCCCGACCAGTCCCCCTCCACTGACACCCTCATCCGCTTAGCCGAACTCGTCCTCACACTCAACAACTTCTCTTTCAATTCCTCCCACTTCCTACAGACAAAGGGGGTAGCCATGGGTACCCGCATGGGCCCAAGCTACGCCTGCCTCTTTGTAGGTTACGTGGAACAATCCCTCTTCCGTACCTACACTGGCCCTAAACCCCACCTCTTCCTCCGTTACATTGATGACTGTATCGG
>NC_063357.1:36805777-36848427 GCF_021869965.1 Rhincodon typus | reverse complement strand
TGTGTTTAATAATGTTCACGAATGTGCTAGCCATTTAGAATGTGTTTGTCAAGGCCACAGTCTGGCTGCCAGAAAATGACAGAGTGCAATTTCATAAGATTGAACAAAACTCCACCTTAGTCTTTGCCTGTAAAAAAACAGTCCACGGGGATAACTGGTTATTGAGATGCTGGAGGGTGCCCTGGACAGTTGAAAGAGGCTAGAAAGAAGTTTGGGACTGACGTTGATCAAAGATATTTGAGTAATTTCTTTTCCTATCTTTCCACATGAGGAAACAGCATGAACAGCAAGAGATATATACTAGCAATCTTGAGATCAGGAATGGCGAATCAGCCCCTTACCTTCACTCTGCAATTCAGTTAGATCATGGCTGATCCAACTCCAACAGGAAGTCAAGAATAATCTTTAGGCAGTGTAGAGTTAGAAATTAGCAGATAATTGACCTTGGGCACACAGAGGTAAATTATTCATCCATTTGAGGCCAGATGTTGTATCATTAGCTTTGCAAAATAAAATTTGGAAATTTCTGTGAGCAGAAGTAATGTATTTTGGTGCAGAACACCCTTTTCACAATATGGGCCCCACCTTCCCTCTTGAGTGGATGTAAAAGACCACAAGGCAATATTAGTAAAAGTGTAGGAGAATTCTTCCATTATCTTGGCTAACATTTGCCCCTCAGACAGCAATTATCTGCACATTTATACTTGGAAATGATTGTGAAATCTTGCTGTACACATCTTGACAGCTGCAAGATGACAGTGATTGTGTTCCAGAAACATAATTGGTGGTAAAGTGCTTTCAAGTGCTGTCAGGATATGAAGGGTGCAACATGAAGGCAGGTCGATTTTGTTTACACCTGGATTAAGTACTGACGACCATGTGAAATGCTAATAGTGTGTTCCAGTCTATCTGAACCAGAGCAGGGTTTTTATTCCCCAGTAAACTGGCCAATATTTATTCTACAACCAATATCACCAGCAGATTACCTGGTCATTATCATATTGTTATTATTGGGCCCTTGCTGCATGCTGTTCTGTTTTCCACATTACAACAGTGACTTCACTTCAAAGTACTTAATTGACTGTAAACACTTTGAAATGTATATTTAAATGCATTTTTTTCTTCTTTCCAATGGGTTGTGAACATTAACCTGTCAGATCATTGCAGTCAGATTAAACTATTTATTTACAAGTGCAAGATATACATAATGGGGTATGGAGTCTGTGAGCAGGTTTTACAGAGCTGCAATACTTAGAGAAAACTGGATAACAATTTGCATCGCAATTTTGGATTAAAAAAAAGCTAAACTCAAGAGGTAAAGTGAGGGTGACTTTTCTTGACATCAAGGCAGAATGTAGCATCAAGAAGCCCTAACAAAACTGGCGGCAATGGAAATCAGGGGAGAGCACTCCACTAGTTGGGGTCATATCTAACACAAAGGAAGATGGTTGTGATTGCTGGAGATCGATCATCTCGCTCCACACCATGACTGTGGGAGTTCCTCAGAGTAGTGTCTGAGGACCAACCTCTTCGGCTGGTTCATCAGTCACTTTCTCCCCAGCATAAGGCCGGAAGTGGGCAATTTGCCAATTATTGTACAATGTACAACATCATTCATGACTAATAGCAGCTAGTGTCCAAATGCAGCACAAACTGGACAGCACTTAGGCTTGGGCTGAGAAATGGCAAGTAAAATATGTGCTACACAAGTGCCAGACAATTACTATTTCCACCAAGAAAGAATGCACCCATTGTCCTTTGACATTTAATGGCATTACCATCACTGAATTCCTAGCCATCAACTTCCTGGGTGTTACCATTGAACAGAAATTGAACCAGACCAGCTATATAAATACTGTGACTGCAAGAGTGGATCAGAGCCTAGGAATCCTGTGGCAAATAATTCACCACCTGACTTCTCATAGCTGTCCACCTGTGGTGCCATCTACAAGGCACAAGTCAAAAACATAATCAAATACTCTCCACTTGCCTGGGTGCGTGAAGTTCTAGCAATACACAAGAAGCTTGACACATCTAGGACCAAGCAGCCTGCTTGGTTAGTCCCCCATCCATCACCTTCAGCATCTGCTCCCTCCATTACTGATGGACAATAGCAATTGTGTGTGTGCTATCTACAAAGTATGCAGTAAAAACTCCTTCATCAGCACCTTCCAATTCCTGTGACCTTTATAACTAAAAGGACCAAAGCAGCAGATACAAGGGAGCACCAGCAAATTCTTCTCTACAGCACACATCATCTTGTCTTGGAAATATATCACTGTTCCATCACTGTCTCTGGATCAAAATCCTGTAATTCCCTGCATAACAACATCTTTGGTGTTCCTATACCTCATGGGTTGCAATGGTTTTAGAGGGTAAATAGAGTTTGGCAGTAAATGCTGGCCTAGCCTGTGATGCCCACATCCCAGCTATGAAGTTAAACAACAGTTGACCAGGCAATTCACAAATCATGACAGTGAGCTATGAGCAGGCATGGATGGGGAATGGAGATGGTGGGGAAGAAGTGCCAAAAATATCACCAGTCTTATTGTTCAGTATAAAAAGAAGCTATATCATAAACATTAGGATATTTGTAATCTTTTTGAAGACTGATTTCTGTGTTAAGATCACAGGAGATGTAATAACATGATGGCAGAAATTGCTGGGAATACCGAATGAGTCGGGAAACATCTGTGGAGAGACAGTGAGTGGAATATTTTAGGGGTCTGAGTGGTGCGATCTTCTACACTTTTCATAAGCAGTGTAGCAAGATTCTCCTTGGGCAGTGATGAGTTGCCAGTTGGTGGTGATTAACACTTGTTAAGGGACTTGCTGATGGCCCAATTTGCCACGTTAATATTCCCATTGCAATCTTACCAAACTCACTGAACAAGCTGGACATTGTGAAGGCCTGGCATAAAGGGCAGAGTGAGTGCTTGGCAGGTTGAACTTGCTCCAAATGACCTCCCTGTTTGACACTGGGCACCAATATCTCAGGGCATGCTCTATGGGCACTGGCCGCACTTACCCCACATCCACGAACATTAGTATCCAACATATGTCAGTCTCTAAGAACTCTTGTGGCACATCTCTGATCAACTTATAGGTCACTGCTGCCATTCAGTGCCCAGGCTGTGCCATGTGCTCTCATTGTCACGTATCATAGCAGCGAGGACACTGTGCACTCAGGGACATACACCCAGCTCATGGACTGAACCAAGCTGCATCTCCAGCCTGTTTGCTCGCTGTCAGAGAACTCACTCACTCAGAGTCAACCTGGATTCCCACAGCATTTCTGCCTTGCACTTCCCCACCTTGCACTTGTACTCTGTCAGCCTCATATCTCTTCTGTCTTGCCTTGCTGTTTATCGCAGACACAAAGGCAGAAAGCTTGTCATGGTTGACAGTGAGCCTCAGTCAAGTCAAAGGGGCTGGCCTTCGCTCAGAGGGTCCTGACACAGTAAATCAAGGGCAGCCTCTGATACCAGTCCAGGCCCTGCTCAAGGTGCTCCGAGTCAGAATCTTCTCATAAAGGGTGAGGAGCTGCATATCAGGCAGACCACCACCCATCTTGCCTCTCACTGTCCTGATTTCCTCCTGGGCATTTCTCCAAATGGCTGGGACTGCTGTAACCCTGGACCAGGCTGGCACAGTCAGGTTGTGGACACCACAGCTGATCCTGGGGGAAGAGGGGGTTCCACCTCTGTGCCTGCCCGTACAGGAGAATCTCCAGGTCCCTCTGCAGACCTCCCTCTGTCTGTTATGTCCAGGGCAAATGTTAGGAAATGGGTAGGGCCACTCTAGAATGACAGCGCTTGTCTGGGTGCACAGTGGACATCCTATGCCAGGGATGATGGTCAATTCCAGGATCTCTGGCAAGGTGTTCCGTGAAGGGCACGTGGTAAGATGGGCACGGCGGTGAGAGTTGGGTTAGATTCAGTGAGAAATCATGGTCAGCATTGTAGCATGAATTAACCATAAAATTCAGCCCAGAGTTTCAAGGCATAGTGTTCTAATGAAAGGTCATTGACATGAAATGTTAATTTTCTTTCCTAATATATGCAGCCTGAGCAGTGGGTTTTCTGAGCATTTTCTGGTTTGATTTCTGAGTTCCAGAATCTATTGTGTTTTCTTTTGCACTGGAAGTAAAGAGATGGTGAATTCAGTTGTTATGGTTAGCGGCTTCATTAACATCCAATGATACTACAGGTATGACAATAATCAGTTCCCTGAACTCATTATCCATTTTCCTGTTATATTTGGAAGCTGTCTACTGTTGACTGGTTAGTATTGTGTTGTTAGTATCATCGGAGATAACATTTATTTGCTTTAATGTGCACAGATGTGTGTTATAGTTAGGAAGAGGTACTAGGGTAAATTTCCCCCTTTTTGTCTCACCTTCCAATGAATGCAGTAAGATATATGCTTTTACAAAGGAGTGTCGTGCCTTTAAAGGCTAGATAGACACAAACAAGCTTTCTGATGAGTTTAAATCAGAAGAAAGAATAAATGTTTAATCGTACAACTCCTGAAATATAAATGTAATGAAAACACCCACACTCAATCTCTTTCTGTCTCTCTTTCTCTCTCTCTCTCTCTCTCACACACACACACAAACATACACTGTCTCTCACACTCACTCTCACACACACACTCACTCTCCCCACCCCATACAAACACTCTTTCTCTCACACACATACACATATTCCCACTCTCTCTCACGTACACACACACTCACTCACACTCGCACACACATTCTCTCACACACACACTCTCATAAACACACATACTCTCTCTCTCATACACACACTCACTGTCTCGCACACACATAGGCACACTCTCGCACACACACACTCTCATGTGCTGTCACACTGTCACACTCACACATACACTCACACTTACACACACACTGTCACACACCCACTCTCACAAACTCTCTCACACTCTCTCTCTCACACACACACACATTTCTCTCTCTCTCACACTCACACACACACACCCCCCCCACACACACACAAGAAATTATGAGTTTTACACATGAACGCTTACACTTGGGTCATTAACAGAATAAGAAGAAACAAGTGATGTGTTTAATTCTGTACAGTGGGTAATATTGCAGATCTGATTGAATCCTTCATTTGGTTTTCTGAAGATAAATCAGTGTGGAAATTCTCCACTTTTTTTGCCTGATGTTGTGACCCACTTTCCGGAGGTGAAAACAAATTAGCTTCCCCACCTACACCTTCGGACTGCCTTGGATGACCATATTAGGCAGGGTTCCGTGCTGGAGGATTGACCTGTTGGGTCTCCAGACTGACATATCCCCTGGAATAATAAGTTGTCTTATTGCAAGTCAGTATCACTAATGGAATCAGATGAACTATATCCCTATTAACCACAGAGATAACAAGGTGTAGAGCTGGATGAACACAGCAGGCCAAGCGCATCATAGGAGCAGGAAGGCTGATGTTTCGGGCCTAGACCCTTCATCACCTATGATGCTGCTTGGCCTGCTGTGTTCATCCAGCTCTACACCTTGTTATCTCAGATTTTCCAGCATCTGCAGTTCCTACTATCTCTATTAACCAAGATGTGTTGCTATGTTGATAGAAGTCATTACTGTATCATGGAGGATGAATGGTGCTGCTCACATTGGCTTATGGTAAACTGCTCTCTTCCTAGCTCTCTTTGTTAGGTTTCGATTTCATAGACATTGAGCTTGGGAGAGCCATTGTATTTGAGTTTCTATAGATACCTAGACAATAGGAGTTGTAAATTCGAAAAGAATTCTCAAATTTTGAGGGAAATTTACCTTTTAATGACTTTCCAAAAACATAACTTCATCATTGTCTGAGCAAAAATCAGAAAAGGTGCCTTAGACTCCATTTTGGGCCGAATGAAATTGTTCATATGCCAAGCTGGAATAAAAGGTAAAAATTTCCATCATCTCCATAGATTCATGAACATATCACTGAATCACAGAATATTTACAGTGCAAATGGTGGCATTTCAGCCCATCATGTGAGCTCTGATTCTCTGAATGTTCACTTAACACCTTATTCCCACGTTCTCCCTGTAACTCTGCACATTCTTCCTTTTGAAATAACAACTGAACTTGCCCCCACTGCACCCTCAGGCAATGCATTCAAGGCTTTAACCAATCGCTGTACGAAAATGTTTTTCCTCATGTTGCTTTTTTTTCATGAGTAGGGTAAGTTACTCCCTATCTATTCTGTCCAGCCTTTTCATGATTTTGAATCTCTCTATCAAATCTCTTCTCAGCCTCTTTCTCTTCACGATAAACAGTCCTAAATTCTCCCCTTTGGAATGCAAGCATCAGATTTACAACATAGACCTTCGCTTCCCTCACCTCCCCCCAGCATGTTAACCTGCAGCTCTGGAATGAAAACAGAATTTATGCAGCACAGGCAAATGTTAAATTATGGAATGAAAACCTAGCCAAGAAGTCGAAGACTTTGCAAAGATTTCATGAACAAACACACAGCGAGTATTACTCACCAAGAAGAGAAATATTTACATCTCTGTCTTTTTTCTCACATATCAACTAAAACCTGTGATCTATCATTTTGGAAAGAGCCTGGCCTGGCACCAGTGCACAAGTCTATCTCAAACTTTCAGCCATTGTTTAATCACTCTCCATACACAACGGGCAACTTGATTAATACCTAATTAATACAACCTGCAATCTGGCCCATTTCCCTTACATTGCGCAATTGACTGCAGTCTGATACCTGCCACTACATCTTTGGGCCCGTCTTGCTCACTTTTTGTGGGAAGACTCTGTTGGACAGACACTGGAAAGATCATAAATGCTAATGTTCTAATATTCCCATTAATGATGTCAAAGGTGGGAAAACTCTGCACTACCTGCCACTGGCCAGTACATCTAATGGTCAACACTAGCATTGAAGATCAACCGTGGGACAGCAACAATTTCACAGACATCTTCTATTCCAAGGTTCAGAATACAGGAGACAATCATAATAGAAGAAAGAAAACCTTGCAGCTATACAGTGCCTTTCACAACCTCACAATGCTCTAAACTTCATGTCAGTCAATGAAGTATTTCCGAAATGTAACTGCTGTTGCAAGGTATGAGAGCATCAGCACTGAATTTGGCACAAGAGTATGCCATTTGGCCCCTCAAGCTTGTTACAACACTTCATAATATCATGACTATGTTCCTAATCATCCCCGATAATGATTGACTACCTTTTTAGTCAAGAATCTATTTACCTCTGCTTTAAAAATACATAGAGATCCCACCTGCACTACTGTTTGGGAAAGACAGTTCGAAAGGCTCAGGATCTCTGAATGAAAATAATCCTCATCTTAGTGTTAAATGGGAGACCCCTAGTGTTCAAACAGTGTCCCCTTGTTCTGGGGTCTCTCACAAGGTGAAATTCCTCCAGCCAAAGTTCACATTTTCCTGTATTATATTCCATCGGCAAAATTCTTTCCCACTTGTTTAACCTTTCTATAGCTCTTTGCAGACTTTTAAAATTTCTTTACAGTATGCATTCCTACCTATCTTTGCATTATCAGCAAAAGTAGCAACTATACACTTGGTCCTTTTATCCAATCGTTAATATAATTTATAAATGGTTGAGGCCCCACTGTATGGCACACAACTCATCACATCCTGCCAGTCCAAAAATGGCCTATTTATGCCCACCCTCTGCTCCTAATAGTTAACTAATCCTCTATCAATAATAATTTAGTACACCCCTTAGCCATGAACTGTTACGTTGTGCAGTAATCTTTCATGTGGCACTTTGTCAAATGCCTTTTGGATCTGTAAGTACAGTACATCCACAGGTTTCCCTTTATCTATATGCTTGTTACTTCAGCTAAGAACACCAATAAATTAGTCCAATATGATTTCCCTTTCACAAAACTATGTTGACGCTGCCTGACTGCATTAAAATTTTCTCTGTTCCCTGCTATAACTTCTTTAATGATAGATTGTAGCTTTTGTTAAAAATTCAATCACACGATGCGGGTAATATTGGCTAGGCTAGCATTTCTTGCCCATCCCTAATCGCTCAAAGGGGCAGTTAAGCATCAAATACGTTGCCACATGTAGGCCAGACTGGGTGAGGATGGCACATAACCTTCACTAAAAGACATTAACAAACCAGATGGGGTTTTCCGACAATCAGCACTGGTTTCATGGTCATCCTTAGACTCTTAATTCCAGATTTTTTATTGAATTCAAACTCCACCATCTGCTTTGTCAGGATTCAAAGAACATTATCTGGTTCTCTCGATTAATAGTCTCGTGACAACACCACTAGGCCGTCATCTCCCTATGACAGATTTTAGGCTAACTGTAGTTTGCTGTTTTCTCTCTCCCTCCTTAAGTAGTGGAGTTACGTTCACTACTTTACAATCTGATGGGACTTTTCCATAATTTAATGAGTTTTGTAAAATTAAAGCCAACACATTCACCATCTCAGCAGCCACCTTAAAATTTACTTCTCTCTGTCTCCATTCTCTGGTGATTGTGATTGTTTTAAGTTTCTAGTTTCTTTTCACCATCTGGTTCAGTTATTTTATTTCTGGGATGTTATTTTTATTCTCCTTCCTGAAGGTACACAAAATAGCTTTTCAATTTATCCACCATTTCCCTATTTTCCATTATTAAATCCCCAGATTCTAGAGCACCAGTCATCATTTCACTTACTCTTATCCTTTTTCAATACTTACAGAAACTTTAATATTGCTATCTAGCTTTCTTTTGTCTCTAATTTCCCTTTCCTATCTTTTAGTCATTCTTTGTTGTTTTCTTATATTCTAGCAAGTCTTCTGACCTATCATCCATTTTCTACCATGTATTTTCTTTCAGTTTGGCACATGTCTTTAACTATCTTAGTTAGTCTTGGATGCTGTGTTTTTCCTTTCGAATCTTTCTCACTAGAATGTAACTAGAATGTTCTGAATTATCTTTAAATGTCTGCCACGTATCTCTTTCGACCTATCCCTTAATCTAGTTTCCCAGTTTGCTTTAGCAGCTCTGCCTTCATGCCCTCATAATTGCCCTCATTTGAATTTAACTCGTTGGTGGTCTCCCGCAAACTGAGAGAAAAATTCAGTCATATTATGATCACCACTACCTAGGGATGCCTTTACTATGAGGTCATTAATTAATTGTGTTTCCTTGGACATTAGTACAGCCCGCTGTCTGGTTGGCTGAAGAACATGCTAAGAAACTGTCCCAAACAAACTATATGAACTAATCATCCAGTTACTCTTGCCATTCTGATTCATCCAATCTATACATAGATTAAAATTACCGACAAATATCTTTGTATCTTTCTCGCAAGTCCCCTTTCTCCCTCACATGTCGACGTAGTTTCCCTTAATGTGTATCTATGCTATTTGCTTTAACTGCTCCCTGCAAAAGCAAGCTTCACATCCTAATCACCCTCTGCGTAAAGCGTTTCTCCTAGCTTTCATAATTGTTTAGTGACTATTATCTATTTATAGTCCCTAGTTGTGGCCTTACCTCAAGAAAAAACATCTACATGTCTGCCCCATCAAATCTTATAACCTTAAAGCCCACAGTCCTGGTGCCTTCACTATTCGATAGTTCCAGACAATGTTTCCAGCTCATCTATTTCAGGTGTTGGTTGAATGTGCGTGTTGCTAAGAGTTAGAGCAATCTCCCTTGCTCATCCTTACATCCAACTGTCAACAGATGAGGCTCAAGTTTATCATCTCTGCTGTACCTCTGACAGTGCAGCATTCCCTCAGCAATGTGCAGTGAAAGGTTGCTGTCAACCTCAATGATATACTTGGCTCTCTAGAGTGGAAGCCTGTTTATTCAGACATGAGACTGCTACCAACTGAGCCAAGGTTCACAATTATCCTTCAAACTCTTTCCATACTGGGCAGGTTTTTGGGTTAAGTTAGTCATCAAAATGAATACATCCAACCACTCTAAAAATAGCTCAGCTGTCTATGGTTTCTTTGATAGCAATATGGATGTGGGAACATTCCACTGCACCAGATGTTGTAAATTGGAACAAAAAACATTTTCATCGCTTGCATTCAAACTGATTGTTGAAAGTCATTTATCATGTGATTCCTCAGTAGGCTTCTTATATTTATTAGATATCAAGAAAAGCCGTTCAGAAATGAGTGGAATCAATGACATTCTTTCATTTGTTTCCCCATTTCCAAAGCCCACACTCACCACCACCCCCCTGCCCCATCCCCCCCCGCTCAACCCCCAATTTGTTTGCAATTCCCCATCCCTGACAATTACTTCCGCCACTTCTCCCACTGACCTCAGGGGTTCTACTTCTTTGAAAAAGCCACTTCCTCCTCCCCTTGCAACATGCACATATACTTTGCAAACCCAAAGCCAAAGCCATTCTCTCTCTGTCAAATTTTGCTTATCCGTACCTCTTTTCATAGCTATTGCTGTCAGCTTCTCTTCTAAAGACATAACAGAAACTTATCCTTCCATTTTATTAAATAATCACTCTGTCATTTTATCATCAAGGTCCCTGAACACATCACCACCACTGAACCTATTGCCTCCCCTAGCAGTGCATTATTTTTGGGTTACCTCCTGTCTGTTTCCTGACATGCCCACAGCCTGAAGCCTGGACAAGATAACTTATGACAGTCAGTGTGTTTACAATGCCACCATGGTTCATTTCACCACCTCCATCCCTAATCCATCCCTACAGTTCACCATTCCATTTCCTCTGATTTACAATCCACCTTTAAAGTGCTACTTTCTCCTGGGCCTATGCCATTGAGATAGATGATCAGCCATGGTTTAGAGTGGCAGAGCATGCTCAGGGGGCTGAATGGCCTACTGTTGCTCCTGTGTTCCTCGCAGGCCATGTCTCTCGCTCTGAATCACATTCCTGTGGTCCACCATCGCAATCTAGCCCTCCCTTTATTAGGCCCCACCTCTCTCCAACTCTCTCCAAAGTCACTTTGCCTTGCCACCTCATAATACTGCAGATCTGGATTAAAAACAGAAATTGCTGGTCAGCAGGTCAGACAGCATCTGTGTGCTCCTTCCTTCCCTACCATGTTATTCTTGCATTTTCTGATTTTATTTGCTTTGCCATTTCCCTTGAAAAGCCTCTTAGAATCCTCTAAGTTTGATTGCTCTTGTAATCTTATCTTGGCCCCACCTGTGTCCTTTCCCAACTCTTAATGCTTAATCCTTAATGCTCTTCTGAGCCTGTTCTAAAGTAGCTCTCTGACATGAGTTCTGTGTCAGGTGCACTCTGTAAATGTTTGCGTTCTGTTCTAATGCTGCAGGAGGATCTGCATTAAGAGGATCTAAGTCAACCAGAGGCTGTTTTTTTTGGATAACTCAGCATCTTGCTAAACAGACAGCGGTGTTGTCTCTTTTGCCGACAACTGTTTTCCTGATGGAGTTTGCTCATGTTCAAGGTCATTAGATAACCATACTTGGGACATTGATTTGAAAGCATTTTCCTGAAAGTTGCTTTTTTGCCATGAAAGAACAAAATAAATACAGATCTGAACAGCACTCTACCCACTCTCCTGCCACGCATCCAAATGACTCATCCCATTCAATCAGAAAGAAACACTCTGAGCAGCTCTGAATAGAACACGGAGTAGTTAAATGGTGAATGCATTATTTTCAAGGGCATTAATGTTATTTTGTTTTAAGAAGGCTTAGCTAAATTTCCTGCTTCTGGGTTTGTTTTCCATTGTAAATGAATCACATAGCTTTAACTCAGGAGCACCTGACAAATCCGAGAAAAGCTTGGCTTTGTGTGCTAATTAAATCAGCTGTTCTCCATCCAGAAAGCTGTGTAAACTTGGGGAGATTTTAACTCCTAGGAGCATGTGTGCTGTGGCTAGTGGGTTGTAAACATTCTTAAAACCTTTAAACCAGACCGTAACCTGATTGCTTACAATTCTAAACAGAGATGGGTTTGCTGAGCCACTCTCAACAATGGGTTAGAATCATAGAGATTTAACAGCGCAGATAAAGCCCTTCAGCCCATCATGTCTACACTAGGTATCAAACATCCATCCACTCTCATCCTATTTTCCGGCAATTGACCCATAGCATTGTATGCTATGGCATTTCAAGTGCTCATCTAAATAGACTTAGATTTTATTGTCATGAGTACTCCAATACAGGAGTACAGTGAAAAGTGTACAAAGTTGCCATTTTCCGCTGCCATTTTGGTATACAAAAGATTAAAAACAGAAATGAAAGAAACAGACAAAAGAAAAGGAAACGCCTAGTTGATTCCCCTGCCTCCTCCATGAATCATCACTGCCAGAAAAACAAAGACACAAAGTCCTGTCCCTCAATCTGCGAACACTCACCTGCCCCGCGTCCCCGCACGCCGCCACAGCTGGAGCGTCACCACCTCGGCCATCAGGTACCCAGGCCCAACCATGGCCTGGAGCCACCACTGGAACTGTGTCGCCATTCTTCAGTGCCATCTTGCCTCTACTGAGGTCATCGCTGCCATGAGTCCACTGAATCTGCTGGCTCCCGAACTGGGTTCAATCTCAATGCTGGGCTAACCATGCCGAAGCAGCCAGTGCCTTGTTCTGACTTACATCGCTGCCATTGCTGCCTCCTGGGACCACCATAATAAAAGTATTGATGGTTCCTGCCTTTACCAGCCTTTCAGGCAGTGAGCTCCACATATCCACCACAATCTGGTTGAAAAATATTTTCTTCGAATTCACTGTAGGCTTCCTGCTCCTTACCTTAAAGATGACCCACCTGGTTATTGACCTCTTGTACTGAGGGGAAAAGTTCCTCCCTATCGACCCTTTCTATGCTCCTCCAACGCTAGTACACCTCAGTCAGATTCCCTCCTCAGCCTTGCCTGGTCTAAGGAAGACAATTCCAGCCTATCTGGTCTCTCTTCAAGGTATTGGTCAGGCAGCATCAGAGGAGCAGGAAAGTCGAAGTTTCGGGTCGAGACCTTTCTTCAGATAGGAAGGGTCCTGACCCAAAACCTCAGCTTTCCTGCTCCTCTGATGCTGCCTGGCCTGCTGTGTTCCTCCAGCTCCACACTGTGTTATCTCTGACTTCAGCATCTGCAGTTCTTGCTATCTCTCTCTCCAAGGTGTTGGTTGGTGAATGTTTTTAAAGGGATCTGTGTTTCTCCATTTTAGCAGGGTTTTAGTCTTTAACCTGACGAGTCCAGGTTTCCCAAGGTTTCATGTGGCCCAGCAGGTAAAAAGAGATAAATAGGACCAAATCAATGAGATAAATGCATTTACAGCATGGCCTGTGGGCTAGGAGGAGCAGGAGTACTTCATTAACCCGACCCCATACTGACCATTCAATCAACCAATGCCTCCCATCCACATTAATCTCTGACCCACTCAGTCCCCAGTTTTCCATGCCCTTTACCATCATTCTTCATCCATTCTGCTGAATAGGCTGGGGCTTTTTTCCCCTGGAGCGTTGGAGGGTGAGGGGAGACCTTATAGAGTTTTATAAAATCATGAGGGGAATGGATATGGTGAATAGCCAAGGTTTTTTCCCCGGGGTAGAGGAGTCCAAAACTAGAGGGCATAGGCTTAAGGCAAGAGGGGAAATATTTAAAAAAGACCTGAGGGGCAATGTTTTCACACAAACAATAGTGGCAGTCTGGAACGAGCTGCCAGAGGAAGTGGTGGAGGCGGGTACAATTACAGCATTTAATAGGCATCTGGATGGGTATATGAATAGGAAAGGTTTAGAGGGATATGGGCCAAATGCTGGCAAATGGGATTAGGTCCGATTGGGATGTCTGGTTGGCATGGATGAGTTGAAATGAAGCGTCAGTTTCCATGCTGTATGATTCTATGACTCTATGACGCTATGACTCTAAGCAGTACTTGACTAGTCATAATTTGCTCTTAGACACTCAGCGTCAGGGTTCTGCCAGGGCCACTTGGTACCTGACCTCATTACAGCCTTGATCCAAATATAAACAAAAGAAATAAACATCAGGGGTGATGTGAGAAAAACAGCCCCTGATATCAAGGCAGTATTTCACTGAGTGTGAAAAGGAGGAGTCTGAACAAAACTGGATTCAGTAAGTATCAGAAGACATCCCCCTGTTTGGAGTCACATCTAGTACAAAGTTGTGGTTGTTAGAGGTTAGTCATTTGGCCTCCAGGACATCTCTGCAGCAGGTTCTCAGGGTAGTGTCCTCGGCCCAACCATCTTCAGCTGCTTCATCAATGACCTACCCTCCATCATAAGGTCAGATGTAGGGATGTTCACCGATGAGTGCACAATGTTCAGCATCGTTTGTAACTCCTTGGATACTGAAGCAGTCCATGTTCAAATGCAGCAAAACCTGGACAATATCCAGGTTCGGGCCAACAGGGAGCAATTAACATTCACACCACACAAATGCCAGGCAATGACCATCTCCAATAAGAAAGAATCTAACCATCATCCCTTTACATTCAAAAACATTGCTATCACTGAATCCCTCACTACCAACATCCTGTGGGTTACCAGTAACCAGGAGTCAAAGTGGGTTAGCCGTATAAGTGGCTATAAGAGCAGGTCAAAGTCTAAGAATTCAATGCAATAAACTCACCTCTTAACTCCTCAAATCCTCCCCACTATGTACAAGACACAAGTCAGGAGTGATGGACTCCTACACCGCACCCCCCTCACCCCACCCAACCCACCCCCAGCCCTGTCTGGATGTGAGTAGCTCCAACAACACTCCAGAAGCTCAACACCCTCCAGGACAAAGCAGCCTCTTTGATTAGCACCCCATATGGCAGCTTAAACATTTCCTTTCTCCACCTCGAGCAAGTAACCTTTCAAATCTCACACCATCTTGACTTGGAACTATACCATCATTCCTTCACTGTCACTTGGTTAAATTCCTGGAATTCCTTTCCTAGCAGCAATCAGGGTATAACTACAGCTTGAGATTCAACACTGTCTTTTCAACAACAATTGTTGATGGACAATAAATTTCCACATGATCAAATTTAAAAGAACACATTCTGCCTCCTCTCTGTTTATGAGAAGGGAATTCCACTCCTCCAACACATTCACCTTTCCTAAACAGCGAGCCTTTGCTTTCTCTGCAATTCCTCACCTCCCCTTTTGTCCCTCCATTACCACCACTCATCCTGAGCCTTGTGCAATGTGATGCATCTGTTCATATAGGCATCCTCACCAAATATTCTGCACTCATCAAGTAAACATGTTTCTGTCATTCACTCATAGGTTTGTTCTTTCACCCCTTGCAAGGGTAGTAAATCATAGAATCCCTGTAATATGGAGGTAGGTCATTCAGCCCATCAAGTCTACACCAACCCTCCAAAGGGTATCCCACCCAGACCCACTCCCCTACCCTAACCCTGTAACTCCAATGGCTAATCCACCTAGCCTGTATATCCCTGGACACTGTGGGTAATTTAGCATGGCCAATCCAGCTAACTTGCATATCTTTGGACTGTGGGAGGAAACCCACGCTGACACAGGGAGAATGTGCGAACTCCACATGGACATTCGCCCGCAGCTGAAATTGAACCCAGGTCCCTAGCACTGAGAGGCAGCAGTGCTTGCACCGTGCCTCACAATACATAACACTAATACATAATACATAATACTAGAGATGGATTGCCATGCACCAGCACAGATAGTCACATTATGTAGGGTCTAGTTGAAAACTTAGTGCACTTAATGATTCACACATGGCAACTCGAGCTGATACAAAGGCAGGGAAAGCCATAGAGAGTTTCCATGGAGGGTACAATCCTTTCCCAGCTCTGCTAAGCTGATGACAGAAACTGATCATTGAGGGTGTTGTAAAAGAGATGGAGAATGTTAGAGGGGCTTTATCAACTTAACCAGGTAACCAGGCACGACACACACACACCGCATAGCAGAGAAAGGCTGGAGGAGTCTATTTCCAACAAGAGGGGGTAAAGATAGTAAGCCTTGAAGAGTATGGACACGTCCCTAGAAACTGAAGCACAAGTTAACATTAATGAATAAAAATAATGGAGTCTATAACCATAATGTGCAAGAGACATCTGCTGTCATAAATATAATGGCAGATACTTTATTTGTGGCATTGCAACATGTCATTGATCTTCACCAAGCTGCCCTCCTGCATCACAGTAAGAGGTTTGTTTTGCCCCTCTGGGTAGGTGGTGGAAACATTTCCAGGCTCGCTAACCATATCGTGGACACTACCTCCATGATCAACAACTCTTGCAGTGGGAACCTGGAGCTTCTGGCCCAGAGGTAGGGGCACTACTCACTCTCCAACTACTGTGACTTTACAGCAGGAGCAATGCGGCACTGGCCTAGAAGAAGGATACTGGCAGAATAGGGCAATGGAGTTAGGAGCTCCATTCCAATCACTCCCACATTGCACCCACTGCAAACATCGGAAAATGCTTATGTGAACTGACACATATATCAGAGTGAAGTCTTTGTGGGCTTCTTAATCTTTAAGAGCAGTCTCAGAATGAGTATAGGAGCTTCCAAAGTTTTGTCGCTAATGGATAAGATCAGCCTGTTCCTTTTCACAAATACAATCTTGAAAGATACAAACACTTCTTACATCCTCATTCATTATGCAAATCTGTTCAAGAGAATAGAGCAGTCCTTTCATTTCAAAGGCATAATGCTACTAATTAAGCCAACCTCCACCTCTGCTGAAGTCACAGGGGATGCTGCATTAGAAGTGGTGGAAAGCTATTGTCATTCACCAAGGGTATGCATGTGGGTGTTTAACAGAATTTTAAGTTGTTAAGTCTCCTTTTTTTTGTAATGGCATATAAAGTGTAATTATTTACAGCACTTTGCAGTCGTTCCCATTATTGAATCACGCGTGTTAACTCATGATGAATATCAAAGTTGGTTTGAATAATCAGTAGATTATGCCATTGTTCAAGTCAAAGATTTCTGTGAGGTTTGTATCTCTTGGTCAATGTGGGGAACTGCTGGCAGCTGGACAGGTCTGATTTGTTCAATTGGTACTGAACATCCAGCTACCACAAAGACACCATAAGAAGCAAAAGTTCATGAGGGAGAAGATCAGTGTCTCGACCCTACAGGAGCCTGACCAAAAAGGGGAATTTCAAAAGGAATTTCAGGAAATCCTCACAAACGCAACCCAATTTCGGAATAAAATGCGACTGGTTCTTTCGGTTTGAGCATCGTTTTCACCAGCATTAGTTCAATGCAGAAATATATGACCTCCTGCCACAAAAACAAGTGGCCTACATTGCCTGGCAGAGCAACCCAAAGTTGCAAGTCAAGATGACAGCATTCCAACGGTTCAATTCTGATGGCCAAAGACTAATTCAGAAAATAAAAGACATGTGGTAGGAAGAATTGCATGATCAGCCATGATCATATTGGGTGGTGAAGCAGGCTCGATGGGCCAAATGGCCTCCTTGCGTCCCCACATCTTATGGTCTTAAATTTCATGCTGTGGAAGCTATTGAGGTATCTCCCTGTCATCCATTGCAGCAAAAATCCAGAAGTGCACTCTCCTAAATTGCCTATGCCCTATGGCTGAGAAATTCGTCCCAGATACATTGTACCTTTAGACCTTCCAGAGGAACTTCTGACATGGTCTTTGTCACCAGACAAATCCAAGCAAAGTGTCAAGAACAACATCAGAAACCCTTAATTTCGTTCATCAACCTGACAAAAGCAATTGGTTTAGTAAACTAAAGGGCTCTGTGGGCTGTTTCCCAGAGATTGGGTTGTCTAAGAGGCCTCATCACAATCTTGCAACCACCTCATAATGATATGACTGCAGCTACCTTGAGTGGAAATTGCAGGGACACTGGCCATAACTTTTAGTCTTCCTTAGGCTGAGGAAAGATGCCAAAAAGGCTGGAGAATTGCAAACGTTGTATCCTTGTTTAAAAAAAAGGTTGTAAGGATAAGTTCAAGAATGACATTTAACATCAGTGGTGAGGATGCTCCTCAAAGAAACAATTATTTGAGATAGAATTAGCAGTCACATGGAAAAAGGTCAGTTTTAGAAGAATGTGCCAACATGGAGTTTGGAGGGGAAATTTTGTTTAACTAACTTGCTGGAGTTTCTGAAGAGATAACAGAAAGGGTTGATGAGAGTAATGCCATTAATATGGTATACATGAACTGCCAGAAGGCATTCAATCTAGTGCCACAAAACAGACTTGTGAGAAATGTTGTAGTTTGTAGTTATAAACATTATAGTTTATGAATAAAAGGAACAATAGCAAAATGAGCTGAGTGATAGGAAACAGAGAGTAATGGTCAATGAATATTTTTTGGGCTGAGGAATGTTTGTGGCGAAGTTCCGCAGGGGTCACTGCTGGGACACTTGCTTCTCAAGATATATATTAATAATCTAGATCTTGATGTGCAGGGGGCAGTTTGAAAGTTGTAGATGATACAAAACTCTGATAGATGATTTCAAAACCATAAGGAGTCGGGATAGAGTAAATAGGAAGAAACTGTTCCCACTTACAAAAGGATCAAGAACGAGATGACACAGATTTAAAGTGGTTTTGTAGAAGAAGCAAATGTGATGTGAGAAGAAGACTTTTTCCACACAGCAAGTGGCTCAGGTCACAAATGCAATGCCTGGAAGTGTGGTGGAAGCAGCTTAATTGAGACATTCAAGAGGGCATTGTTATTTATTTGAATAGAAGCATGGCACACGGATATAAGGAAAAGACTGTAGAATCAGGTATGATGCTCATTTGGAGAACTAGTGCAGACACAAGGGGCCAAGTAGCCTCCTGCACTATAATAGTTCTGTGATTCAGTGGGCGATCTGATGTCCTGACTGGTGACAAGCAAAAAGTGTGATATTGCCCTTACTGTTTACAATCTGCCTGAGAGTGGTTATTCACTGCAAGGATCCATTGCCCATTGGTGTGAGAACTAAATACTACTTAAATGGAAAACTCTTTAACCTCAGTCACCTCAGTGCCAGAACTAAATGACCACTATATGCAGATGTCATTGCCCACTCTGCATCATATCCACTCTCAATCTCTTCCATTCTGTACACTAGAGACTCAGCCTGTCTTCAGATGTCAACCCTTGTCTAGTCAAGTATTCCACCCTCTGTACATATTGAAGGAGAAACTCTGGTATATGTTGAGCACTTACCACACCTTGATTCCCATCACTCTCAAAAGGCCACCATTGATGGGAGCACTTAGCACACCTTGGTTCCATTTCTCAAAAGGCCACTATTGTTGAGGGAGGTGCAGCACCAGATCAACTCTGTTTTCTACAAATGATCGTAATTGGCTGCTTGATCTCAGTAAAGACCTCAGCAAGTTAACAAAAGCCTAATGCACCACACCCCTGTAGTGTAGTGAGACCTGGACTATAGATCAGTGACAGAGAAGAGAGTTAGTGAAATTCCACCAGTGCTACCTCTGCTATATTTTCCAGATTCAATGGAGGACAGTCAAACTAATGTCAGTTTTCTTCGTAATGCCAGCTTCACAGGCAAAATTCCTGAAATAAATTGACCATGGATACAGTGTCTGGATGGTTAAAACGTATGTCCCATGCTAGCTCTTGTTTTGCCTCTGAAAGAAATTACAGGGACCTTCCAATTGACCTCACAAATTTTAGAACCCATTTACCAAATAGAAAGAAAAAGCCTTACACATATCCTTTGCAATGTGCATGTAACATTAACTGATCAATGCTTTTCCAGTCTTATTACATCATAACTTCCCCAGAATAGAATCCCAGTGAACATTAATAATAGTTAAACAATTTGAAAGCAGAACTAAATGCTTCCATATTTTCAAATATGGTAAAATACTCTCTTGGTTTCTGAAAGGTCACAGACTCTGTCTGTTCCTGTTAGCTCATGCTGGCTTCGTTGTGTAATTATTATTCCAAAGCAGATCTGTATGTAACCTCACAAGAAAATAAATCTAATGAATGATTGAGGAATGTTTGATTTAGAAAATATAGGAACAGGCTAACTCCATACAAAATGATCTCAGGGAGAGAAGATGCCCTCCTATTGATTGATTGTTCTGTGACATTGGCAGTAAAGGAACTGCCAGTCCCACTCGGTTGAAGCTGTGAGTGAATGAATTGAATAATTTAGTTTTACTATCACAACTACTCAACATGAGTACAGTGAAATGTTTACAAGTCGCCACTTACGGCGCTGTCTGAGTACAAAGGTACCTAGGTACAGATTCTTGAGTACAAATACTTAAAGAAGAAAAAATAAAGAAATAAAATTTCCAGCATTACAGACCTTCAAAAGTATGGTAATAAATTAAAGAAATAAAGAAACAAAAAGTTCAGAATAACATTCCTTCCACAATAATTCAATAAAAAATATTTTAAAAAGGAGAAATTAGTCTGTTTCATGGCTCTAGGCAGACAATGAGGAGTGGAAGGGTCAATACCAAAACCTCAAGTACAATAACCCTTGTCAAATGCTAATAATTCTGTTAGTTGCTCTGGAAGTGCAATTAACTTGGTTTAGAGTTTATTTATCTACATAATCAGAAACTTTGCATATGATCAGAAGTGCAGAAATAATAGAATGGGAGGAGTTTAGAGTGGTGAATATTTTCAAACTGTGAATGGGAAGAGCAGAGTTGCCCTTTCAGAAGTACAGTACAGGTACAATAGGCAGAATGGCCTGCATTTATAAAATGCTGTGATCTATGTCAGAACAACATGATTGATCATGTCCTGGAAAAGCAAATCAGCTTTAACTCAAGTTTTATTGTTTGGAGGTGGGTTTCAAATTCTCTGTTTGAAATTTGGAGATGGTATATCCTTGGGGCTTTTATAAATGTTGTAGATCCATTTATTTAGTCCTGCCCTACTGATTGTTATCTGACATCTGTGCATCTCTCACAAAGAATAAAAAAGAAAATGTTGTATTGTGAATATCAGCAGTTGAACAGTACCATGTACCAAGCTGTAGAAAAACTGGACAAGGTATTTGGATAGGAACTAATTCTATGTTGAGCACCTGAGACACAGCACATGAGCTGACAGACTCTGTCTGCAAAGTAATTAAGGGCATCTGTTGATGCCTGATAAATCTCCAGTTTCGTGAGATACTGTACAAAAAATGGATCACATAGACACAACACACAGCAGAATAGGTCAGGCATGTCTGCTTTCCCCAACATCATTCAAACAAATTTAATTATATGTTTTGTTAAACATGAACCTGTTATAAACCACAAACTAGCCCTACATTTGCCATCATGAACCTATCTGAAGATAGGAGTATCCCGCATACGTTTACCTGGAGAGAGATTTACACGGTTACCCACACAGTGTGGAAATTAATCTGTATCAATACTGTGAATAGGTGATTTGGTCAATTTTATTCTACTGACTGAGTGACTTGTTCAGAATTAATTGATAAATACAGTAACTGGATAACTAGGTGACCTGGTAGTTATTGTAGATGTTTTTAATCAACCTGATCAGATAGATATGACATACCTTTTGGAGCAGATGGGACCTGCTGGTTCTCAGGTAAGGATACTCCCACTTCACCACAAGAGCCCTCCAGTAGGTACTGTAGATATTTTCTAATCAACCTTTTGTTAACCTATGCATGATATATATATAACTTGGTGCATGGTACTATTGATATTCACAATAAAACATTTATATTTTTATTCCTTGTGAGAGATGCACAGAAATATCTTTAGATAATACTCAGGCAGGGTAGGACTAAATAAATGGATCTACAACATTTATAAAATGCTCTGGAGCAGGTGGGACTTATTATATTTGGTCTGAAAGGTTAAGTGATTAATTTTAATAAGAACCATCCATTGTGCTGAAGTCACAGGGATTTGGTCAGGGTAAAGAAGAAATATGTAGGAGACAGATTTGGGCTGGAGTGCCCCTAATAGTCTTCGTTATAATGTGGCAGATATGCATGTAAGTTGTAAGTAGTGGCTGTAATGCAATAAACTTTGTCTTGTTTGTTCAACAAGATTCTCTGGTTAGACTAGTAAGGTAGACATCCTAATCCACACTCTATCACTTTGGACTTGAAGGTACCCATACACAATGGATGTTACAAAGGAACAATGGCAAAGCAGAGTGAGTTGAAGTCAAATCAGACAAAAAAGGAGAAATATAGCAGGGGAAAGAAAAATTGGGAAAGAGAGAGATAGGGAATAAAAGGATATAACGAAAAAATTTGCAAAATTTGACAGTTCTAAAATCTCCAAAGTGGTTCACTAACTGAATTAGTGGGATGCCAGTTTAGATTGTTCACTTTCTGCACCAGAGTGGTTGCCTGGAAATCATTAACAATACTCACACCATCCTTACTTGGAGTTATGTTGCCATTCTCTAACTCACCTGTTACTGGCTCTATATCCTGCATACTCTTCCTAAAAGCACTGTGGGTGTACCATACCATGTGAACTACAGTGGTTCACATTCTCAAGGGTAGTTTAGGGATGGGCAATAAATGCTGGCCTAACTGGCAATGCCCACATCCTGTGAACAAATAAATTTTCCAAAATGTACTTGTACTACTTGTTGCTCAGCTTATCTTTATGTGAGAAGTTTAATGGGCGATTAATTTGCAACTTTGACAAATTCTTAAAAATAACACGGTGAGCTTCAGTTTGTGCAATGCAAGTAATGAGGGGTGCAACTTGATCCACTTTTGGAGACTAGTGACTCACAAGAATCTCATAATCACTTCTTTGTCAGCTAGTCTGTACTTTAACAACTGTATACCTTATACACACATTATTTTTCCAGATAATTGCAACTGCTGAGACATACTGAAATCGCTGTTCCAAATTCATGGCAGTCAGTTTTACAAATAGCTGTTTAAAAGCCTCAAACCCTGCAACTTTTCTATTTAAGCTGCAGCTCGGACTAAAGCAACCAAGTCTCCAATGCTTTATAAGCTGCCGGTGAGGAGAAACCTTTACAAGAGATAGTTGACAGGCCAACTTTGTTAAGTTACAGTGTGAACTCGTGAATCTCTAAAAATTGGATGCAAAGGTAAGTAGAGGCTCAGGAGTGATCCATGTGACTGCCGCAATTTCACTCATTCGATTAAACGGGGAAAATTAGCCCACCTCTGCCTAGTTTGGAGCAGACGCTGGTTATGACTCAGGTTGTGAAAGGTCTCCTGTTTCAAGTCATTCAGAAATGTCTCCCTGTGGAAATTCTGTGACTGTTACCATGTCAAATTAAATGGAGCTATTTTTAAATTGGGAGGAGGTGGAATAGTCAGAGAGGCTGCATTACTCACCTTTCTCTTTTCCTGGTCAGTCCTGTCTCTGATCAATGCCCTTTCTCTCCTCCATGCCACTATCGCAAAGGGCATCTTCCATAGAAGGGCACATTAGAAAGCAGAGTGAGAATAATACACACTCGGGTCTTTGTTCATCTCAGTGCATTGTGAAGAATCCTAATCTTGTCATCTGGTTGTCTTGTTAACGCAAATCCCCAGTCATCCCACCCTCACAGCCAATTATGTGTTTTGATATGCAACCCAGTAGGTATTTCAATTTGTGTCTTGTACAAAAGAGCTGATTTCTTGATGATAATGTTGCAATTGGTGATATTTGATTTTGATTTGACTTATTATTGTCACATGTACCAAGAAAAGTATCAGTTTGCGTGCTATCCAGGCAAATCATACCTTACATTAGTACATCAGGGTAATAGAACAGAATGCAGACTATAATGTTACAGTTACAGAGAACATGCGGAGGAGGATCAACTGTAATATATGTGAAGCCCGTTCAAAAGTCTGATAACAGAGGGGAAGAAGCTGTTCTTGAATCTGTTGGTACATGTTTTCAAACTTTTATATCTTCTCCCCAAGGGCCATTTCAGAGTTACTTCAGGTTTTCAGACACTTCCTTCACTTCCATTTATTTTGCATCAGTCCTTGTTATAAAATAAACATGTGACCTTTCTCCAAACTCACAGCAATGCCACAGACTTCACTGCAGTTTGTCTGAAGAGCACTTTGGGGAGGCCGTGTGGTGTGAAAGGTGCTATATAAATGCAAAGTGTTTCTTTTCCTTTTCAGAGACCTGGCTCGAAAAGATCTAAATGGAGCATCAGATCCCTTTGTCAGAGTGCAATACAATGGGAAAACCCAAGAAAGCTCTGTGAGTCCAATCTCTCCCTTCTGTGCTAATTCAGAACTGACTAATACCCGTCAAAAGGTGCTAGTAATTCGCATTTCAATTTCCTGGTTTCATCATTGAGTGAGGTGTGGGGAATTGTTCTGACTCTAATCTAATCATGTTATTTAACCAGCAGACAATTTAAACATAATATGCAAAAGGGGCCTTCGCCACCATTCAATAAAATCATGTTGGGGGACTCTCTTGTGGTGCAGTAGTAGTGTCCCTACCCCTGGACTGGGAGGCCTGGATTCAAGTCCCACCCACTGTGGAGGTGTGTAATAACATCTCTGAACAGTTTGATTAGAAAAATAGGTTAATTGTTTTTTCAAAAAATGTTTCCGTTGTTTTAAAGAAGATTAAAATTGTGCAGATCTAATTATTCAACATTCCCAACTATCCATGATAATCTTCCATCCCTGGTTTATCAAATCTGTCTACGTCTACCATAAAAGTATTCAAAGACTTTGCTTCCACCCACTTTTGAGGAACAGAATTTCAACGGCTCACAGTCCCCTGTGTGCAAAAAAAACATCTCTGTGCGACCTCTTATTTTGTGACAATGATCCCTAGTCATTCTTGCACAAGACGAAGCAATCTTTGCTCATCCACCCTGTCAAGACCATTCGGGATCTTATAAGTGCCACACAACAGACTTGTGAGATAAGTTATAAGTTTTGGAACAAATGAGACAGTTTCAATTGGAAATACAGAATTGGCCAAAGGATAGAAGATGGGGAGTAATAGTTAATGGACATTTTTCAAGGGTAAGAAAGGTTTGTGTGGCATCCCCCATCAAGGTCTTGGAGTGCAGGGACAATTTCCCAGATGGTGAATGATACAAAACCTGGAAGCATTGTAAACTGTGAGGAATGCAGTGTAAAACTACAAAAAAAAGTAACAGGTTGGTGCAGTGGGTAGGTAGGTGGCAGATGAAGTTCAAAATGGAGAAAAGAAATGGGGATATAGGATAAAATAAAGGATTGAAAGAATGCAAAAGGACCTGGGTGTATATGTGTGTAAGTCATTAAAGGTACCAGTGCAGTTGGAGTGAGAAGTCAATAAAATAAGTATCCTCATCTTTACTCATAGGGGAATAAAGTACAAGATTAAAGAATGTGGTGATGAACCTATATAAGACACAAGTTATACCTCGGCTGGAGTATTATGTACCATTCTGAGGAGTACACTTTAGGAAGGATGTGAATACATTGGAGAGCATGCAGAACAGCTTTATAAGATTGATTCTACGGTAGATTGGAGAAGTTTAGACTGTTTTCCTTGGAGAGAAGAAGGCTGAGAGGAGATCTGTTGGTATTTTCAAAGTCTGAAGTCACACGACACCAGGTTATAGTCCAACAGGTTTATTTGAAATCACTAGCATTTAGAGTGCTGCTCCTTCATCAGGTGAAGTCTTCATTGGTCCTTACACCTACATTGGTACTGACTGCCACACTCCAAACAATGTAAGTTTCAGAAAATCTATCATTGATTCCTAGATTATGAGTCCTCTTCCCATGACAGGTAATTGGGGGATTTACAAGTGGCCAGAGTCAGAAGAACATAACTCGGAAAAGCTAGTTCTCAGAACGCTGCAGGGTTGGAGAGGGTTACAGAGGTGGGGCAGAGCAGGGCCCCGAAGGGGTTTAAACACAAGGATAATGTTCTATATACAAGGCATTGATTGAAGCATTAATAAATTTACAGAAATTGGCCTCTTCTGTCCAAATTATGGTCTTTTTTTTATCATTTTGGAACCACATTAATTGATTCAGCCTGAGCCATGACTCATATGATTCAGAGATTTATAATAGTTATTAAAATTGGAGCTTCTTCTTTAAAACTTGCTTTATTAGTTAGATAAAATAACTCTCAGGAGAAGTCCACACTGTACTTATCCCTGTGAAATAATGTGCACAGTTCCAGGGGTAAACTCAATTGACACCATCAGTAGGAGAGCAAAACAGTGTACAATTCAGTCATAAAGAAACATGGATAATTAAAGGGGAACGTCACAAGGGACGGTCAAAAATTTACAAAATTTATGAAGTTGCATGCCGTACATCTCCACCTATGAGCAGTCTCTGACAAGATGGGTACATCAAAATGAGGCAGGAATGCGGACAATCTCCTGGAAGTCTCCTCACGTGATCTCCCACCTCCGATCACTGAACCTGTCCCAGTCACACACCTTGTCTTGCAGTTTTAGAGCTGACAAACAAATGTGTTCAAAGAAAAAGTGAGAAAATAAATTTCTTTCAATGCCTCAATGATGGTTACTTCTGGAGATTGCTCACTATAGTGTGAATGAGATGACTCTTTCATTCCACCCGATCCTGGAGGCTTGTCAGCCTTGGAATTGGGAAATCTGATCTCTGTTGGATTTTTCAACCACTGCTTTATCAGTGTACCCAAACAGGGAGCTGAGAAGTTAAATACAAGCCTCATGACTTATACCCTTAACAAACCAAATTTGTTATAAGATGAGGCCATTTTGATGGCACCATTGGCCCATCCTTGCTATTAACTATGGTAGTGCAAATCATAATGCCATTGTTAATCATTCTGTGGCATTGTATGTTTTTTCCTCCCATTTTAACCTTTATATTTTAGAGTGAATATGTAATGAACTGCGCTACCAGAGAGAGATGAAATACTGTACTGAAGAAGGGTCCCGACTTTCCTGCTCCTCTGATGCTGCCTGGCCTGCTGTGTTCCTCCAGCTCCACACTGTGTTATCGCAGTTTGGGCTTTCCTCCTTTATTGCGATTTATCAGACTCTTTGTAGAACATAAATTAAACTGCTATAAATACAGTAGTTCCATTTCCCACATCAGCCCTCCTAGTAAGACCATTAATTCACTACAATGTCTACTGAATTGAATAGTTTCTTACCATGGGGTAGTATTGACTGCTAGCCAGCCTGGAGATCTCCAAATTCAGTTCCACTGGCAGACAAGGTAGATTTTCATTTGATCAGTTTGACTTGATTGAAATCTGATTTTTTTTAATGCACCTGAATGAACAGCATTTCTAGTGTGTTTAACACTAGAAGAATTTTGGAAAGCTCCATTATGGTGTAAAGTCTCAAGAAAGTTGGGTACAGGCCAGACATTTGAGCCATTGTCCTAATAATGCTGCCTCTGACCTGTACTTGCATTTAGCAAGGCTCCGCACTACCTCAGAAGAAATTCTCCCTCCAACACCCTTCAGTTAGTGATTAATAGAGCATCTAGCAACATAACTGTCAGCTTGATTGTCATTATTGCTTGCATACCTCGTTGCTTTTAATACTTGGATTAACAGCAGTGAGTGGATTTTGTTAAAATTGAGTGAAAACTGTTCATACTGAGATCTCTTGATGTAGGTTGTGAAGAAATCCTGTTACCCCCGCTGGAATGAGGTATTTGAGTTTGTCCTGGATGACACAGGGGCAGAGAACACATTGCATGTGGAGGTCTGGGACTGGGACTTGGTCAGCAAAAATGATTTCCTGGGAAAGGTAGGTAACACCTTGATCAATACCTGGCTTGTAGCTTTTGGTTGTTTCCAGTTATATTGCAGCTAACACAATCCCTTTCACACTCAGGAAAAGTCCTGTGTTTATGTATTTCACACTCATAGGATGTCCAAAAGCTCTTCACAGTCAGTGGGTTAGCCAAATTGCCCACAGAAACATCCTGCGTGTAGAATGTGATGATGATCAGATAATCTGTTTTTGTGATGTTGAGTGAGGGATGAATGTTGACCCGGACATGGGGATTACGCACCTTGTCTGTATTGAAATAGTGGCATGTCTTATGTCCACCAGAGACAGTTGATGAGGCATCTGAAAGTGCAGACCCCTCCCCCACCTCCCTTCATTTTTGAGTTGCAATATCAGACAGGATTATGTCCCAAATTGAACCCATAATCTCCTGCCTCAGAGTTTGAGGGAACTATTATTGAGCCAAGCCTGATACCTGAATAATAACTGACCAGAGAATAGGGATAATGGTTTGGACTTAAGTTGCACGATCAGCAGTGAAGATGCTTTTACTTCTGGCTCTCGGCTTTAAAGGGAGTTACCTGAGAAACTGTTCTCTCCAGGTATCTGTCATGGACTGCAGCAAAACAGAGTCCAACACACAGAGATTGTCTCTCCACCTGGACTTCAAACAGCCACCATCTTGAACCTAATGAGACTGACCTGTGGGTCTCTGATGGTTCCCCTGACTTTTAGCTCAGTTACAGTTCAGGAGATTAACTAAGCAGAAACAGTCCACCAGATTTTCAGAGGAAGGACAAGCTCATGCAGCTTCTGATAGGAGATTCTGACCAGGGCTCCCTCAAAAATGTGAAGCCTACTTCCGTTCTGACAGTTCTTTCGAAGTGAATGCATCAGGAGAAGGTCAACCAGGCAGCTTCTTTGACAGCTGCTATTACACAGTAAGACAGTAATGTAAGTGTGATGGTAAAGTGCCAGATGAGGGTGGGGTGCAGGTAGGTAGAGTACCATACATTAGTGGCTAGGGTGCTGGGGTCAGGATACCAGACAGGTAGGGGTACAGTACCACGTGGAAAGGAAAATAGGAGCAAGGGACTAGGGGATAAGATGCCAGATGAATGGGGTGGGATGCCAGGTAAGTACGGTGCCAGCTGAGTTTGGAGTAAGATGTCAAGTGGGAAGGGTGTGCGGTGTGCCAGTCATGTCAGGAGGGATCGGATGTGGGAAGCAAATTGTTGGGGGGAAAGAAGGTCAGTCCTAGTCAGCCTGAATTTGGAGAAAGGAGGAGTGGCAATCGGGTCTGGGGAGGTCAGGTGTGAAGCAGGGCAAAGGGGATCGGGCAAGGAACTGGGGAAAGGGGATCGGATGCAGAGAAGGAGATTGAGTACAGAGTGGGAGAAAGGGGATCAAGTTCAAAACAAGGAAAAAGGTATTGAGTGCAGAGAAGGGGAATGGTGATTGGGTGTAGAATGGGGAAAGTGGATCGAGTGCAGACGGGGAAAGGGGATTGAGTGCAGAGCAGGGGGAAGGGGATTGAGTGCAGAGCAACCGGAAGGGGATCGAGTCAATTCCTTCTGAGTCTGCTCCAGTGGCGATTCTGCAGTCTTCCCAAGGTGCGTAATCCCCATGTCCGGGTCAACATTCATCCCTCACTCAACGTCACAAAAACAGATTATCCGATCATCTGTGCTGGGATAATGACTGGCTGGCCAGTAGGAAATCGAGGCCCATGATCTCTATTGATGTAATCTTGATGGAGAGCAACACTGAAAAAACTGAATTATGGAATGATCGCAGTGAAAGGCAACAAGATTGCATGTTTTGCAACTTCAAAAATCAAACCAAAGTTAACATAGATTAAAAGTGACCTAATGATCTGACAGACAAATTGCATATGATATAAACTATAAATTACACTTTAACTAGCGGATAGAACAGGATAGATCTGACAGGTTTACTAAGCTGCCCATTTAGCTGGTAAATATTGTTATGAAGTTGTGTAGAGTAATTGTGAATTGGAAGGCAGGAAGCTAGAATTTGTTTGTAAAAAAATATAAGGGAGAAGAGTGTGTGGTTCCTTTAAGAGTAAAGTGCTTTTCCAAGCTTAGAGAATTATACAGAAAAAATGATGTGTCTGTATGTAGCCGAAGATGTACAGTCAGTTCTGAAATGGAAACATGTATCAATTGGCTGTGTGATTGGAAACCTTAGGCTTGTTTCGATGTTTTAGCAACTCGCAACAATCTGCCAATTAATTTAAACCAAACACTCAGTGATTGAAAGCTAATTGAATTTAATTCTGATGGTTTTGACAAACTCGGACCAATGCTACTGTAAGAAAATTGATATGTAATCCAAGCTATATAAGGAGAGGGTTTTTGAAAATCAGTGTGAGAACGATCCGCCATCTGAGAAATAAGCACCTAGTTCTCACAAGAAATCGCTAAACTCTCTTAGAAAGCACCATCCGTCCATAAAAGGTGCCACAGCACTTCTAGCTAAGAGCCCTCACAGAAGACTTTACAGAGAAAATTTCCCTGACAGCTGGATCAGCGGAAGAAAGATGTTTACGACTTGAGAACAGCAGAAGAAAGGCATGTAGACTTTGAGAGACTAAGTTTTAATTTATTTTCTTTATTTATTTATATATAAGTGTGCCTTGTGTTTATTGGAACAGCATACCAGTAGAATTTAGTTCAGTTAGGGAATAATTACTAGTTTAGAGGGATTTGTTCAGTTTGTTAGTAATTCTGTTAATTTGTTCACTGTTAAATAAAAAAGTTATTTGTTACTTATAAAGTGACTATCAGGGATTTTCTTTCATTTAACCACAATTTTTAACAGATTATAAAGGCGAGGCGAACTCCTCTGGGTGTTTCAGGTTTAATTATTAGAAGGGAAGCTTTACTCCTGCCAGAACAGACTGGCAGGAAGAAGGGTCTCGACCCGAAACATCAGCTTTCCTGCTCCTCTGATGCTGCTTGGCCTGCTGTGTTCATCCAGCTCTACACCTTGTTGTCTTAGAACAGACTGGGGGCTTGTGTTACAGTTTAATTATCAGGGGAGTTCAAACTCCTTGCTGCAACAATGTGGCACCAATTCCAAAACTCTGAACTTTCTCAGGCCAAATTCTAGCCTCTTCACTTTGAGGCCTTAGTGCCGAGTCCCATCAGACTTCAGTTTTACTCCTCCTCAGTTCCATTGTTACCGTCTCCCCCAACAAAAGGCCCACCCTTCCAGATTCCTCACGGTTCTGCTCCCCAACCCAGCTGCCTTGGTCTTTTCTTTCTCAGACTATGTAGGCCACAACCGTCTTCTCCTGAAGATCAGTCGCATCCCATTGATTAGCATGGATTGTTATAGATCCTGGAATGTTTCCGTTGCATTTTATCGATGGCCCATTGGCACTGTGCCTGGGCAGAGCAGTTTAGGGAGATTGCAAATGTTTTGCAGCTGCACTGGGTCTTACTGCTAGCAGGCGGTCAGCCCTGAACTCCTCTCAGGGAAACTAAACAGACCCACCCAAGGCAAATGAACTCAGACTCAGTTGTACTCTTCTCTAAGGTGGTGCTGTCCTTGACCAATATCTTCTGCCCATCCCCCATGGGATCATCTGTTTTGCCTTCTAATCTGTTCTAAATGCCTCTTGGAAATTTCACTGTAATAAATATGGCAGCGCTCCTCTTGGTCAGCATATAAGAGTCCATCACACAATATTTGGCTGCATTTTTAAGGTGACAAAATGCCTTAAGGAATCAAAATCAAAACCTATTCGGCACATCAAGGACGTTCTTTCCACAAATCAGTTGTAATTATGGGTTAAAATCGAATCAGAGATAGTAGGAACTGCAGATGCTGGAGAATCCGAGACAACAAGGTGCAGGGCTGGATGAACACAGCAGGCCAAGCAGCATCATAGGAGCAGAGAGGCTGACGTTTCGGGCCTAGACCCTTCATCAGAAAAGGGGGAGGGGAAGGGGGTTTTGAAATAAATAGGGAGAGAGTGGGAGGCGGATAGAAGAGGGATAGAGGAGAGGATAGGTGGAGAGGAAACAAACAGGTCGAAGATGTTGTCTCCTGAGGGAAAATAGTACGTAAAACTTCCATTTATAAAGCATCTTTCACCAACTCAGGGACACGACAAAAGCATTTTATAGCCAATGAAGCACTTTTGAAATTCAGTCACTGTTGTAATGTAGGGAACTGTGCAATTGTCCAGACAGGACCTGAATTGATATTCATAGCAATAGTTACATTGCAAAGATTAGTAAAAAGGAACACACAAATTGCAGAAATCTCAAACAAAATGATGGAAATGCATAGCTGACTCATTAGTGCCCGGAGGTAAATAGATTAATGTTTATATGTGAACTTTCATTAGCATTTAAGTTATTTCAATCACTGAGTGGTATCAATCACTTGTAAACTTGGCATCTGGTGACTCATAAATGGTATGATTGGCAGAATTTATAAGATGAACATTAATGGCCTCTATAAAGAATAGCGCATACATTGGTCAAACTGCAGGTTGTACTTTAATAAAAGGTCAGACAAAGTTGATAAATATTATAATAACTCAACCTCATGATTATATTGCAGAAATCACTTACTGCTGCTCTTAGAAAATAAGTCTGTTTTCAAAAAGCTTCTCCGGTTTATTTTGGATTACAACAGCAATTTATATTTATATAAGCCCATTAAATATGATTTGCTTCAGGGGAATGTGATAAACCAAACATTGTGTCACATGAAGAGATGTCAGATGTGCAATAACAACCAAAACAGAATCCCCCTCGTCCTCACGTACCACCCCACCAACCTCCGGATCCAACGCATCATCCTCCGACACTTCCGCCATCTGCAATCCGACCCCACCACCAAAGACATCTTTCCCTCCCCACCCTTATCTGCTTTCCAGAGGGACCACTCTCTCCGTGACTCCCTTGCCCGCTCCACACTCCCCTCCAGCCCCACCACACCTGGCACTTTTCCCTGCAACCGCAGGAAGTGCTACACCTGCCCCTACACCTCCCCCCTCGCCCCCATCCCAGACCCCAAGAAGACCTTCCACATCAAGCAGATGTTCACCTGCACATCTGCTAATGTGGTATACTGTATCTGCTGTTCCAGATGTGGCCTCCTCTACATTGGGGAAACCAAGCGGACGCTTGGAGACCACTTTGTGGAACACCTACGTTTGGTTCGCGACAAACGACTGCACCTCCCAATCGCAAACCACTTCAACTCCCCCTCCCACTCCTTGGATGACATGTCCATCCTGGGCCTCCTCCAGTGCCACAACGATGCCACCCGAAGGTTGCAGGAACAGCACCTCATATTTCGCTTGGGAATCCTGCAGCCCAATGGTATCAATGTGGACTTCACAAGCTTCAAAATCTCCCCACCCCCGACCGCATCCCAAAACCAGTCCAGCTTGTCCCCGCCTCCCTAACCTGTCCGTCCTTTCTCCCACCTATCCACTCCTCCCACCTCAACCCCCACCCCCACCACCTACCTACCAGCCTCATCCCCGCCTCCTTGACCTGTCCGTCTTCCCTGGACTGACCAACCCCCACCCTAACTCCCCACCTACACTCACTTTTACTGGCTCCATCCCAGCCTCCTTGACCTGTCCATCTCCTCTCCACCTATCTGCTCCTTTATCCATCTCCATCCGCCTCTCTCTCTCTCTGTATTTATTTCAGAATCCCCTTCTCCTCCCCCATTTCTGAAGAAGGGTCCAGACGCAAAACGTCAGCTTTCCTGCTCCTCTGATGCTGCTTGGCCTGCTGTGTTCATCCAGCTCTACACCCTGTTGTCTCAGATTCTCTAGCATTGGCAGTTCCTACTATCTCAGATGTGATGGAGGTAGTTTTTGAGCTGCATTTTAAAGAAAGAAAGTAAAGTAGAGAGACAGAGAAGTGTAGAAAAGGAATTCCGGAGCACTGGGCCTGGGTGACAAAGGCACAGTTAAAATCAGGGATGCTGAAGAATCCAGAACTGGATGAGTTCAGAGTTTGGAGAGTTATTGGGGTGGAGTTATGACAGGGCTAGGGAGGAGCAAAGCCATAAAGGCTTTGAAACAATGCTGGAAATTATAAAGTCAAAATGTTGCTTAACCTGTTTAGATCAGTTGACAATGGATGATAGGCTCCCTGCAAGTTGAGACACGGGAACTGGGGATTCAGATGCCCCAGATTTATGAAAGGTAGAATGTGGGAGACCAGTCAGGAGTTCAGCCTTCCCAAAATTTAAATAGAAGAAGGTTCTTGTCAGATAAGCAGGCTGATACTTTAGCAACAGTGGAATAGTTGAGCGAGGTGATTGTGAGATGGGGCTTGGTTCTTTTAAGCATATATGTTTAAACTAAAGCTCTGCTTTTGGAGGGTGTTCCTGAGGGGCAGCTTGTAGATGAGAAACAAAACAGAGCTGAAGTCAGATTCCTGTGGGATACCTGAAGTAACTGTGTGGGATTAGGCAGAGAAGCCTTTTCAAGTGATGGGGGTGGATAGATCAAAGAGAGAGCCAGGTAGGAGCCGTCTTGTCCAGGTACAAAAACAGAAATTGCTGGGAAAGCCCGGCAGGTCTGGCGGCATCTATGGAGAGAAATCACAGTTAATGTTTCAGGTCAGGTCCTCAGTTCTGAGGAAGGGTCACTTAACCCGAAGCGTTAACTCTGACATCTCTCCACAAATGCTACCAGACCTGCTGAGCTTTTCCAGCTATTTCTCCTTTTGTTTCTGATTCAGCATCCACAGTTCTTTCAGGTTTTTTTTCCAGTCTTATCCAGGCATCTGACAGTCGAGAGACCTTGGAGGAGGTGCAGTCTATCATGTCAAGTGCTGCAGGTAGCTCGGGAAGGATAGAGAGGGAGATTCACTTTGTCCACTGTCACATAGAATGCACTTTATATGGTTGATAAAAACTGCTTGGTACTTTAGTGGAGGCAGAAAGCTGACGGAGGTGGGGAGTTCAAACATGGACAGACACATCATGGCAGGGTCAAAATTGTCTTTTAATCTTGTCCAAATCTGTGAAATAAAATATTAAGAAAAATAACCTCAATTATATTGTATATATTTAATCATGAAAGCCAGGAGTCTCTATAACAGGATTGCAGTTAAAAATGCATGTTTTATTCTCAATTTTTGGGTTTAGGTGGTTAGTGACAAGTCCAGATTTTGTCACTGTCCTGAGTTTCCCTTGCAGTACTGTGATACAATAGAGCAGCTGAGATTCATCTCTGTTGAAGTGGGACTGGATTCATACAGGGGCCACACCAATTAATGGACAGTTGCCCTTCCTAAAAACACAGGGGAAACATTTGAGTCAGTATTAAAATTTTCAATCTGCTAGGGTGGGATTTGTCCTATCGTTTGGGAACTTGGGAAGGTGTTGGCTTTCCACACTCTTTCTGTGTCATTCCAAGTTGAAGAGCTATAGCCTTAGGTCACTGGACTGCACCTCATCGTCTCATCATCTGTTGTTTCTTTTGCTCTCGAGGTGGCATTCAACATTAACAAGCTCCTGACGATTCAGCAGAAAGAAGGCTGGTTCCTGCTACTCCCTGATAAAGCACAAAGGAGGGAGACTGAGTAAGTCATCTTTTTTTAACAGCCTTTTGCCTCCTGTACTGCAGAATGGAACGAAAGAAAGACCTTTGCATTTATTTAGCAGCTTTTGTAATCTCAGACATCCCAAACTGCCTTAAAACGGTTAAGTGCTTTTGGAGTGCACTCCCTTTTATGACTTAGAGCTGAGTTAATTAGCACACAGCAAGATCCCTCAAATAACGTAGGGCAATGACCAGATAATTAGTTTCCCTAATATTGGGTGAGAGACTCCAGGCAGAACTCTGCTGATCTTTAAATAGTGTCACAGGATCTTTTGCATTAGGCTGAGAAGTTCCACATCCCTGCTGAAAGACGGTCCCTCTGATTGTGCAGCATCTCCACTACATAGCCCTGAAACGTTAGTCTAGATTTGGACCTCATATTTCTTGAGTGTGGGACCTGACCCCGTAACCTTATAGCTCAGAGGCAAGAGTCACCACTGAGATAAAACCGACCTTTTCTGGAGAGCACTCTAGTCCAGCGTGGGGGACCATGCATGTCTACAAACTGCTCAGACGCACATCAGTGCGATGGTGTGAATGCAGGTGTCTCTGACAGATACATTTGAACACACTTGAGTGATTTATCTGCACTGTCAAATTGATGCTGACAGAGCAGATTTAAGACCAAATCCTGGAGGCTGCAGCAAACCTCAGGTTAGTGGGATAGAAGCTATAATCAGCCCTTTGTCAATAGTGAAACAGGAATGGAAAGGAAAGAGAATGATTGTCAGCAAGCCCAGGCCTACAAAGAGGGCAGAATTACACTTATCCAATGAATCACACCAAAACTGCTCATGTTTCATCTCGCATTGAGTTTTAATTTTAATGATTAGACCAGTGGATCAAGATGCTGGCTACCCATTAGTACCCAGTTCCTAACCAGAACCTCATTAATGAGCGTGTTTCTCATGGGTTCATCTTGGAGCTAGGTTGCTGTTGATCTTGGGGAACGTGGAAGCCAATCCAGCTGGGGGAAAGTAGGACAGAAACCGTGAGGGAGCTGATAGCCTAGTGGTATCATTGGTAGACTGTTAATCCAGACACCCAGGACATGTTCCCAGGGACCTGGATTCAAATTGTACCATGGTGCAATTTGATTTAAATTTTTAAAAAGCCTGGAATTAAAAGTCAACAATGATCATAAAACTGTTTTCCATTATCAGGAAAAGCCCATCTGTTCCCCAGTGTCTTTTAGGGAATGTAGCACCTGTCCTTGTGACTCCAGACGCACAGCAATGTGGTTGATTCATAACTGTGCTCTGGGCAATTAGGGATGGGCAATAAATGCTGGCCTGGCCAGCGCTGCTCTCACCCTGTGATTGACTAAAACAAAGCAGCAAGGGGTGACTTGGGCCAGCGGTTGCCCTCATCATTCTGGAGGAACGTTTCTGCTCTCCTTGACCACACAAAGGTAATTGTAGCACTTGCCTTCCGCTATTCCATTTGGGTTCATTGCATGCAGCGGCCACATCTAACTCCCACTCCTGCTCACAAACCGTCTAAAGAGTCTGTGTGTGCCTGAGGACCCCAACTGGCAGATGGTAATGGGGCTGCCACCTAACTTAGGCAGGTGCCCCACCCACCCCAAGGAATACCCTGGGGCAGTTGCTGGGAGACACAGGGACGTCCTGTTAAATCCGACTTCTCCATTTTAACTCCACCGCTGCTCTGTTTTCACCAGGGGGTGTCAAAATCTCCTCGTTAATAAGTAACAAATATGGACAGAATAATATATATAAGGGAGAAGGGAGTAGAGAGATTTCAGGGACAGGCTTACTGGGGTGGCACAGTGTCTCAGTGGTTAGCACTGCTGCCTCACAGCGCCAGAGACCCGGGTTCAGTTCCAACCTTGGGCACCTGTCTGTGTAGAGTTTGCACATTCTCCCTGTGTCTGAGTGGGTTTCCTCCAGATGCTCTGGTTTCCTCCCACAGTCCAAAGATGTGCAGGTTAGGTGGTATGGCCATACTAAATTGCGCATAGGTTAAGTGGATTAGCCATTGGGAATGAAGGGTTATATAGATTGGGTAGGGGGCTGGGTCAGGGTGGGATGCACTGTGGGGAGTCGATGTAGACTCGATGGGCTGAATGGCCTGATTAGAAGGAACACTAGAATGAGAGGAAGATTGTGTGCAGTTTAACACTAGCTTAGTTCAAAGGACAAAGTAGCCTGTTTCTATGCTGTAGAATCCATCTCCTACATTTGTCAAGTCATGGGTAATATTACTGGATGGAATTTTTGCCTCCCTGCTGTGGTGTGAGCAATGGTGAGATCAGTGGGAAAATACAGTGAGAATGAAAACATCAGATTCTGGACATCAAGAAGAAGTTTCCTGTTTTTCCCCTTTAACTAGCAACTTCACAATGTTACCATTGAGTGGTGCCAACCTTATTTCCATGCATTTGTATGTATTTAAAGCCCTAACTTGCCTTATTCATACTCCACTTCCAATTCTCCTCTCTTTCATCAAAAAACTAGATGACGCAAATTCCTGAAATGTAAGTCAGACGGTACTTTTTTAAAATTTGCTCACGGGAGGTGGGCATTACTGGTTAGGTTAGCGTTTATTGTCCATCCCTAATTGCCCTGGAGAAGGTCGTGGTGAGCTTCCTTCTTGAATTGCTGCCGCCCTTGTAGTCTAGGGAAACCCAAGGTGCAGTTAGGGAGGGAGTTCCAGGATTTTGTTCCAGTGAGAGTGAAGGAGCAGAGATACAGCCTCAAGTCAGGACGGTGTGTGAATTTGAGGGGAAATTGCGGGTGATGGTATTTCGATGCACGTGTTAGTCTTGTCTCTGGGTCATAGAGACAGCGGGTTTGGAGTTTGCTTCCAGAGAAGTTTGGTGAGTTGCAGCAATGCATCTTGTAGATTGTATACACTTCTGTCACTGAGCATCAGTGTTGAAAGAAATAAAAGTATTATCTCTACAAGGACTAAGCAGTGCAAATTCCTGCCAGAACTGTCATAGACAAATGCAGATAAGTTTTTCCCTCATATTGGTTCCCTCACCAACTACTGCAGACCCAGTCGAGCAGTTATGTCATTTAAGATCCAGCCAGCTTGATCAGTATTACTGCTGCTGAGTCATTTTGGGTGATGGACATTGAAGTCCCCCACCCAGAGTACATTCTGTGCCCTTGCTACCCTCAGGCCAACATCCAAGTACTGTTTAACATGGAGAAACACTGATTCATCAGCTGAGGGTTCGGGGTGGGGGATGTTTGGGGTCCTGTAGGTGGTAATCACCAGGAGATTTCCTTGCTCACAGTTGACCTGATGCTGTGAGATTTCATGGGGTCTTGAATCCCAAGGTAGTTCCATCCAACTGTACACCGCTGTGCCACTACCTCTGGTGGGTTTGACCTGCTGGTGAGAAAGGACATCCAAGGCTGGTGATGGTGTGTTTAAGGCAGGATTCCATGAGTATGGCAATGTCAGGCTATTGCTTTAACAGATCTGTGAGACAGCTCTCCCAATTGTAGCACTAACCCCAGATGTTAGTGAGGAGAACATTGCAAGATTGGCAGTTCTGTGTTTGCCCTTATGGTGCCAAGTTTGATGGCAGGTGGTTGGTCTAGTTTCATTTCTTCCCTAAGACTTTGTAATGGTTTGATAGAACAGAGTGCCTTGATGGCTGTTTCAGCTTGGGTAAGGATGGCAAGTTTCCTTGCTTTTTTTGACACTCATCAGTGGTTACATGGGTGACAGATTTAAGGCCAAGTTGGCACGGTGGCACATTGGTTATCACTGCTGCCTCCCAGCCTTGGTTGACTGTCTTTGTGAAATTTGCACATTCTCCCCTATGTCTGCGTGGGTTTCCACTGGGTGCTCTGGGTTCCTCCCACAGTCCAAAGAAAGGGGGGCTAGGTAGCTTGACCATGCTAAATTCCTCCATAGTGTCCAGGGATGTGCAGGCTGGGTGGATTAGCCACGGGAAATGCAGGGCTATGGGGATAGGGTGGGATGCTGTTTGGAGGATCAGTACAGACTCAATGGGTCAAATGGCCTCTTTCTTCCCTGTCGGGATTCTATGAAGTTTCACCATCTGCCATGGTGGATTTGAGGATTCTAGGAAAAGGATAAGCTAACCATGGTTAACCAGGGAAGTTAGGGATAGCATCAAATCAAAACCAAAAGCATATGATGAGGCAAAGTTTCGTGGTAAGACAGAAAATTTGGAATATTTTAAAAACCGAGAGATAAAAAAAAACCCATATTGATAACAAAAAGGGGAGAAGATACACTTTGAAGCTAATCTTGCAAGAAATATCAAGGTGGACAATAAGAGTTTCTTGTATAAAAGGGGAGACAGAAGCCAAAGTCAATGTCTAACCCTCCGAGAAGGAGGGTAGGGGAACAATAATGGGGAACCAGGAAATAGCAGTGACATTGAATAAAGATTTTTCAGAAGTCTTCACAATAGAAGACATAACGGCATTCCAAAATTATGAAATAATCAAGGTGCTAAAGGAGAAGAGGATACAGGTTCAATAACTATCACAAGAGGAAAAAAGTGCTGCTGAAACTAAGAGGGCTAAAAGCCAATAAGCTACTGAGATAGTGGAGGCAATGGCAAAATCTCAGAATAAGGAGACGTCTTTTTAAGACAGAGATGAGGATTTTTTTTCTCTCCGAGAGCAGTGAATCTGTGGAATTCTTTACCACAGAGGGCTGTAGAGGCTAGGTTATCAAATATATTCAGGCTGAGATAGGCTGATTTTTAATCAGTAAGGGAATCAAGGGCTATGGGGCAAAGGCAAGAAAGTGGTGTTGAAGATTATCAGATCAGCCATGATCACACTGAATGGCAGAACAGACTCAAAGGGTGAATTCCCTGCATCTGCTCTGATGTCCTTTGGTCTCATAATAATAATCTTCTAAGAATTTTTAGATTCCTGAAGTCCCAGAGGTTTGCAAAACTGCCCATGTAACACATTTGCTTAAAAAGGGGCAGAGACAAAAAAAAGTCACAATAGGCCAGTTAGCTTAACATTAATTTTAGATAAATGTTAGGGTCTGATATAAAGGGTTAATAACAGAGCATTTAGAAAGACATTTATGATTAAGCAGAGGCATAAAGGGGAAGTCATGCCTGACAAATTTACTACAATTCTTTGAGGAGATAAGAAGGATAGATAAAGGGGCTGCAGTGGAAGTAATACTTTTGGATTTTTGGAAGGCATTTGATAAGTTACTCGACATAAGGCTACTCAACAGGATAAGAGCCCATGGTGTTGGAGACAGTATAGTATAGTGCATTAAGATAGAAGATTTGTGAACTAATAGAAGACAGAGAGTCGGGATAAGAGGGGCATTTTCAGGATGGCAGCCTGGAATTATTGAAATACCATAGGGATCAGTGCTGGGCAACAATTATTTACAATAGATATTAATAACCCAAGTGAATGTACAATAGCGAAGTTTGTAGATGACATAAAGATAGTTGGAAAGACGAGTGGTGATGATGACTCATATACTCTGCAGAGGGTTACGGACAGGTGAATGGGCAGAAGCTTGGCAGATGGAATATAATGTGGGAAAATGTGAGATTATGCATTTGGCAGGAGGAACAGAAGAGCTGAATATTATTTAACTAGAGAAAGACTGCAGAAAGCTATGAATCAGAGGGATTTGGGAATGATCATGCAAAAAGCTCGCATCCAATCCATCAGGTAATGGGGAAGGCAAATGCAATGTTGGCCTCTATTTGCAAGGGAATGGAGTATAAAAATAGTGAGGTCTTGCTTAAGCTATACAAGGGAACAGTTAGACCATACCTAGAGTACTGTGAAATGTTTTGGACCCCTTATCTAAGAAAACATTTTGGCATTGAGGGTGTCCAGTGAAGGATCACTTGGCTGATCGTGGGATGGATGGACTATCTTATGAGGAGAGGCTGACTGGTTGGACCTGTACTCTTCAGAGTTTACAAGAAAGAGGCAACTTTATTGAAATATACATGATTGTAAGGGGTTTTGCCGGGGTAGATGTGGGTAGGTTATTTCTCCTTGTGTGAGAGTCTAGGACCAGAGGGCAAAATCTCAGAAAAAGGCGTTGCTCATTTAAATCACAGATGAGGATGAATTTCTTCTCTCACAGGGTAGTGAATCTTTACTGCTAAGGGCTGTAAAGGCTGGGTCATTATATATTCAAGGCTGAGTCATTATATATTCAAGGCTGAGATAGACACAGTTTTTCTTAAATCAGTGAGAGAATCAAGGTTATGGGGATAATGCAGGAAAGTGGAGTTAAGGATTATCAGATCAATCTTGATCTCATTGAATGGTGGAACAGACTCGATGGGCTGAGTGATCTATTTCTGCTGTCATATCTTGTGGCTTGTGACAATGGAATCACTGAACAGTCTGTGAAGTGGCGTGTTGGGTATCCGTCCAAGTGACACATGTGGCATGTGGCATCAGTTTAATTGGCAGGCACACTGCATGTGCTTCAGGTGAAACTCAACGAGGAGCATCCCGTGGAGGTCTGATGATCAGGGGGTAACACCATTGCCAGTCAGTCAGGGGCTTATCCTATTCCAGTCGAGAGAGTTGGCCATTGTCAGTCAGGCTCTTGGTCCTACCCAAGTCTGGGGATCCACACCTTTGCAGCGATGGGGATTGGACCATGGTCTGTCCTGCAGGGCAAGTGCAACTAGCCCAGTAATTACAGGTAGCTCACTCAGGGAGCTGTTGAGGGAGACATCTCTCCGGGCTTGGGCCAGTTTCTCTTGAGGAAAGCCAAAGGGAGAATCGGGCATGATGGAAGTGGATGGAAGATCACTCAGTGGCATTGCATTATCTGGGAGGTGTTGAGCCGTTCTCAGTGAGTGTGTAGGAAGCACAGAGAGCAGGAAGAGTGTATGAGGTCATTGACTGAACATGATGCTTGCAATACTGAGAGTTGTAGTCTGTGAGCCTTGAGCCTCGATGAGATGTGTGTGCAGTGGCAGAGTTAGAGTGAGTGCTGGTGCTGTTAATGTGAGGGAGCTGAGAAAAGATGGTGGCACCTACCCTTGGGGAGTGCAGAAGACCATTGACCTTCTCCCTGCACAGCTTCCACTTCAATCTGGACGCAATACTGACCCAAGGTGCAATTTATATGTATGCTGCCATGTCCTGAAATGTCTATATTTAAGGAAATATAAGACTGTGCTTGCAATCTGTCCTTAAAATTTAACCCTTTTAACCCCAGTATCTTTCTGATGATATTTGACTCTACCACTTCCAAGGGTAACGTATCTTTCCTGAAGTGTGGTGCCTAGATTGGCATCCACAACCCGAGAAAGTTTATGCGAAGCTCTGTGCAACAGTAGAGAGCTTGCTCAAATGAGAAGTTTTCAAAAACCGGAGTTAATGAGTTACCAGAATGCTCCCAAATCAAAAA
>NC_063357.1:36771728-36805767 GCF_021869965.1 Rhincodon typus | reverse complement strand
CAAAAACCGGAGTTAATGAGTTACCAGAATGCTCCCAAATCAAAAACAGGAGTTAATGAGTTACCAGAATGCTACCAAAATGTATTTCAAGATTTAAAGGCTGTTGCTAAATATATACCTGAGTAAAATCAGCTATTTCGTTTCTAAATATGTAAGCTTTCTCAATTCTCAATTTTAAGATTGCTGCATAATGCATGTGCATTTTAATTAAACAACAAAGTGATAACAGGGCCATGAAAGATTAAGGAAGAAAGCGACAGAAAGAAGTTGTAGAAGTCAGGCTGTAACGGTATGATTACGTCTGTTAAATGACTGTTTCAAGACAAACAAAAGGTTTTATTTATGCTCTGACCAAAGCAAATCCAGCCTTCGGATAGTAGTGACGTGCTGGAGAGTATCATCCATTGCTTTACAATGTTGTTGCGTGGGTCATAGATGATGCATACTACACAATACTTCAGTGACAGTCGTCAAATGGTGAGTCATCTCACTTCAGCTACTGGAAACATCTATCCAAATTAGACTGTAAAACGAGCTTCAAAGAGAGGCTCTGATGTGCCATCTCAGGGATTTGCCCTCGTCTCAGAAGAAAGTGCAAATTTAATCTCTTAGTCATACCTGCACAGCGTCATTTTAAACATTTTTTTATGCTTAAACTTAATGTGACATTTTCCCTTTCATTCTCTGCCATGATTTCAGTCATCATTTACCCCGCTTTCCTCCCCCACCACTTTGCCCTTTGCCTTGAATTCACAGAATCCCTACAGTGCAGAGGCAGGCCATTCGGTCCATCAAGTCCACACCAACCTTCCAAACAGCATCCCTCTCTGACCCCCCCCCTCCGCCACCTTATCCATGTAACCCTGCATTTTCCCTGGCCAATCCACCTAACCTGCACATCTTGGAACTGTGGGAGGAAACCAGAGCACCCGGAGGAATCCCACACAGACATGGGGAAAATGTTCAAACTCCACACAGAGAATCGACCAAAGATGGAATTGATCCCAGGGTCCTGGCGCTGTGAGGCAGCAGTGCTAACCACTGAGCCATTGTTTTGTCCCTTGAGTTAGATACCAGACAGGAAGGCAAGCCAGTTTCTCAACAGTGTACGAGGAATGATGCTGGACAGCACAGGAAAATATGCAGGTTCTGTTCTTCTGCTCAAATTTCTGTTCATCAAGGTCAGAGACTGCACTTAGAATTAGAACATTTCAACTACTTTGTGTCAAGATTAGGTGCAGATGATTAGATGTAAATCCCTTTGATATCCCATTTGACGAGACTGCGCCTCTAAGAGGTGTGTTCTATCTTGTTTCTCTTGTAGAGGGGTTTAGTCACAGCAGTGCCAAAGTGTCTCCTTCAGACAGGCAGTCGACAAACAGCTTTGAGTTCTCCCTGGGTGTTTTTTTTAAGAAAAAGAATCTTGAGTGGGTGGGGTCAGGCTCACACAGATCCAAAAAAGATTTTGGTTTTGCTTTTAATTAGTTGGTGGCTTTTACTGGCTGCTGCAGTGAAAGCTTGAGTTCTCTGCTGCTAGGGTGAAGTCTTAGACAGAGAGGTTTCCTCTTAAAAATCAAAAGGGACAGATTGTTTCTTTCAGTGTTTCTTTCTACTGGACTGGAGAGAGACAGCACGTGAGAATAATAACTGTGTTGCTGAATTGCCTGTGCCAAGGGTGTGTTTGTAGGATGCTGCCTATATTAGAACAGTTGATGATTAATTAATCTATTAAATAATACATTATCTAGTTAGATATTTCATAAAGTTATGCTAATTATTTTTGTGGTGTTTTAACTGTATTGTAAGAATAAAGTGTATTTTGATTAAAACTTAGTGGTGGACAAGTTGAATCATATCTGGAATGCAGTGGCTTGCACTTGCTTTTGTATGGTCATAGTCCTAGCTTGGGACTGTGGGAAGAATTGGAAAGGGAGCAGCCAGCTGACCACCCACCTTACAATGGGGGTGGACTGAATTGGGGCAGAGTGGGCCATCTGACCCTCACTGCTGGATTACCCACCTATTCCAGCAGTCCCAGCAGCATTAAACGCTCAGTACTGGATTGCCTCCATTGTTTCTGGGACCCGGGTAAAGCTGAGGCATTGGGCAGGGAAGGTTCAAATATCTTATAAATGTGGGGATGAAGGGATGGGATTTAAAGTCAAAGCCAGGAGAAAGGAAGTGGAGGTACTACTTTCTGGGCTCCCAAACTGCTGGAGCTATCCCTGTTCTTGTGTATGGGATCGTCCTATAATTGAACAGGAACTGGGACACTTTGGTCTCAAGTGACGCCGTAGGCCATTTCTTTAAGCATGTCTTCAATGGTTGGACTGCTGTTTTCACTAGACCATCGGACGATGGATGGTATAGAGCTGTTCTTATGTGCCGAATGCCATTGGACCTTAGGAAATATTCAAACTCCCCGCTGGTAAATGACGATCCAATGTCTGTGACCAATACTTCTGAGAGACTGTGTATCGCGAACAATGCTTGCAACCTCTCAATCATCATCCCTGAACTTTATGCACATCCAACCACTTTGAACGGGCATCCCCAATGATCAGCAACATTGAGCCCATGAAAGGACCAGCGTAGTCAACATGCAACTGAGTCCAGAATTTACCCAGCCATTCCCGTGAATGTGGGGGCACTGCTGGTGGCACTCTGGGCACTGCCCCACCAATGCAGCTACATCGGCATCCAATCCTGGCCACCAGACATAGCTTCTTGTAGCATCTTCATCTTGGAAACCACTGGATGACCTGATGGAGTTCAGCCAGTATGTGGCAGCGACCTTTACTTGGGACAATCGCTCTTGTTCCCCACAGTAATATGCTGTCGTCCATCTGGTCTGGTCTTGCCGGGTCCAGAAAAGTTTCAGTCCTGGTTGCGATGGCCCTTCTGTCTCCCCCATTACCACCAGCTGTTTCAGTTTCGCTAGGACAGGATCTTTTTGTGTCCACAGTCAGATATTGTCCGCGGTGACTGGAAGGGTGTCCAGGAATTTCAAAACTAAAACGGACTCCTCTAGGGGAGGCACCACCGGCGGAGTATCTGCCAGTGGGAGGCAGCTCACGGCATCCGCATTAGCCACTCAGCTTCTTGGACGGTATTCTACGCTGAATTCTACCGTAAGCTATGGGCGGCACCACCTTGTTTTTCTTCAGTAGCCTTAGCAGGGGTTTGTGATCTGTTACTGTGACAAATTGCCATCCATAAAGGCACTGGTGGAGCTTCCTCACACCAAAAATGTCCCCCAGGCCTTCCTTCTCTATCTGAGTATATTTATGTGCAGCACCAGCTGAAGTGCGGGAAGCATACTCGATCAGGTGTTCCTGTCCGTTGTGCCACTGGTGAGCCAACACTACCCTGATACCATACGGGGAGGCATCGCATGTCAGCACTACTTCTCAGTTCGGATGGTAGGGGGCCACCACCTTACATGACAATAGCTGCCTTTTCATTTCCCTAAGGGCTACTTATTGGCTATGCGACCATTTCCAAGGCTGACCCTTTTTCAATAGCAGGTGCAAAGGTGCCAAGATGGAGGCCAGGTTATGTATGAATTTTCCAGAATAATTCCTTAACTAGCTTTGGCAATTCTTGGACAGTGTTAGTGTCTGGTGCCTCTGGGAAAGTTAAGCCCCTAATAACTGAAAAGCCTGTGGGTACGCAAGCAGTCACAAAGATTACTCATTGCTGTTTATCAGTTCCCTGTTACTTGCCTGAAAGAAATATCGCATTCTTCCCACATACTGGGCCTGGTCTTCGACACCAGGATCAAATGAATCAAGCTTCCCAAATAAAGGCATGATGACAGAAATGCTTACCCCAACTCCAAGATGACTGTTGCAAGCGAATGTTCTTCAGGCACATCCTGTTTTCTATCGTCATTACTGAAAGAACTGTACAATCACCAAGTCACCCTTTATTTACTTGTGCACAGTACACTGGCTGTGGCCAGCCAGCTCAGAGTCAGTCCCTGAACTGAGGAGATACTAAATCCCCTGTTTAAATTTTTTTTCCTGGTTATACTCTTTTATTCACATGAAGTTACAGTATCACTCAATACATAGCATTAGTCACTATACATCAAAACGAGTTACCACAAAGCAGAGATGCTTAATGAAGAACATCCTATGGAAATACATCTCAATTTAAACAGTAAATCCTAAGTCCATATAAGGTTACAGTGTTTCAAACACGACAAATGGCAAAGTCACATTGTATCAAGGCAATTTGCTAAAGAGCAGAGAAATGACATGGAACATCGTATAGAAACACATCTCATTCTCAACAATAGTACAAAATAGTACAAATAAACATACATTAAAGTCAACATAAGGTTACAGTGTCTCAAACACGACACATGGCAAAGTCACTGTACATTAAGGCGAGTTGCCGAGGAGCAGAGACGTTGACACAGAACATCATATAGAAACACATCTCATTTCAAACAACTGTACAAAATGTTACAGATAAGCACACATTCCCCAGGGCAATCAGTCAACCTACTCACGGACAGGCTATTAGTCGGCCTACGCATAGACCAGTGGGGATACAAGAAGGCATGACACATGCACAAAAGCACAGTCCAAACATGAAAACACCATATGTGCATGAAGGCCTGGTGCTACACACAAAGGCCCGGTCCTACACACAAAGGCGAGGTCCTACACACAAAGGCCTGGTCCAACACAGGAAGGCTCGGTTCTACACGTGAAGGCCCGGTCCAACACACAAAGGCCCGGTCCAACACACGAAGGCCCGGTCCAACACACGAAGGCCCAGTCCTACACACAAAGGCCCGGTCCAACACACGTGGAGGCTTGGTCTACCCACGAAGGGCAGCACGCTTATGAAGGCCCGGTCCACACACAAAAGTTCAGTCTGGGACCCATAAACTGAAACAACGGCATAAAGTCAGGGTCCTGTCACCAAGTCACCCTTTTATTTTACCAGTAGAACAGTACCACTAGCTTTGGCCAACCAGTTCGGAGTCAGTGGCCTGAACTGAGGAGATTCTAAACCTCCTGGTTAGATATATTTTTTCTTCTTTTCCCTTTTTTTTCTCGCAGCTAGCGCCCTGTTATCTGAAAGAAGAACATTTAATAATGCAATAGGGAGAAACAGTTCCCAGATGTGAAAAGATCGAGAGCAAGAGGACACAGATTTAAAGTAATTGGCAAAAGGAACAAAAGTGCTGTGAGAAAAAAAATTAAGTCATTAAAGTGTGTGAAATAACTACAATCAGGCTGGGTCCCCATCACCAAGTCACCCTTTATTTACTAGTGCACCGTACACTGGCTATCGCCAACCAGCTCAGAGTCACTTCTTAAAACTGAGGAGATTCTAATCTCCTGGTTCTTTTGGTCAGCCAGGGCTTTCCTAATTCGCTCAGGTTAACAATACCAATCAACAACCTCATAGCCAAAAAGGTCAACCTGGTTCAAATCACTACACAATCTGTAGGCTCTTTTAAAAACGTTAACAAAATAGTGGGCTGCCACTCCTCACGCCTGTCCATGTCAACCATGTTAGGGCATTGGTAGGATAATATTGGCATCGTTTGTGCTTTTAACAGGCTCAGTTGACCGTTAACTATTTATTCAGATATGGTCAGTAGGCTGCAAGATTTGATAGTTGTCTATTCTCTGCATTATGAGGGTCAGCTACAATGTGGATGGCACTGACCCAGTTATACAAGCCTGCCACACCCTGCCCCATCCATGATCGATACTGGCAGGTCAGCTGGTGAAGTGCTGTATTGTCAGAGGTACTGTCTGTTGGATGAGGCCTTAAATGGAGACACCCAATAATCCTCCAGCTGGATAAGAAAGATTCTATGCCGTTATATACAAGAGCTGTGGAGCAGGCCCTGATGGTACCAGCCAGAATTGATACCTCAGCCAATGTAACGAAAACAAAGAGCTGATCATTGTCGCTGTTTATGGACCTGCTCTTAGATGTGCCTATCTGCAATTCCCTCATTACAACATTCTTTTCATTCATTTGGCATCACTGTCCAGATCAGCAGTTATTGCCCATCTCTAATTGCCCAGAGAGTAGTTAAGAGTCAACCACATTGTAGGTCTGGAGTCACGTGTAAGCTAGATCAGCTGAGGACGGCAGTTTCTTTCCCTAAAGGACACTAATGAATCAGATGGGTTTTTCCAACAATTGACACTGTTTTACTATAATAATAATGGAGGTGTTACTATTGGTTTTAGTTGATTAACATGAAACATTTATAACATTTCTGTGCTGTACTCAAAAAATTCTTTTCCCGCCTATCCTTGACCTCTAGGTCTCCCTTGCTGCTTGATGACTTTCTACTTTCACCTCCTGCTAATAACTCCGGAAAGGTCAATAATGATTATTATGTTAAATGGACCCATTTCCCTTAAAATCTAAACATTGAAAAACCATGTGAGTGTGTTAACTATTTATTCACCAACGTTGCCACCAGGGATTATTAGGCTGTGCTATCAGTTTTACAATGGTATGATTTTAGTGTGTTATGGCTCGTTCTTGGATGACAATGTGTGCTTTGTATTCTGTGCATGTATGTGCTGTATTCTGGGGCAGGAGGTCTGGTGGTGCAGTAATGTTGTCGCTATCTCAAGGTCACAGGGTTAACATCCCATCTCCAGATTTCAAGGCCAAGGAAGGCATGCCATATCACAACCAAACAGGTTAAGGATCAATCTGTAAATCCTTCTGATGTTCCCATAGCAGGCGGTAATGCGACAGAGATTCCTGATCAACAAAAGCCATATGGTAGCTGCAGTGTAAAGCCTCCTTAAGTTAAAAAGACTCCACATGCAGGTTCCTGTCCATAAGCAAGTGTCATCCATAGAACCATAAAATATAGCAGCAGGAGTAGGCCATTCAGCCTTTCAAACCTGCTACGCCATTCAATATGATCATAGTTGATTATCCATCTCAGTACCTTGTTCCCATTTTCTCCCCATATGCTTTGATCCCTTTATCCCTGCGAACTCCATCTTGAAAAGATCCGAGGGACTAGCCCACGCACAGTGCGGAGCTATGGAAAGCACCAGTTCATAGCCAGGGATGCTGATCACGCTGGTTTTCCTTGTCCATCCAATCTGGATCTTCTTGCTCAGAGATAGGAAAGCTAGCTGCTGCACTGCACGACTGCCCCTCTATAGTTATGTTCCACCTGGAAACTATTAGCCAGATAATCCTTGAATTTATCAGTATACATTGTTGACTAGATTGATGTAGGGAAAATATTTTGAATTTGTTGTTGAAATATGTGGTTCATGTGCATTTGACATTTAAATCAGATAGATGCCTTTATGTTAGATTTGTTTTTTTTCTGCTTCAGTTTCCTAAACAAATCATCAATGCACACTTCTGGATCTAAGTCCTAAATCGGAGGTTGATTACTTTGGTTCCTATAATTGTTTTGTCTGCTCCCCCAGGGTTATATCTGGTTGAGGAGTTGCTTGTTGCTGAACCTGATTGTTTTTGACCCATTGATATTATTGAAATGTGAATCAGACCGTTTCTGAACTAAAATCTCCCACGAGATTACAGTGAAGATGTAACCACATTTTACATTTTTAGGACTGTCTCAATGGGTGATACCAAACGTACCTATTTACTGCTCAAGTACTATCATCTAAATTGATTATCTGTAAAAGGTCATGAAGCAAATACTTTAATTTTGAAATTTGACTGTAATTTACTCCTTTTTCATATGACTTCAAAATGTCTGGTGCTTCTGACGATTAAAGCTATTAGGTTTGGTGTTAAGATCTGGGGCCCTGCTGTAAATGAGAAGTAAACATCTGCTAACAAGCAGAATCTTTTTTTTCAGCTGCAAGACTGACGCATTGAAATTTGCAATCAGTTTCTATACTTAGCTATTTCTCTGTCGTGCCAGATTCCTGGGATTCCCTCTGACCTCCCAAACCATCAGCTCTTTGCTTGAAATGTGTGAAATTGACTTGCAGCATTTCCTGACAGCAGGAGCAAGACTCCAGTGTTCACCACCTCCCCCTCCCCCCTCCCCATGAGAGTTGGCGCCATGCTCTTCAATTGGTACTTGCTGGGTTTGCATCCCCTGAGGCTAGCCTTCTTGGCATTTGCACAACTAAACCTGGATCGCTGATACATTTCTCAATGGAACTGGAATAGGGCATACAACCTCTTGTAGTTGTTAAAAGAAATCATAGAATCGTAGAATTTTACAGTACCGAAGGAGGCCATTTGATCCATTGTGTCTGTACTGGCTCCCAAAAGGACTACCCAGCTGCCCCACCCTCCAGTCCTATTTCCGTTGCCTTCTAACTTCATCACTTTCAAAGAAAATCCATCTCTGTTTTGAAATCTCGTATGGAATCCACCTCCAACACTTTCCCAGTCAGCATAATCCACATCCTGACTCTCTAAGCAAAAGTTCTGCTGTTCAGAAAGATTGTGGCTGCTGTTTATGTTAACTCCACATTCCTTGATTCCCTAATCCTTCATACTCCCGTGAAATAAATATACATCTCAGCCTTCAGGTTTTCAAACAGTGCAGTACAATTCTTTTATGAGATCTTGCCATGCAACCTTATTTGACATGTTTCACTCTTATAGTAATGACTAAAATTAAAAAGTACTTCATCGGCTGTGAAGTACATTTTGAGACATCCTAAAGAGCATGAATGTTATGATTATAAATGCGAGCGGTCTATTTTCTGCTTCCTATCACGAGAAAAGGCAGACTGGATTATCGTTTATACTCCGATCAATCTTGAGGATTGAATACCAATGAAAGGCTGAAAGTTTTCTTTGTAAACACCTGCCATTAAGAAGTGGCCAAGCTGAAACATTGGTTTAGCCTGGTCTTTAACTTTGGTGAAGGAGTTGAAGCTTGTGCTAGAGACAGGATCTTTAAGGTGGAGATGGTGTTTTGGTGACTAGCACTTGATCTTACCACCCTCTCGTAACAGGGATTACATGATTGGGATTAAAATAATCAGTGCTAAGTATTTCTTGCACTAGCTAAAGGTTCACCACTTTTTACCATTTACCCACTGCTGAAGATTTGATGAGGTCTTTTGAAACACATTGGGAGATATTCTGGTGTAGTTGCTCAAGGCTTCACCAAATCTCTATCAACATTTATTCTCAATTCTTTGAGGGTTGACTTACCCTAGTTGATATTCAATTGCATAGGGCATCTTATAGGAACATCCTCAATAAGGGTCACCGTCCGCTTGTTAGGAGACCCCCATGGTCTTCAGTGAAAATGGGGCAAGGTCATGAAGCCAGGCAGAGGGGGGAATAGAATGGTCTCCTCCTCCAGCCCTTCACGAGGATCTCCACTGCCATATCCAAGAGCCCTCTCCCTTGGTCCCTGAGTGATCCTGAAACATGCCACTGTTTGCCAGTACATTCCACACCCTCAGTGGAGAAGCACTCACTTCTACTGCTCCAAAACAGTTGCATCTCGTCAACTTGGGGTGGTAAACCTAGAGGTGTCTGTTTGTCAGCTGGATATCCTAAACTGATCTCATCCTATTTGCCAGCATATGGCCTATATCCCTCTAAACTCTTTCTATTAATGTACCCATTCAGATGTCTTTTAAATGTTGTAATTGTACCAGCCTATACCACTTCCTCTGGCAGCTCATTCCATACATGCACCATGGTGGCATGGTGGCTCAGTGGTTAGCACTGCTGCCTCGCAGCGCCAGGAGCCCAGGTTCGATTCCACCCTCAGGCGACTGTGTGTGTGGAGTTTGCACATTCTCCCTGTGTCTGCGTGGGTTTCCTCTGGGTGCTCCACTTTCCTCCCACAGTCCAAAGATGTGCAGGCTAGGTGGATTGGCCATGGGAAATTGCCCATAGCGTTCAGGGATGTGTAGGTTTGGTGGGTTAAAAGGGGATGGGTCTGGGTGGGATGCTGTGAAGGTCGGTATGGACTTGTTGGGCTGAAGGGCCTGTTGTCACACTGTAGGGAATCTATGAAAAGTTTGAGTTATGGAAATCAGCAGTGAGGCACAAATTTGCATGTGGAGTCCATACTTTCAAAGAGTGGTCTCTTATTAGTACAGCACCCATTTAACTGCCATTCCCACCATTTCCACAACATTACACATTGGTACTTGTTCTCCTCTGTACCTCCCCAAGCATCTTCTCCACAACCAGCCAGATACAGGTTGTTGGAAGTGCTCCCCTGCTGACAGAATGAACTTAAAATTAGCAACACAAGAATCGTTGTGGTTCTTTATGGTAAGATGATAATAGAACAATTTGTTACATGGAATCAAGCCAACCAAATACAGAATAAATCACAGGTTGATCCCTTGACAGTAGGTTTATTTGCAAGATACAGCCTTACACATCTCTGCTTTTTAGCTACTGACTCAGTGTTGCAGCTGAAACCCTCTATTTACATTTTCGGGATATTTTCTAATCAATCCATTGGAGCAGGCGGGACTTGAATCCAGGCCTCATGGTCCAGGCGTAGGGATACTACCACTGCACCACAAGAAGCCCTCTATTTGTACTCCCAGATGTGTTGTGACAGACCTCTGGAGAAGGTGGGACTGAAACCCAGGCCCTCTGATCCAGAGGGAGGGATATTTGTGTTCTTAGATATTTTCTAATCAGCCTGTTCAGAGATGCGGAACTTGAACCCAGGTCTCCTGGCTCCAAGGTAGGGATACACCCATTGTATCATAGGAGCCCAAATTGATGGTGAAAGAAGGTATTTGCAGATATTTCTCATCAACATGTTCAGAAATGTCATTACACACCTCTGGAGTAGATTGGATTTGAACCTGGGCCTCCTGGCTCGGAGGCAGGGACATGATCAATGCACCACAAGGGTTCCACTTATGCGCTCCGTCCTTAGTCACTACACCTTTATATCTTTAATACCACCATCAACTAACCTTTGACATAACCGACACTGTTAGGGTGTTTGTTGATCTCATTGTAGCCAGTGAAGGAATGATGGAATAGACTCTCAAGCTCCTTGCCTGCCCATGACAAGTATTGTGGAATTTACTGGGAAACTTTACAGATTGATTTAAGTAGTTTTGTCAATTTTTATTGGATTTGTTAAAGGAGCACATTATGTTTAAAGGGACCCACTGTTGTTGCATGCAGTGTGTTCAAATAAAGACGATTAATATAGTGTCTCATATTGTCCATATTTCTGAAGAAGGGTCTAGACCCAAAACGTCAGCTTTCCTGCTCTTCTGATGTTGCTTGGCCTGCTGTGTTCATCCAGCTCTACACTTTGTTTCTGGGAATCTTGTTACTAGCTCAACAATGAATTCAAGAGTTTCTGTGAAAAGGAAACAAAGGTGTTGAACCAATCTCTGACCAGACCTGAGCACAGCAGCAGTCTTTCGATTAATGATTGCTGCCAAAATAGAGGAATCAATACTTCCTCATTGACGAGTCAAATCTAGAATGTACAATTATGTGAGAACTGTGGAAATGGAGGAGATTTCTGATCACGAAAGAACACTGGAGTTTGCTTGTTGCTACTACAATCGGCATCTATGTAGCAATGCTGGATTTCAATGACCACTGAACTCATGGTATTGGGTCACTACATTCACCACGTAATACAAACTATATGCAATATCAATAAAACAATCTTTCGAAAATAAGTTTCAAGTTTTAAACTGTCAGCCGTCAAGACCAATATATTCATAGCCGTAGGAGAACAGCATCAGTTGAAATGTTTCACAAGCAGGCCTTTTGTATAGACACTCAAAGGGTGGTGATAATCTTAACTGAAACGGTTTATTTCTGACAGTGTGCTTCAGTTTCAAATTTCCTCCACAGTAAATTGTCTCTATTTATCAACTTTTTTTTCTATTCATTTGTGGGATGAGGGCGTCGCTGGCTGGCCAGCATTTCTTGCCCTTCCCTAGTTACCCTTGAGAAGGTGGTGGTGAGCTGCCTTCTTGAGCCACTGCAGTCCATCTTCATGGAGTGGGCCCCTGGCAGTGGCATGGTGTGAGCTGGTGTAGCCCAGAATGGGCCCCTGGCAGTAGCATGGTGAGTGTAGCCCAGAGCAGGACTGTAGTGGCGGAGAAGAAAAAGTTGGATTCTCTTTAAGTTATCTTTCTACTTTTTATTTTAAGTTAATGTGAATGGTGCCTATGCATGGCGACAGTACGCACTTTTCATTATTTTAAATTGAATAGATGCGACAATAAATGATTCAATTCAATTCAATTGTTAGTGATAGGCAGCGTAGATTTGTACCGGGAAGGTCATGTCTCAGCAACTTGAGTTTTATGAGGAGGTGACAAGAATGATTGATGAGGGTAGGGCAGTGGATGTTGTCTACGTAGACTTTAGTAAGGCATTTGATAAGGTACCTCTAGGTAGGCTAGTACGGAAGATAGAGTCTCATGGAATCCAGGGTGAGCTGGCTAGATGGATACAAAACTGGTTTGGCATTGAAGACAGAGAGTAGCGATGGAAGGGTGCTTTTCAGAATGGAGATCAGTAACTAGTGGTGTTTCACAGTGCTGGGAGCTTCATTGTTTGTAATATATATAAATGATCTGGAGGAAAATGTAAATTGCCTGATTAGTGAATTCGCACATGACACCAAAATTGTTGGAGTTGCAAACAGTGAGGAGGAGTGTCAAAGGATACAATGGGATATATTTAGATTGCAGATTTGGGCAGATGGAGTTTAATCTGGACAACTGCGAGGAAATGCATTTTGGAAGATCACATTCAGGTGTGAATTATACAATAAATGGCAGAAGCTTTCGGAGCATTGACATACAGAGGGATCTGGGTGTTACAAGTCCACAGATCCCATCTTGGCCATAGTTGGATAAAGTGGTCAAGAAGGCATACAGCACACTTACCTTCATCAGCCAGGGCATCGAATATGAAAGTTATGTCGCAGCTGTACAAAACGTTAGTTAGCCCACATTTTGAGTATTGTGTGCAGTTCTGGTCGCCACATTACCAGAAGGCTGTGGATGATTTTGAGAGGGTCCAGAGAAGGTTTACCAGGATGTTGTCTGGTTGGAGGGTTTTAGTTATGAGGAGAAGTTGGATAAATTTGGATTGTTCTCACTGGAAAGACAGAGCCTGAGAGGTGACCTGATGGAGGTCTACAAAATTATGAGAGGCCAAAGGAAGGGTGGATCGCCAGAGGCTTTTTCCCAGGGTGGAAAGGTCAACTACAGGAGGACACAGGTTCAAGGTGAGAGGGGAAAGTTTAGGGGAGAAGTGTAGGGAAAGTTTTTCACACGGAGGGCAGTGGGTGCCTGGAACACACTACAAATGGAGGTGATGGAAGCAATCAAGTTAGCAACATTTAAGGCTATTTGTTAGACACATGATCAGGAGGCGAACACAGGGATAGAAATATCATGTGGGCAATAAGTAGCAGATTAGGTATCAGTGCAGTCTTGATGGGCTGAAGGGCCTGTTCCTGCGCTGTATTGTATCATATTACTGCATAAATCTCTAAATATTGGTATCTGTGCTCTGTCTCTTACGTTGCTATCACTTGCCATTTCTGGTCACAATATTGCTTCACATAAGAGATGTCTGTTTCACGGCCAACCTCCTGTAATCTCTCCTTTCACACCAATAGCACTCTGTTCCTTTTAATTATTTGTTTCAGCCAGTCTATTAAAATGAAGGCTGAATACAGTTGGGTATTTCTATGTGGCACCACCTTATAGGAAACTACATATTCCATCCAATGTGGGCAGCACAGTGGCTCAGTTATTAGCAATGCTGCCTCACAGTGCCAGGGACCCAGGTTCAATTCCACCCTCAGATGACTTTCTGTGTGGAGTTTGCACATTCTCCTCGTGTCTGCTGTGTCCTGTGGTTTTCTCCCACAGTCCAAAGATGTGCGGGCTAGGTGAATTGGCTGTGCTAATTTGCCCCTAGTGTCCAGGGATGTGTAGGTTAGGTGTGATAGCCATGGGAAATGCAGGGTTACAAGGAAAAGGTAGGGGATGGGTCTGGATGGGATGCTCTTCGGAGGGTCAGTGTCGATTCATTGGGTCGAATCGCCTGTTTCCACACTGAAGGGATTCTGTGATCCCTCATTAGCAGCCATGCAATGCTGTCTATTGTTCATGGAAGTTCAATTATATAATAGAAACAGGCAACTACTAATTAAACAAGCAGGTCTGAAATTTTGAGAGCAATCGGACTGTTGTCCTCGAGGCCAGCCCTGCTTTCACAGTACTTCATTGAGTGGTCTGTCAAGCCTAAAGGTACCATCAGTTGCATGAACCCAAAGAAAAGGGGGAGAGAAAAAGTAACAAATGGTGCACTATTATCCTAACAGTATATCTAACTGCAATATGATTAATTCTTCCTTGCTCAATTAAAAAAAAATGTAAATAGCAAACCAGAGGATGACCAGATATCCCTACTCTTCACTGCTACTTTAACTCAAGTCAGAATTGTATGGTTCTAAAAATAATCAACATCAGTTCTCCACATCATTATCATTGTTTCAATGGAGAGAGACTGCAGAATGCTGCCACATAGAGAAATCTGGTGTCCTTGCTCAGTACATGAATCTCAATGTTTGCATATAGCAAGGGTACGTAGTTAGGAAGACAAATGAAGGTGCAGTCTTGCTATTGCTATACAGGGCATTGGTGAATGCATGCCTGGAGGACTATCTGCACCTTTGGTCTCCTTGCTTAAGGAGGGATGTACTTGCATTGGCTGTAGTACAGAGCAGGTTCTCTGTGCTGATTCCAGGGATGAAAAGATAGTCTTATTGCTGCAGATTAAACCTGACTCATTGCAATTTAGAAAATGAGAAGTTACCTCACTGAAAGATACAAGTGTTTAAGGGACTTAACAGGATCAATGCTGGGCGGATATTTCCTCTCGTAGGGAAATCTAATAGTAAGGAGCTCATTTAAAAATAAAGTAAACCCCATTTAAGATGGGGATGATGTGGAATTTCTTCCTTGAGGGTTGTTACTAATTGTAATTCTTTGTTTTAATATATGTTTGTCAGATATGGGCATACTGGCTGGACCAGCATTTATTCCCATCCTAAATTGCCTTTGAGGAAGTGATGACCAGCTGCCATCTTGAAGCAGTGCAGTCCATAGGTTGATGGATACACCCAGAGCACTGTTAGGAAGAGTGTTTCAGGATTTTAACCCAGAGTCAATGAAGGAGCAGGGACATAGTTGCAAGTCAAGATGGTGTGTGGCTTGGAGGGAACTTGCAGGTGGGTGTTCTCCAACACATTTGACCTTCTAGATTGTAGAGGTCATGGGTTTGGAAAGTACCTCTAAAGGAACCTTGGTGAATTGCTGCGATGCATTGTGTAGCTGGTGCACACTGCTTCTACTATTTGCCATGATGGAGGAATAAATGTTTAAGATGGTGAATGAGTTGCCCATAAATAGACAGCTTGGTTCTGAATGGCGTTGAGCTTGTTCGATGTTTTTGGACCTGCACTATACACACAGGATGTGTTTGAGCAATTTTCCACATTGCGAGGCACATGCCAATGTTCTAGCTATACTGGTACTAACAAATCCTGCCAGGTCTACTTAAAGAGGATAAGGCAGTGGCACTCATAGCTTCAGGCTGAATTCAGCAGTGAGCTCTAATACTAACTGTGTATAATTATAAGTTGGAACACTGTCCAGGAGTCTGAGTAGCAAATGCAGATGCATTGAGCTGCCTCCTTCTGGCAGGTACGTCACCGGTTCTACCGCCACTGGAAGAGTCCATAATGGTTTAAAATTCTCTCGACACTCTTCTAGTCACAGCTGACAATATCAGACTTTGGACACAGAAAGATCTGGTCCTGAAACAGTTGGTGTGGATGGGGGAAACCAAAGGGCTGTCACAACCAGAATTGAAACCTTTTTAGACCCAGAGAGACCAGATCACAGTAGGGGACGGCATATTATTATGGGGAGCAAGAGTGATTGTCCTGAGCAAAGGTCACCGCCAGATACTGACTGAAGTCCACCAGGGTAACCCGGGGTTTCTAAAATGAAGATGTTGGCAAGAAGTTATGTCTGGTGGCCAGGATTGGATGCAGACATAGCTGCATTGACGGGGCAGTGCCCAGAGTGCCCACAAGGACAGAAATTACTGCCAGCAGCTCCCCTACATTCATGGGAATATCCGGGTAAACCCTGGCTTCAGTCACACATCAACTATGCAGGTCCTTTCATGGGCTTAAAGTTCTTAGTCATTGTGGACACTCACTTAAAATGGCTGGACGTGCATAGAGTTCATTCGTTAAACATGGGGACAACGATGGAAAAACTGCAATACATGGATTCCCAGAAGTCTTGGTCACAGATAACGGGCATCATTTACCAGCAGGGAATTTGTGTATTTCCTAAAGTTGAATGGTATCCATCATATAAGGACATTTCCATATCATCCATCATCCAATGGTCTGACAGAAAGACCAATCCAAACTTTGAAGGCAGGCTTAAAGAAACAGCCTACAGCTTCACCAGATACCAAACTGTCCCAGTTCCTATTTGCTTATAGGGCCACCCCTTTTGAAACTACAGGGATAGCTCCAGCAGAGTTGCTAATGTGGAGAAGACTTCATATCCTTAAATCTGATCTTCCAAGACCTGGGGGAGGGTGCAACGGCATCAGGAACACCATTGCTGGACACAAGAGTCTGCTGAGCAAGAGAAATAGTTTAGTTCAGGAGACAAAGTTTGGTGTAGGAACTGCAGGACTGGCCCCGCATGGCTAAGACAAATGGTTGATGCGAGGTCAGGTCCAGTGACATATAAAGTTTAGATAGGTGCGACAGTCCTGAACAAGCACATAGAACATATGAAAGCTGCAAAATTGCAAACAGTTTGGTAGCTAAATGCGCCCTGGTCCTCAATTGCCTTTCTGTCTGTTCCGGAACCCGATAGTTCTCCCTCTCCATCAAGCATTGAAGATGCTTCGGAATCTGAGATGGACACGGTAGATGTTCCCACCCCGATGCCTTTGCCGCCTGAAGAAAAGAATGATGTTTTCTGATACGCTCCAGGCACAAGAGGCGAGCTACTGTGTATTACACGCTGTCCGTATCAGAGGCAGTGTCAGGGGAACCTGACCCGGTGCTAAAACGTCTGAGGAGAAGCTACAAAAAAAAAAGAACCAGCCTATGTCCTTGGACTCAGAGGAGGAGGAATGTAGTGATTATAATAAGGTCAGCCTTGTAGAATATGAGTTCCCTGGCTGGGGCTGTTAATCTGGTCCAATCAGGGAGCCCTAGCTGACAGATATAAATAGGAGGGTCAGTAGTCCTGCTCACTCTGAGAGGTGGCTCTGAGGGAGCTGGATCAATGTCAAGGACTTTCCACATGTAAATAAAGGGTAACTTGGTGGTGGGATACCAGCCTCTGTGGAGTTATTTCACTAAGTTTAGGCAGTTGAAAATCTGCCTGCCTTTGAGGTAGTGATTAAAATCAGCAATACACAAGAGGTTTGAATTGAAGGTGCACAAATATTTCAGAGGGTTATTGGGCTGGAAGAGAATACAGAGATAATTTGGGGTGTGGGATTTCAAAGCAATTTTAAAATTGAGACATTGCCAGACTGGAGGCCAGTGTTGTTCAGCAAGCATAGGGAAGATGGATCAACGGGACAAACAGCTACCCTTTACTTCAGAATCCTTCGATAATACTTTAGTTTTGAGTAGAATTGACAGATGGTGAGTGACAGATAATCAGTGCAAAAAAGCATTGAAGTTAGGAGTCAATAGAGGGTTAGGATTATGTGTAAGAGGATTAACTGAAAAAAATCATATTCTGTGTTAAGAATCTCGTGACACTTTCAGACAACTCACTGAGCTAAGATAAATTGGTTGACACTGAGCGTGCTTAGGAACTGGAATACCGAGAGTTCAATTAGTGCCAAGCTCAAGGTGTTTACAGCATTTCTTCTGTTCCTTCCTGGGATGTGAGTATTGCAGGCTGGGCTGACATTTCTGGCCCAACTCGAATTACTTTTGAGAAGGTGGTAATGAGCTGCCTCTTGATCCACTGCAGTCTGGTACACCCACAGTGCTGTTAGGAAGGGAGTGTGAGGATTTTGATCCAGTTACAGTGAAGCAAGACAGTTCCAAGCCAGGCCAGTAAGTGTCTTCGAGGGGAACTTGCAGGAGATGGTGTTCCCGCATCTCTCTTGCCCTTGTCCTTCTAGATGGTTGTGGTTGTGGGTTCAGAAGGTACTGTTGATGATGACTTGAAAAGTTGCTACAATGTACTTTGTATGTGATTCATGCTGTTGTTACTGTGTGCCAGTGAGGATAGTGTGTTCACTCTTGGTTTTCTCATCACCTGCCACTGATCATCCAGATAGACATGTTCTTCAGGATTCGGCCAGTTTGGATCGTAGCGGTGCCAACTGAGACATTTTGGTGCTGGGCATTGAAGCCCTACACACAGAGTACAGTCTATGCTCTTGCCCTCAGTGCTTCTTCCAAATGGTGTTTAACATGAAAAAGGTGAGTTGGGGTGAAGGCAGAAACGAAGCAATAACCGAGGGAAAGTAACTGCTGGGCAGTTGCTATCTGTCTTGTATAATGCTACTGAATTGTAGTCTGGATGGAGGAGTTCGCCCATGTATTCTCTACACCACAAAAGATAATCTAATTTGTACACCAGCTTGATTATAACTAACTTGATTTTAAAATCTACAGTGGGGGTGACATGGTGGCTCAGTGGTTAACATTGCTGCCTCACAGTGCCAAGGATCTGGGTGCAATTCCACCCTGGGGTGACTGTCTGTGTGGGCTTCCTCTAGGGGCTCCGGTTTCCCCCAACAGTCCAAAGATGTGCAGGTTAGGTGGATTGGCCATGCTAAATTGCCCGTAGTGTCCATGTGTAAGTTAAGTGGATTAGCCACGGGTCATGCAAGGTTACAGGATTGGGTAGGGAGATGGATCTGGGTAGGATGCTATCCAGAGGGTCGGTGTGGACTTGTGGGCCAAATGGCCTGTTTCCACACTGTGGGGATTCTATGAAGTGGATGCTTTATACAGGCAAAGGTGGCGCCTGTCGTGAAATATGACTTTTAAGGTGGGACTTCCAGGAAAAATTGTATATTGGTGATAAAACTCACATTCCTATGGTATAGATGTTATTTTCCCTGTACATTGATGTTTGAATTATTCTGGACTGCAAAAGCTTTGACAAAGTGGTGTGTTTACTTTGAAAGGTCGACGACTTTTAAGAAGGAAATTGAATTGGAATAAGGAAAGCCACTATTTACGTGACTCTCCTTCTAACTGTCTGTTTATCTTTTCCTACCTTATAGGTGTTGGTAATTAGAATTTCTCTTTCACAGGTATAAGCAATTAATATGGAGCTTTTCTAACTGTGAACAAAACACAGATGAGATCATTAGTTGGTTTACCTCTATGTTCTCAAGACTATCCAGCAACTGTTCAGTGTATTGGGGGTAATTTAACATCCCGTGACAGGTGGAAGAGGAATGGGATGAGGATAAAATAGTAAAAATATATGAAATGTGACTCTCTCTACATGCCTCCAATGATGTGTTTTAATGGGATCAGAATTGGGATGAGTTGGGGTGCAGTCATTAATTAACTCTCTTCGTTAGGCAGCATGCTGCAGAACTTTGCAGCTTTTCAAATTTAACAGCTGTAGACCGGGTTTCCTGGTGCCGGGATACCATGAAAGTGAAAGGTCACGGGTAGGCCTGGATCCAGCAGCGATGCTCCCTCTCAGCCTCCTCCCCTGGCTCAACTTCACCCCAACTTTTCGGGTATATACTTCTCAGAGACCATCTTGTTTGATTTGAAGGGAAACTTGACCATATCACGGCCACAGAATCATTGATTCGTGAAGCAATTTTCGTCAGAATCAGAATTATAATGAACGACTCATCGCAAAGGGTGAGGAAAGAAGGACAACCAGAAGCACACTGTTGTAGCCATGAAGCAAATGCACATTGATATTCAATTGAATTCAATTGAAATTGCTTATTTTTGAGGAAAAACATAAAAGAACAACCAATCATAATGGACTGTGGTTTAAGCTAGTTGTATGCAAATACATCAGGAGATGATATGAATATTACATGTTCAATTATCCTCAAAAAAAAATTGACAAAAGTTAATTGCTGATCCAACAGAAGCTCTGGGATCAAGGTCAAATGAATTACTTTAACCCTTCAACATGTATTGTTGCTGTGGTAACAAGCTGAAAGCATCGCCTATCCATGCAAAGCACACAATAGCTTGTGTCGTACTGTGTAATCTAACAAATATGTTGTCTTTCAGGGGACATCTAGGGTCATTGAGGCTGCAACTGCGATTACGAGATGAGAGCATTCTCCCTTCCAGTTACTACCAGCCCCTCATGGAGTTACTCCTGCAGTCAGTCAAAACAACCAACAATGTGAGTAACATAATCGGAACTTTTTAGAATTAGCTTTATTGTCACAATGAGTACAATGAAAAGTTTATAAGTCACCACTTACAACGCCATCTTAGGGAGCAAGGTACCAAGGTACACACTGTTAAGTACAAATTCTTAGGGAAATAAAGATTAAAATAAATAAATAAAAAGTCCAGCCATAAATTAGAAAAACAGAGAAATAAGAGTTCTCCTCTTGTGAATTAACTTGGCCCCTACTTTATTGTTTCTTATACAGTGCAGTCAGGTGTTGATCCAAATACCATCCAGATAATTGTTGGTGATGCCCATCTACTAGGAAGTGTGGGACAGTAATCCAGTTTCGACTGGCACAGTTACTTGCCTTCCTGTCAAAGGTCACCCTTGAACTTCCTTGGAAAGCCCCAGACTTAGCAACCTACTGTGAAGGAACATTTTCTTCATTTCAAAAATATACCTAATTTTTAAAAGTATCTTTATATACATACATATTCACTGAAGCAGTTCGGTTCTATACAGAAGCATATGAAGAAACAAAACAGACATTGAAATTTGATTCTATGCAGCAAACAAAACCCAGGCAATATACAAGACTATGTTTATGTTTTTGAGGAATCAGGAGGGTCTGATAACTGAACAGACCCTCATTAAACTTCAGCAGGAAGACCTTAGATGGTGGTCTTTCCCCACTGCAAATTGGCAGCAGCTGCCTTAAGCTTTAGTGTGTCCCTCAGCACATAGAACATAGAACATAGAACATAGAACTGTACAGCACAGTACAGGCCCTTCAGCCCACGATGTTGTGCCAAACTTTTACCCTAAACCTAAAGTCTATCTAACCTCCACCCCTACCTTATATTATCATCCATATGCCTATCTAATAGCCGCTTAAATGCCCCTAATGAGGCCGACTCCACTACCCTCTCCGGCAATGCATTCCATGCCCCATGGCCGTAGAACTTGGAATACAGCACATGTCAATGTCCTACATTTCGTGAGTAACTACAGAAACACTATTCCACTTGAATCCAAAAATTTATTTTTATTTGCAGCTACTGTTTGAATTAAACATTCATTTTCTGTCCTTCAGTATAAGGAGTTGGGGTTTTCACACTGGATACACTTTACTGTATTTTGAAGATGTACACACTGGACACAACTGCAGCGTCTTCACAATACTCTGCCACAGCTGAAAATGTGATTTATTGTGGATGCAGTGACAAAGCAGACATCACTCTGCCTAAAAATAGCCCAGCTGTCATTAACCTCCCTGCTGGGATATTGGGATTAGTTAACAGTCACTAAGTCACTCAATAAGGATTGGGAAAATCTACAACCTGGAAGAGTGCACCATCTTCATTATCCCAGCAGGAATTATAAGCTTCAGGTCAGACAGGCTGGAGTTTCTGTACTAGCAACAAAAATGTCTCACAGTTGTCATCTCTCTGTCTCCATACGGGAGTCCAGGAGGAGAATGGGGGAGTCCTGATGAAACTCAGAGTGCCCGACACTCTGCATTGTCACTCCTTATGTTCCCAGATGCAATTTGTATCTATGGAGCGAATCACACATTAACTCTAAGAACCTGATGAGCAGAGAATGAAGTGAGACCATTAGGCTCATCAATGCGTCTCCTTTCATAAAACTTATTTGTTTTGCCCCTTTTCTCTGGGTGGGATTTGCAAATCTCCTTCTGATCATTCGACAGTAGACTCCTCAGGGTCTCACTTATAGTACGTTTCCACTGAACCTCAGTCTAAAATTAGGATTGGTTTGAGTTGAGCCCATCAGTGGTGATGATTTTCAGACTAGATTTAGCACGTTGATTTAGCAAACTGGAAAGTGAAATAACTCCACTAAGGCCGGTGTTCCGTCACTAAGTCACCCTTTATTTACATGTGTATAGTACAAGACACTGACCCAGCTAGCTCAGAGTCAGCTCCTAGAGTGAGCAGAACTCCAGACACTCCTGTTTATATTTGTCAGCCAGGACTCCCTGATTGGACCAGGTTAACAGCCCCAATCAGGGAACTCATGTTCTATGAGATCCACCTGGCTGACCTCGTTACAATCGGTGCAGAAAGTGCCAGTTATACAACAGACACCCATGTAGTGAACCTCATCATTTACTCTGACATTGGGATCTGACAATGTAGTGATTGTTCAACTGAGCTCCACAGAACTGTGTGTGTGTGTGTGTGTGTGTGTGTGTGTGTGTATGTATGCATGTGCATGAGTGTATGTGTGTGTGGGGTGTGTATGGAGGTGTATGTGCATATGCTTATGTGTGTGTGCATGCGTGTATGTGTTGGCAGAGTGCAGCAAGGTCCATAGGAACATTCCAGAAAAAGTAGTCAATTACGTTGGCAATCATATTTTGCAGAAGGAGGTCTCACAATTACAACAACATGCCGCGATACAACTGTTTTCAAATAGGACAAATTTAATTATTATTTACAATGGTTGGGGTGGGAGAAATCTCCACTGCTTTTTTGTCCTCAGAGCTGCATAGTTTAGAACTATTTCTGGGGTTGGGGGGACAGTGCTGGAGTAATGGAAGTAGGTGATAGTGATGTCAAGGTCAAGACAAGAGTAAACAGTGAGTAGTGACTGGAGACAGGCTTGGTGTGAGTGAGCTTGGTAGGGGAGTGTGATGTCCACATGCCAAGTACAGGTGAGCTGATGGTCTCCTCCAGGAGGGGAGTGCACAGTGAATGATGCCGACAGCAGCATAAAGGTGGCCAGAGATTGGATGCCACAAAGTTGATCGATGATAGTAAGTGCCTCCTTCTCTAGTTTGAAAAGGAGTCAGGGGATCATAGAATGCTAGAAATTTTGGTGGGAAAATAAACCTTATTTTATACCATATTATTCCAGAATTTATCATTGCTGATGTTGAAGTGAGTATTAAAATTCAGATGGTTGGGTCCATGATCGCTAATCCTTTTGAAAAAGGCTCCATGAATTAGAAACATTTCAGAACCAGCGGTGGTTAATAGACCTACTTTTTGTAAATTCATTTAGGGGATGTGGGCATCTCTGGCTGGGCCAATATTTCTTGCCCATCCCTAGTTGCCCTTGAGAAGGTGGTGTTGAGCTGCTTTCTTGAATCGCTGCAGTCCTCCTGCTGTGGGTTGACCCAAAATGTCCTTAGGGAGGGAATTTCAGGATTTTGACCCAGTGACAGTGAAGGAACGGTGATATATTTCCAACTCAGGATGGTGAGTGACTTGGAGTGGAAGTTGAAGGTGGTAGTCTTCCCATGGATCTTACCATTTACCTTGAAGCTTGGATCAATAATTAAATACCTAATCACTTCATCTCTTTCAGTTCAGATCGAAGAGTAGAATTTGCACCTTGTGATTATTGTGTCAATAGTTTTATTTGGAAGTATTAACAAGTGGCAGAGTAAATGAATGTCCCTGGTGATGGCCACACAGTGACTGGTATAAGAAGATAAATACTACAGAGAGAATGACCAGTCACAGTCTACCTCCACATTCTGTAAATTAGTCATGGTATAGACCTTTGAACTATCTGTTGTAGCATCAACAAGCAGTGCAACTCGTGATCTGTTGATAGGCAGAATTGAATTTTGTCTTGGGTGAAGGACATCACTTAAACCTTACTCAGCAAACATCTCCCTCCACCTGACTTAACCTCCAGCTTTGTATCACTATTTTAAAATGAAAAAGAGCAAATATTTCCAAAACATTTGTTCATGGCTGCAGGAGGTCCCAAAATACTTCAAAGCCAATGAATCACACTTCTTTAAGTAAATAAGAAAGCTGATTTACACACAGTTAATGAGCCAAGTGACAAAGTCCTCCTGTGGCACAGTGGTAATGTCCCTACCTCTTGACCAAGAGGCCCAGGTTCAAGTCCACTCCTTTCAGAGGTGTTTAATACCAACTCAGAACAGGTTGTCAGGACAAGGCCAATTTCAGTACAAAGCCACCAGCCTTTTTTTTTCAGAGGATTCTTGCATTTCATTGGCGTGACTAGTCTCTTTGACATCAACAACAGCATCTGGCAATGTATGAGAATAAGCTGGTCCCTTTCCATGAGGACACTTGATTTTTAAACCCCTGTGTTCTGTAACTAAAGGAAAGAAGAAATGCCTTGATACAGAATAAGCCAAACACCTGATGTTTCATGTGAGGGCCTTGGGTTAACATTCCATTGAGATTGAGCTTCTCTAACATTGTTACCATTCTCCCAGATCTGCAATCGCTGAGTGGAACCTGGTTCAGAAGTACTGTCAAATGAATTGTGTACAACACCAGTCCCTCGCAGAAATAAAAATGGTTTTGGATGGTGTTAATCAGTAGCTGAATATGTAGACCCATATTTAAATGAACTTTCTTTTTCCCAGAGCAGTAATAATTTCCTGCACAGCGCTAGGAGACTAAAGCCCGTTGCAGATGGGGAAACAAACAGGTAGTGAAAGAGTTTGCCTTCAGTGCTGAGGCCACACAAGGGGTCTTCATGAATCCTGTTACGTTATCAATGTGCATTAATTCAATTCCCTCTCATGGTTAGGCTTTAAGAACTCTGCTGTGTCTACTACAACAATCCTTTCATTTCATGATTGGGGAACATCTTTAGCCTGGAACTTTATTACTGTCTCAGAAATCTGAAAGTGTATGTAGACATAGGTCTAAATATTCAGTTGTTGTTTCAACAGTTGATTGTGGCATTTCTTCTTTTGGTGGGTCAATGGTGAGACGGAATTAGCAGCAATATTAGCCCAACATATGCACCATATTTTGAGAATTCATGACAGGCGGTAACAGCGTACCAGCATTGAGCTTCTGTATGTAAGAGACACTCTGTGGTCTTACTCCTTCTGAACTGTTCTCCAGTGACTGTTACTAGAGTAAGTGAGCTGTTACCTCATTTCCCATTAGATTTTTGAAGGAAGCTGCTTCCCTGCTAAATGGTAATATATTCCGTGTAAATGGGAAACTTGTTTAAATCATGCTGGTTGCTGGTGCCTTTCTCATTGATGAGCAGAATTTGCGTCTCTGTGGGGTGCCTTCAGTGATAAGTTGATGCCTGAGTCCAAAGCTTTTCTACAGAATTAGAAATGCAATAGGAGTGAGCAATGAGGCTGTAATTTATTCCAGGGATACAGACAACACCGTAAACTGGAAGAACAAAGCTCGAGTGTTTTATGAATATCATTCCAATGTGGAGATTGAATTGCGTCCTTTTCACTCATTTGAGCAGACATAAATTGTTTCATTTGTAGAACCATTGTTGGCTTAAGTTCGAAACAGTGCTGGAATGACCTTGATTAAAGATTGAGGCAGTAATGCTGTCGTTGCTACAGAGTGATATTGTGACATGATTAATGATGGGACACCAGAGGGAATTTCAAATAGAACAAGTCGGGACTTCAGTGTATCTGATTGGGCATAAGTGGGAAAGACTAGGGCACATTGGCAGCATTCCAAGACCTTATACCTCTCACTCTCGGCTGCAGAGGTTTGGATGGTTTGAGAAAAGAATGAGATCAAAGAAACAAGACATACAAAGGGAGAATTAACATCAGAATGAAGAGAAGATACCTAAAAACAATAATGGATGTTTTGTGTAAGATCTTTCATTTTCATTCCCGTGCCTAGTGTACATGAGGCAGCTAAAGTATATCATAGAGTCCCTACAGTGTGGAAACAGGCCATTTGGCCCAACAACTCCACACTGACCCTTCACAGGGCATCCCACCCAGACTCACCCCTACCCTATATTTCCCATGGCTAATCCACTTAACCTACACATCCCAAGACAATGTGAGTAATTTAACATGGCCAGTCCACCTAACCTGCACATCTTTGGACTGTAGGAGGAAACCCACGCAGACACGGGGAGAATGTGCAAACTCCACACAGACAGTCACCCAAGGCTGGAATCGAACCCAGGTCCCTACACTGTGAGGCAGCAGCGCTAACCACTGAGCAACCATTATGCCTACATCTGTTTCCATAGCTACTTTTTTCTGGAGCAGGTCATGGGCCTGTTGCCAGTGTGTAAAATACACAGTTGTGCAATTTCCCTTACACTAGAGTGTAAGTTTGCATCATCTGCTGAGCCCCTGAAGGATAGCACTAGTCTGGTCTTTGAAATAAAACAACTTTTTTAACATCATGTTTTTAATCCAGGAGGAGGCAGTAGACTGGATCTTCCCTGACTGCTAGTCCACTGTAGTAACAGGGCTGATAGGTAGTGACTTAAGGTTTCCAATGAACCTGCAAGGTCAGGCCACCCAACGACAGAAGGCACCTGCTGGCTGTATGGAAGAGAATATACTCTCGCAAAGGGTGGGCCATTATCGACACTGTGGATGTGTAGTGATTCAAGAAGGGATTTGCAATTATCTTCTCAAGGGCAATGAGAAAAGTGTCAGCTTTATCAGTGAAGCCCACATCCCATGAGAGAATTAAAATGAATCGAGGACCTTATCAAGGCAGTTGGTAGCATTATCTTTATGTCTTTTGCTTCATTGGAGCAAATAACCAATTTGGAAATCAACAAAGATTGCAGGAAGCTTCAAAGAACCTGGGACTATATTCACTCCAAGGAAACAGTATCAGCTGATTTTGTTGTGTTACTGTTTTCTGACAACACACTTTGAGACCTTTTAGCTCTCTTTTTAAGGGTGAGGACTTGTCAATGGTGCCAGAGGAAGGGGAATTTGACAAGAGGAGTCTCTCTGATTACAATGTGTTTGATGTTGTAAATGCATTAACAGAAACCTTCTGTATTTTCTCCACAACAACTCTAATGTATTCATGAACAAGGTGATGAGAATAGTATTATGTGTTTCAGCTATATTACCTGTTTGCACCAATGATGGGGAACCTTTTAAACTCCAAATAATGTACTCTCAGGATGAGAGCTTTGCTCATAAGGCTGGCATTTATTATGCATCTTGGTGCAGCAACTCATTAAGGCTCCTTTCAAACCCACTGCCATCTGGAAGGACAAGGGCAGCAGATACATGGGAACACCACCACCTTCAAGTTCCCCTCCAAACCACTCACCATCCTGACTCGGAAATATATTGCCATTCCTTCAGTGTCACTGGGTCAGAATCCTGTAACTCCCTTCCTGACAGCATTGTGGGTGTCACTGTAAGTTCAATAAGGCAGCATTGTCAAGGATAACTGGGGATGAGCAGCCAGTGCTGGCTTTGCAGCAATGCTCACCATCCCAGTAAATAATGTAAAAGAACTGCCCCAAGAGGTAAATTTTACACATCGAGCAGAGCAACTTCTTACCCTGCATTATTAATGTTTGACAATTCACCCCGGTACCTTCACATCAGGATGTCTTGGCCCCAGCGTCACCCCTTTCCACTTCTTTTTCCATATATCCAGAAGGACTCTTACACAAAACTGTCCATTTTTCTCACATCATCAAATGGGATATTTTCATCTATGAACCACCACCATTAAGCCATTCAGAACATGTGAATAGTTGGAGAGAGGAATGGGAGAGAGGTGGAGAGTGTGCATATGGTGACACATGGCACTGAGTGTGGATCTCAGGATGTGGTGAGAACAACTTATACATCACGGAGATACCTGGATTTGAAACACGAAAGATGAAAGTTCAGTCGGAATCCATGTGTCTGAGCTGGAGGCAGTCACTCAGTGTGATGTGGCTGTGGAAGCAAGTTTTAGCAAATACCTTGTCAAACACCAGCACCAACAACAGAGTAATGATGAACAGGAAAAAAGAGTAGAACGGGAATCCTGATGGAGAAGGGGGTTGAGCATTTCTGCTTATATCCTTAACCCAAACCCCATACATGGGTTACTACCACAAACAACCCATTGTTAGCTGCTAATGGTCCCTACTGACAGTTATTCATTCTCCAGGGCTGATCTGTAACTATTCGTTGGTCTGTCCGACTGTTTTGTCTCTATCACTGGGGTCTATCTCCACTGACCGTTCACTCCTTCCTCCCTCCCCCCTCCAAATCTTAAGAATGCCTTTTCCAAGCTACAGTCAGTTCTGAGGAAGGTTCACCGGACCCGAAACGTTAGCTCTGCTTTCTGTCCACAGATGCTGTCAGACCTGATTTTTTCCAGTGATTTCTGCTTTGTTTGTGAATGATTAGTTGTGTCCATTAACCAAACGGTAGGAACTCTGCACTCAACCTGCAGGATGTGATAGGTAATAATCATAATCTTTATACCTCTAGGGTGAAAAGGGGAATCTGTTGGCCCTGATCGATGAGGTCACCACCGCTGAAAACAGGCAAGAGGTCGCAACCAATCTGGTGAAACTTTTCTTGGGACAAGGGCTGGCCAAAGAGTTCTTAGACTTCATCATGAATTTGGAATTGGACAGAACAAGTAAGAAATGTAGTCATTCAGTGTATACACAGAAAGCAAAATGTTTAAAGGGTTGTGATACCCTGTCCAGAGAATGACATGTAATGGGTTCAATTCTGAAAGATTCTGCACACAAATGTATTAATAATGCATGTCCACTTACATCAGGTATGTGTGCTGGTAAAATGCCTCATAACCAATCATTGTGTTTCAAGATTAGAATGGTGCTTTTATTGAATATCCCAATATTTTTGCTGTACCCCATACCATAAATCAATATTTCTTCCACTGAAATTTCCAATTGAAAAATCAGACCAGAACAAGGAGTGACGATGATCGAGGTTCAGAGTCAATACAGCTCCATGCTTGAAGCTGCTTCCAATCTCACTAATAGTGAGTGTTAGCAGTTGTCAGTCGAGTGACCGTTCATTGCTCACACCCTCACAGCCCTCAAATACACTGAACATTTGAAGCATTGTCGTTGTTGTGGTGTAGGCGAATGCAGCTGAGTCTTTCCAGATCCAATGATACAGAATAAGAAATATCGCTGCTTTCAAAACTACTGAGCAGATTGAACACATTGGGAAGAGTGTCAAAGTTCAGCTGTGGATCTTATTACAGGTCGCAAAAGGGCAGAATTTGCCAGTCAATTTGAAATGGTACTTTTCTATTCATGTTTTTCAGCTGAACCAAATACTTTGTTCCGTAATAATTCGCTAGCTTCCAAATCCATGGAATGCTTTTTAAAGGTAAGAAACAGATAGTGATAACGTTTCTTTAATTCTAGAGAAGTGGTCTAGCTGTTAATGTTTATAGGGTATTCTGCAGAGGCTGATGAGACAGTTCCACAACTATAAATAAGTAGCTGTGTACATCAGAGCATGTGTAGAGGTAGGAACAGGCACAACCAGGTACAGATGCAAATGGGTTTAGGTACAGCTGGAGACACATACGAATAGGGACAGGTATGCCCAGGTGCAGGTACAACCAGACACAGATACAGCTGAGGACATGTATGACCAGGTACAATTACAACCAAGTGCAGTTACAACTGGTTGCAGACAGTATTGTGGATATGTACAGTCGAGGACAGAAATGGCTGGATACAGTACGGCTGAGGACAAGTATAGATGGGTGCATGTACAGGCAGGTGCAGGTAAAGATGGGGATGCCATAAAACTGGGGACAGGGAGAGCAGACGCAGACACAACTGGAGACAGGTACACATGGGGACTGGTAAAGGTGGGTGCAGCTATAAGCAGGTGTAGCTGGGGGTGGTGGGCACGTACAACTGGGGACTGACACAGCAGATGCAGGTACATTCAGGAACAGGTACAACGGGATGCAATGTTGCTGGTATAGTCAGACACAGTGATCAGTGTTCGATCATGTATTGATGAGGAGTGATCTTCTACTTCTCCCCCCTATCACGGTTTGTCATTCGTCTCAGGAGCCAACAACAATGCTGTTGGGGATTTAGGAGGATTGCTGGGCACATTCATAATTCACTGGCAGCTTATAACTGATGGCTGGGCATGAAGAGGGGCAAACTTCACAGCAACAACTAATGGGCAATGGGCACCTTTTTACCCTTACAGCCACCAGCCTGAAGTTAAAATCCCCTCTGATTTGTTTCTGGCAATATTGGTTTGAAATATCATTATCGATCAGGACACTGGAAGATCTCCTCAGTTCTTTTTGAATCAAGCCATGAGATCTTGTATATTTAGAGAAGTAGCTCCCATTTCATCAACAGGGCTCAGTGGTTAGCACTGCTGCCTCTCAGTGCCAGGGACCCGGGTGCGATTCCAGTTTCGGGCGACTGTCTGTGTGGAGTTTGCATGTTGTCCTGTGTCTGCATTGGTTTCCTACTGTTTCTTCCCACTGTCCAAAGATGTGCAGCTCAGGTAGAATTGGCCATGTTAAATTGCCCATAGTGTCAAGGGGAGTGTGGGCTAGGTGGATTACCCATGGGAAATGCAGGGTTACAAGTATAAGGTAGAGGGATGGGTCTGGGGATGCTCTTTGGAAGGTCAATGTGGACTTGATGGGTCAATGGCCTACTTCCACACTGTAGGGATTCTGTGAACTGGATTGGACTGAAACGCAAGTGGCAGGAATGAAGAATTGAGGCTGCATATTATCTTGTACTGAAGTATTTTTAACCAGGATGGAGGGGCAGCATTTTGAGAATGTCTGAATACCCAGCATTGCTGATGCTACAGAACCTTTGAGATTGGGTAGGCTATGGAGGAACAGTGATACTAGGTTGAAAGTGCCAAACTTGAGGTGTTTGGGAAAAGGAGCAGGAAATGCAGGTCATGAAGGTCATGGATGAGGGGTTATGTGGGAGTTCATATGCTGTAGGGTACCTGCAGCAGAGCCAACTCTGAGAAAGGGAAATGGTTTTGAACCCAGTGGCCCACGCACTATTGATATTCTCGAATGAGGTGCTTAAAATAATGATTTTGATGAAGTTAACTCAGGAGAAACCAGAGGATACACATTTATGTCAATTGACAAAAAAAAAGAGAAAGTTGAGGAGAATTTTTTTTTCACACAGCATGATCCAGAATGCACTGCACTGTAGAAGCAGATCCAATTGTGTCATACTTTCAAATGGGAATTGTCTGAGAAAGGACTGCAGAAAGAGCAGGGGTGTGGGATGAATTGAAGAGCAGGCACAAACATGATGGGTTAAATGGCCTCCAGTATTGTATCATTTTATAATCAGGAAAATAGGATGTGCAGGAAAATGAGGAACTAAATAATCACTATTACTGAAATGTTGCAGTTTCTGTTGTTCACTTTTTTTTGGTCTATTAAACGGTACAGGTAGCTGGGATGCAATATTTACACAATATTCTCGGACCGACCATCAGCCGGGTATTTGAAGAGAAGAAGTACGTGGAGCTGGATCCAAATAAAGTGGAATTCAGGGAAGCAGGGTAATAATCAACCATTTCATATCCTGTGAATGTACTGAGAGACCACTGTAAATATATGACCAAGACTTAGATTGTCTGAGGGGACAGAGATACTTTGACAGAGTGATAAATGTAGGTGCATTGATCTCGGTTCAGCGAGAACTGGCAGCACTGTTCCTTTATAAAGCTGCTGTATTTATCTTTCCAAATCAACCCCAATTTAAAACTAAATAAGGTAACAATAGCACAATGATCTGTGAAAGATAAGAAAGTTTTCTTCCCTCTTTAAGTTTCTGGATTGTTGATACCTCCAATCACTGTCACCACAGACTCTTTTATCTATTAAATCACCAGACTTTAAATTTTGATCTAAATTAAGCTTTATATCTGGTAAATAAATTTTACATGGCCTGATTTTTGAAGGATGCAAATCAGCATTTTCTGCACTAATCTTAATTCATTCCTTAGAGATAATCGTTTCCAAGTGTAATTAAATTTTTTTTGTAACAATCCTGCCACTTAACTCTTCTTCCAGTTGTTATCCTCCCTGACAAAGCTCCCACGCATTTTTGAAATACCTGAATTCTTGAACCAACTGCTACAAGGCTCATTGGTGACAATTCCTCCAATATTCTATCATGCGGAGATTTCTAGTTTCTGTTTGTGCCAGTGCGGTGAATTGAAAGCAGTACAATGTGCATCAATCACTCAGTATCGAAGTTCAGTCTCCCATGTAATGAGTATGCCAATGTATCTGTCATTTTAACAATTTACCACTTGTTAGTTTTCCTATATCCTGCATTGCTTTGAAAACCCAAAACCTGACTACCTTCTCACTCTTAATTTTCACCTCATACCTTGATTGGAAACTCGGAGATGATCTTGTCACATTTATTCATTTATTTACCAAGGAAACACTTTGGGAAAGGAGTCACAGTTAAAGACTGTGTTTTAACAACACAGGTTTAAATAGAAATGAATTGAAACAAGGCCAGGGGGTAAATTTAATGTAAACCCACTATTTAAAAAGGGAAGTAAGAGAAAGAACCAAGGAATTATAGACCAGTGAATCTGATGCTGGTAGTGGAAAAGATGTTAGAGTCTGTTCTCAAGGATTTTATATCAAAGCACTTAGAAAACAGTGGTAGGTGCAGTTAGCATGGATTTACAAAAGATGTATATGCCTGACAAAACTACTGGAATTCTTCGAAGATATAACTAGTAGAGTTAATCAAAGGGAGCCAGTAGATGTGGTTTATTTGGACTCTCAGAAGACTTTCAACAAAGTTCCACATAAGAGATTAATGTGTAAAATTAAAGTGTAAGGGACTGGGGAGTTGTGTATTGAGATGGATAGAAAACTGGTTAGCTGACAGGAAGCAAAAAGAGTAGGAATACATGAATAGCAAGCAATGACTAGTGGGGTACCACAGGGATTGGGTCTAGGACCCCAGCTATTCACAATGTGTGTTAATGATTTAGATGAGTAATGTAATATTTCAAAATTTGCAGATGACACAAAGCTGGGTGGAAGGATGAGCTGTGAGGAAGATGCAGAGGTGCTTCAGTGTGACTTGGACAGGCTGTGTGTGTGGGGGGACAAATGCATGGCGGATGCTGTGTAATGTGAGGTTATCCACTTTGGTGGCAAAAATAGGAGGGCTGATTATTATTTGAAGATAGTAAATTGAAAGATGGGAAATGTTCAATGAGACTTAGGTGTCCTCATGCACTAGACGCTGAAAGTAAGCATGTATGTGCGGCAAGCAGTGAAGGAGGCAAACTGTGTGTTGTCTTTCATAGCGAGAAGATTTGAGTACAGGAACAAGGATGTCTTGCTGCAATTACACAGGGTATTGGTGAGGCCACACTTAGAATGTTGTGGGCAGTTTTGGTCTCTTTATTTGAGAAAGGATGCTTTAGCTATAGATGGAGTGCAGTGACAGTTTACCAAACTGATTCCCAGGATGGCAGGATTGATGTATGAGGGGAGATTGAGTTGGTTAGGATAATATTCACCAGAGTTTAGAAGAATGAGGGAGGATCTCCTCAAAACCTCTAAAATTCTAACAGGTTTATCCAGGTTAGATGCAGGAAAGATGTTCCCAATAGTGGGTGCTTCCAGACCATGGGGATCATAGTTTAAGGATAAGGGGTAATTCTTTTAGGACTGAAACAAGGAGAAATTTCTTCACCCAGAGAGTGGTGAGCCTGTGGGCTGCACTGCCACAGAAACTGGTTGAGGTCAAGATATAACAAGGTGTAGATCTGGATGAACACAGCAGGCCAGGCAGCATCAGAGGAGCGAGAAAGCTGACGTTTCGGGTCTGGACCCTTCTTCAGAAATGGGGGAGGGGAAGGG
>NC_063357.1:36753200-36771328 GCF_021869965.1 Rhincodon typus | reverse complement strand
TATCATCGCCTCCTCCTCTCTATATTTATTTCAGAGCCCCCTTCCCCTCCCCTATTTCTGAAGAAGGGTCCAGACCCGAAACATCACCTTTCTTGCTCCTTCGATGCTACTTGGCCTACTGTGTTCATCCAGCTCTACACCTTGTTATCTCAGACTCCAGCATCAGCAGTTCCTACTATCTCTGAGGTCAAGACATCATGTGTTTTCAAGAGGGAGGTAGATATAGCTTTTGTGGCTAAAAGAATCAAGGGATGTGGGGGGAAGGTGGGATTAGGGTATTGAGCTCGATGACTAGCCATGATCCCAATGAATGATAGAGCTGGCTCGAAGGGCTGAATGGTGTGTTCCTGCTCCTCTCTCTTATGTTTCTATGTAAATGTTCATGAGTTTGAAGCTGTACAGCCGAAGATTGCATCTCGTGAGTAATTAATTGATAATTCAAAAAAAAAAACAGCTGCACACCCACGTGTGAAGAGGTTCCTGTCCCAAGTTCTCAATGAGTATTGTCTCCCAGAGGCCCTCTTCCCTTCAGGTTGCAAGCACATATAAGATTGAGACAAAAAGATCACACATGCTCCAGTGAAAACCAGTAATACGTGCAAATTAATGCACTGGTCATACTGGACTTCCATTTTGTAGTATACAAGGCTAGTCAGAACAATATGTGTCATTCACCAGTTCCACTGGTCTTCCCCTTGGACAGGAGTCAGAATCTGAAACAGAGAGTTGACAATTCAAGTGTTTGCCTGCTTAGAATATTAGGATGGAAGAGGGTAGTTAGAAGGTTATTAAGTCGCACGAGATAATCCGCTAATGCGGGGGTGTGTAACAGTGTTTATTTTACATTATTATGCAAGGCCAGTTTTATTGATTTCTGTAGGTGAGTCTGATCAGCCTTGTATTCTGTGTGGTCTCTTGATGTGATGTAAACCATCACAAATGATTCGCCTTGGAGCATATTTTACTAACTTTTTCCACAGCCTGTCCTCAAAAAGCCTGGAGCCACATCATGTATGAAAGACACAGATATCCTATTTGAATCACAAAGGGTTACTACTGCTGTATCTCAAGGTTATCCAGTCATTTTACTGAATATTGAGCAGCACACTCCTTTACTGCAGTGACTATCACACCTCTTGCCTGAGACACTTTCTAAAGAAAATATAGCCATGGACCAGGACAATCCAATTCTGTAAAATACAAATCTATCTCCCGTTATCCGCACCAATCACTGTGATTATGAAGAAGGTGAAATGGAAACAATTTGTGCCAATCTGTCAGTAATTAACTCCTGGGGATGGTCAGCTCATTTCTCGAAGTACCTATAACTGGCAGACAGACTGGCTTTTTGTACTTGGGGATGAGTTCAAACCCAGGTCAGGAAGATGAAAGCTCAGCAGGCTAGCCCACTGTGCCACACATTCTCACTTTGTACTCTGACTGATGAATGAATTCTCTGCGCCCTGTCTGATGTGTGCGTTAATGAATCACCTTCCTTTGGCAGAGCAATGGCTAAAGCTGTGTATGCACCATTGATGTATTATACAGCAGGCTGACTAAATCCTCTATTCTCTGAGAGACTGCTACAGAACAATAAGTGCTGAAACTAAATCAGTGCAAGTTTCAAGTGTGTGAATGTATTAACACCTTCACATTCCAAATCAGAGGACAAATATGGAAATCAAACCTGTAACTGATGTAAATGTAATATGTAACAATGCCTATCACCAGTTTTAATTCTGTGTGGAATATTTTACATAATTTCTGTGGTGTTGCCCAGTTGTATGTTTTATTCAGTGTACTTTGTAATTCAATTATTGTCATGTTCTGTCTTCTTTGTCCTCTTTATTTCATTATCTCTCCATGTTCTCTTGCTCTGTTATGTATTTTCTCTCATGTTGTCCCTTTTGTTTTGTGCCTCTATCTTGTTCTTTCTTGTATTCTCATTCTCAACCATTTCTCGTAGTTCCATCATTTTTGTTTTCCTTCTCTCCTTATCTGTTTGTTCCACTGCCTTCAATATCTCTCAGTATGTCCTTAGTCTCTTCACTGGCAACCAGTACCTACTCTGAAGCCAAGTCCTAGTCGTATTCTCAAAACGTTGCCTTCAGTTTCCCATAATTTGTTGATCCAATTTCTCGGGGTTTGCAATATATTCTTCAGGTATCTGGCTCAATAGGTTGAACAGAACGTAGAGTGCATGGTAGGTCAGTGATTAGCACAGCTGCCTCACAGCACCAAGGACCCAGTTCAGTTGCACCCTGGGGTGATTGTCTGTGTGGAGTTTGCACATTCTCCCTGTGTCTGCGTGGGTTTCCTCCGGGTGCTCTGGTTTCTTCCCATAGTCCAAAGATGTGCAGTCTAGGTGGATTGGCCATGGGAAATGCAGGGATAGGGTAGGGGTGTGGGTCTGGATGGAATGCCCTTCGGAGGGTTGGTGTCAACTCAATAGGCTGAATGGTCTGCTTCCACACTGTAGGGATTCTATGGTTTAGAGAGGAGGAAGTCTGAGAGGAGAAGCAGACTCAGACATCTGAGCGACGTGATAGAAAAGTAAAGAAAGAAATAGTAAGTCGGGTAAAACAGAAATATAATTGATGTAGGAAAATAGCAGAAGAGCAAAACAGATCTACAAAGAAAAACGAGGCCAATAGATTGAGGAACAGAGGGTAAAAGGGGGCAAATGAGAAGAAGACAACTTAACGAGAGAGAGAGATACTTCACAGCACTTACTCTAACACTATGTAGGTGATAGTCATTATGGGATGGCTTTGGTCGAGGTTACTGAGTAACCAGCCCCATTGACTGGATGGAATAGCCTCATCCACCTCCTTTCTCGCTAATGATCTTAAACCTGCCAATAGCCCCTTGGTTCAGAATGCTGGAATTGATTGTACTGCACTTGTGATGCAAATGTTGTGCTTATTGTCTCGACTTTGGAATCAGAGATGGCCTTGACCCAGAGTGTAGAAAGTATGCCTTAGAAATCTGCAAAAATTGAACAGTCATCAAGCTGCTTCCTTTCAGTTGCAGTATAATGATAAGAGAAGCATCGATAACCTGTTAGGAAAAAAAGCCTGAGCACCTGTGTTGACACTATTTTTTGGTTGTATGCAATTTGTATTATGTAAGCCAGCAATCTGTTTAAAATGGTAATATTCAGCAAAATGAGTTTCAAGGGGTTGCTACATTTGACTATTGCAAAATTTTAGTCCCATTCAGTTATGCCGACAAATAACAGCAGAGCTTGTTGCAAGATTTACAGTAGATCAATCAGAACAGTTTAAGGGATGAATGGAGGCAGTCAGGGGAGAAAAGCATTACATATGGGGAGGCTTCTAATCAGGTACCAGGAGCAGGGAGAAAATGCTCAGTGTTGAAAAGGTAGCAGGGTCTGAGCTTTTAAAACTCAGAAAAAGTCCGGGTAGCATGGTGTTGCAATATGTGTTTTCTACAGCTGAGCAACCTTAAAACTCTGAGAACTACAAAGGCATTACAAGCTGGCTGAAGTTAGCTATCTGTGACAGGCTGAAATTATGCGAGCAACTGCCAGACTGTAGTTTCCAGAATTTAAAGTCCTGATTGGAGAGTGAACTACAGAATGCGAACCACCTTTTCTGAAGAAGGGTTGAGGCCCGAAACATCAGCTTTCCTGCTCCTCAGATGCTGCTTGGCCTGCTGTGTTCATCCAGCTCTACACCTTGTTACCCTTGAGGCCATTTGTGATGGAGAGCCTTGTGGGCGAATTCTGAATCTACGTCATTGAAAGAGAAAAAAAGTGAGAATCCGTTGTAAAGTTTGATGAGGTTTGATGATGCATAGTGCCACTGACATCTAGCATTTGGTGAGAAATCTGTGGGATCTGTCTTGACCATTTTGCGATTTGATATGCTCTCTGAGGTGTTCGGCCATAGTTTCTCTGTTAGCATATTTACCTTGGAAAAAATCTGGATGTTGGACATAAATTGTGTATACATTGTATCTCGCTCCGTAATTGTATAGTAAAATTGATTGCAGTTTGTTCAAAAACCTGGAAACCTGTTGTTTTATTCTCTTAGTGAGTGCCTAGGATCTCAAGCTTTGTCAATTTTTTTTTAAAATCAATGTTAGTGGTTCTGAGCCAGATCATGATATAAATTTGGCATCTGGACTGGGATTGTAACACACCACAGAGAGCAGTGAATTGTGTATTCTGTTTGACAATCTCCCCTTGCAGAATGTTATAGCATGCTGTGCCATGATAGCAGCAGTGTATACACTGCACAAGAAAGTCAATTGCATAATGTATATTCTGTGTCTTAAACCATCTTCCTTTCAGATGTTCAGGCCTCCATCGGTGCCAGTCTGAGGCAGATATCATTCAGCAGAGTGCACAGTGTCTTCAGTCCTACCTGACAGAGTTAGTTGAAGCCATTGTGAACTCGGTGGATCAGTGTCCTTCCTTGATCAGAGCCACCTTCAAACAGCTTTTCAAAAGTGTGGAGGAGAAATTCCCTCAGGATCTCTACAAGGTGTGTACAGTGGCCATTTCATTGAGTTCACTACCTTTCTCAAGGGTCTTATGTCTGATCATGTCTCTAGGTCTCCCTGTGCACTGGTGTGAAGAATCCTGAAATCTGAAATAAGATCCATAAAGTGCACAAGGTCCTATCCGCTTCTGAAAGGGAGAGGTAGCTCAGTGGTTCAGCTGTGATCTTTTATCTAAATTTGTCAATGCTGGATAATCTGCTGTGTAGTTGAGTTATATGATGTTTTCATTGAATGTACTATTAATTCCAGTGTCTTCTCAGACTCATCTCTGTGCCTGCATTAGAAGTTAAAGGCACTTTTTATTCATGTACCAGAGACACTTAATACTTTCGCACGTTCTCACAACTCTACAGAGAACACAGCCCCATCTATCTTGCAAGCCAACCTTTCATCCACTGACTCCATCTACGGGTAGTTCTCCTATAATGTGATAGTTGTGTTCTTGTGTGACATCACGCTATAGAAAATTGCGTTATAGGGAAATCGCTATACCTGTACAGCAGAAAGTTCACGTTATACAAACAGCATCTGCTATTCATCAATCGCGATCCAGCCAATTTGCATTAATGAAACACACGTTATAGCAGAGCTACCTGTACACTTCCCGCTGCCTTGGGAAAGCAACCAACATCATCGAAGACCCCTCCCATCCTGGTTTTAATTTCTTCCAATCTCTTCCATCGGGCAGAAGATACAAAAGCCCTAACATACATACCAACAGATTCAAGAACAGTTTCTTCCCCATTGTTATCAGACTTCTGAATGAACCTTTCAAATTTTAAATTTAAATGTTGATCTCGTTCTTTGTGCACCTTCTCTGATGCGTAACATTGTATTCCTCGCTCTGTTCTATTACCCTAATGTACTTTGTATGGTATGATCTGCCTGTACTGCACGCAAAACAAAACATTTCACTGTGCCTAGGTACATGTGACAATAATAAATCAAATTAAATCAAAGATAATAGAAAAATGTGAAGGGTGTACATTAGTGTCAAATATGTCCTGGAACAGGAACTCTAACCTGTGGGATTCAGATGCAAGTCCTCTTCTCTGAATTCCCAAAGTCCACAAGTGCCACCTTCTGAAAGCATTAAACATGGGCAGAGGCAGAGAGAATGGGAACATCAGAGAGATAATGCTTGAGCTGGTAGGGATATGTTTTGTGGTGGGAATTTGTAAAGAGTTGGGATGGCTCATTTACTCAATCCTTCGCCCACATGAGGAATAGCAATGAAAACAGCATGGCGGGAAAATCTAGATAATATATTGTCAAAACAAAATGGTCAATAAGTCGCCTTGTTTTTGAATTTGAATGAATAAAGTATTCTGTCTCTTCTGAGTAAGTCCATCCAGAAGCTAGATATTGCCCCAATTCTTCTACCCATCACTCCTCAGAGAGCAGGAGGAGGCTGGGCCAGAGATACACCTCCGAAATGTTTTACACGTCAGTAGGACATTCTTTACCTTTCATTAACATAATTACACAGCTCAGTAAAGTTGGCTCAGATATCAATGTTCAAATGATCACTTGGAATTGTAAAGATCCCCACTTTGAGTGAAAAGGCAGGTAGTTAACAGCCAGGTGGAGCTCCACAACAGGGTTAGATACTGATAAGTGCATTTTTGACTCTTTACCATGGATTATGTACTGGTAGGAACTAAGTTTAATTTCACATGGAAAAGCAACTCAGACTGACTTAGAAAAAGGACTCAAATAAGAGGGGAGCTTGACGGTGTTGTTAATCTTGAGTCTTCCCCAAGCCTGGCTTTGCTGGATAGGGCTGGGGGACATATCCAACAGGTTCCAGATGGCCTCAGCAGAGGCTTCCAATAATTGGATCTTGGGTTTTCACCCAGTGGCTATGAATTGATGGAATTGAAAACATATCTGCATAAAAATATGAGTGTGAGACCAATGGGGAGGCAGTTAGCTAGCTGACTAGGGTGTGATGCAGAATAAAGCCAGTCCCTGAAGTGACTGTGGTAGTTCATGGATGCCCTGCTTCAATACCTTACCACACACATGTGGTTAAGTTACTCTCGAGCTATTCTTAAACCCATCACAAATCGTTCTCCCTCTCGCTCTCTACCTAATGGAGAGGGATGCCTTTGGTTCTTCATTTTTTCAATTTCATTTATTATGGTCATATGTACCTAGGTACAGTGAAAAGTTCTATTTTGCATGCAGTACAGGCAGAGCATACCATACAAGGTACATTAGGATAATAGAACAAAGCAAAGAATACAATGTTGTAGCCGCATAGAAGATGCACAAAGAGCGAGGTCAACATTAAATTTAAAATTTGAGAGGTCTATTCAAAAGCCTAATAACAGCAGGAAAGAAGCTGTTCTTGAATCTCTCGGTCCGTGTGTTTAAGCTTTTGTATCTCCTGCCCGACAGAAGAGGTTGGAAGAGATTGTAACCGGGGTGGGAGGGGTCTTTGTTGGCTGCCTTTCCGAGGCGGTGGGAAGTATAGATTGAGTCAATGGATAGAAGGTTAGCTCACATGATGGATAGGGCTGTGTTCACAACTCTCTCTCATTTCTCATGGTCTTGGACAGAGCAGTTGCCATTACCAAACTATGATGCATCCAGACAGAATGCTTTCTATGGTGCATCTATAAAAATTGGTGAGAGTCTTTACAAACATCCTGAATTTCCTTAGCCTCCTGAGGAAATAGTGATGTTATTGTGGCCCTTTCTGATACCAATGGCTCGTCCACTTCAGGAGCCATTCTGTGCCACAAACACTGAGGGCATCCCTCACCAAACCGATACTAATTGCTGGGTTTTTTTCTGAATTGTCAGAGGAATTATAGTTTGAGCACATCTTTTCCCTTCATTTCTTTCTCCAGTGTAACTAAAGTGCCCGATTCTGATTAAACCAATACCACCAACAAAATTTTGCACATTTTTCACTGTGTCTGGTTTCTGCACTGCTGTGTGTTTTGCAATATATTCTGCTCTAATTTCAGAATTTCAACATTTCTGGATCTTTTTTAAAAACGCTATGCAACCAGTCGTGATCTAGATTGCACGGCCTGTAAGGGGGCTGAGAGAGGGGAGAGGCTTCATTCATAGCTGTCAAATTGGATATATAATCAAAACAGGGATTGTAGGCCAATGGGGAAAGAGGACGAGAGGGAACACCTTGGAAAGTTTGTTCAAAGGGCAGGTGGAGACCTAGAGATGTTGCCCTCTGATTAATCATGCTGTTACTTTCTGCACAGAATATCAAGTACATCGCAGTAACCAGCTTTCTGTGTTTGCGGTTCTTCTCACCTGCCATCATGTCTCCCAAACTCTTCTACCTACGCCCGAAACATGCAGATGCACGGACCAGCAGAACTTTATTGCTTCTGGCCAAGGTGAGCTCTCCTGTGACTGGGTGGTTTGACATTATCTCGCGTGAAATTTTAATGCAGTATAGTCCTCCAAGGTGTGCCCTATGAGTGTAATCAGAGAAAAGAAAATTTAGGACTTTAGGACAGGGGAGGAGTGTATGATAGGAGTGTTAGATCTTAGAGCCTAGGCAACTAAAGACCAATGGTAGGTGAGTTAAAATCGAAGATGTAGAAGATGCCGGAATTGGGTGTGTGACAATATCTCACAGATTTGTAGGCCTGGCAGGGATTACAGAAATAAAGAGGAACAGGATGCTGAAGGGTTTTGAAAATAAGGAGGAACATTTTTAGCCTGAGATTTTCAGGCACCAGGAGCTAATGTAGTTCAGAGAACACAGGCTAATCAGGGAACAGAACTTGTCGTGATAAGTCATTAAAAAAGTTTGGTAACCAGAGGTTGTGGGTTTAAAGTAATTGCCAAAAGGACCAGTCGGACGATAAGGAGGTATCAGTTCTACAGAAAGCTGTGTGATCAGAAAGCAAGGGACAGTGGAGTCAGCTTCAATAGTAACTTACAAAAAGAAATTGGTAAATGCCTGAAGAGGAGAAGTATGCATTTTTATGTGAAAAGAGAGTGAATGGAACTAATCAAACAGGTCTTTTAAACAGACCTGGCAAAGACACAATGGGCTGAATGGTCTCCTTCTCCACAGTGTGACTCTTTGATTCTACATGAAGTCCATCATCAGAAAATATGTGACTCTCCAAAGATAAACCTCCTGTAAAATAAGAGTGGGATAGACAATAGAAACACAAACATCCTATAATAGCATCAAAACATACATCATCAGAAAACATTTACAGACTCAGAATTGATTGGCTCAGTGAGTAATTGTAGAATAAAGATGATTCTACAATAAGTGTTTACGTTTAAATTAAATATGATGTGCAACATGATCATGCAGACATTAAACAGACAAAGGGTAATGAACTATTAAAAGGTTAAATGGATTTAATTGAATCAGTCAAAAAAATGAACATAATTAGTGCATCCTGTTCCAAGAGTACAGAATACCAAAGTACAACTTGATGAAGAAGAAAAGATTGTATATTATTATGAGATCATAAGGAAACATCGACCCAAATACAGCAACAAAACACTGTAGCTTTGTTGACAGGAAAGATTTATCCCTCTACCAGCATGACTGAAAACCAGTAATCAGGTTTTTGCCTCATTACTGTTTATGGGATCTTGCTGTGCTCAAATTTGCTGTAGTTTTCTATAACACAAGGATAACTACATTTCAAACAGTACTTCATTGGTGGTGAAGGGCAATGGGAAGTCCTGAGACGTTGAAAACTGCTCTACCAGGAGACGTCTTCATTCATTTTAACAATGAATGGTGTACAGAACAGATGTTAAGGCTTTCTGTCTTGCAGGCAATCCAAAGCATTGGCAACATGGATACCAATTTAGCTCGGGAGAAGGAAATTTGGATGGCACCACTGCAGCCCCTTATTCTCCAAGGAGTCACACTGTTTAAGGATTTCATCGTCAAGCTAATTGACTTTGAGGAGGAAGAAGGTGAATATTTTCAGAGTTCTGTGGAAACACAGTTCACTAAAACAATTCATTCATCAGTCCTCAGGTACTAGAGTTGAACATACCTGGTTCTGGTATCTATAGATTCGTTACATCATGTGCATCATTTGGATATGGGCCATACTTTCACTCTCCTGCCTATTCAACAAGAAATGGCATCCAATTAATTTTCTATTCAAAAGGAAGCATTCAAACTAAATCACAACTTCAGTTATCACACAGTAGAATAATGTGATCACTAGGCTTGCTCTGAATCTTAGCAACCTACCGTGGTAACAACTCATCCTACTGCCCCTCAGCCTCATTGTTGAGCCACATGTTGGCAGCAGGAACAACCCAAACTAAAGATTGCATCTTAAGGTGCTAATTTGCTGAGAGAGAAAATTCACAAATCACATTCCTGATATATTTGTCCAGAGATATTTGGGCAGCACGGTGGCACAGTGGTTAGCACCGCTGCCTCACAGTGCCAGGGACCTGGGTTTGATTTCAGCCTTGGGCAACTGTCTGTGTGGAGTTTGCTCATTTTCCTTGTGTCTGAGATAACAAGGTGTAGAGCTGGATGAACACAGCAGGCCAAGCAGCATCAGAGGAGCAGGAAAGCTGACGTTTTGGGTCTAGGCCCTTCTTCAGAAATGGGGGAGGGGAACGGGGTTCTGAAATAAATAGGGAGAAGGGGGAGGCGGATAGAAGATGGATAAAGGAGAAGATAGGTGGAGAGGAGACAGGCAGGTCAAAGAGGCGGGGGTGGAGCCAGTAAAGGTGAGTGTAGGTGGGGAGTTAGGGAGGGAATAGGTCAGTCCAGCGAGGACGGACAGGTCAAGCGGGTGGGGTGAGGCTGGTAGGTAGGAGATGGGGGTGTGGCTTGAGGTGGGAGGAGGGGATAGGTGGGAGGAAGGACAAGTTAGGGAGGCGGGGACAAGCTGGGTTGGTATTGGGATGCAGTCAGGGGAGGGGAGATGTTGAAGCTTGTGAAGTCCACATTGATATCATTGGGCTGCAGGGTTCCCAAGTGAAATATGAGGTGCTGTTCCTGCAACCTTCGGGTGGCATCGTTGTGGCACTGCAGGAGGCCCAGGAAGGTCATGTCATCCAAGGAATGGGAGGGGGAGTTGAAATGGTTCGCGACTGGGAGGTGCAGTTGTTTGTTGCGAACCGAGCGTAGGTGTTCCACAAAGTGATCCCCAAGCCTCCGCTTGGTTTCCCCGATGTAGAGGAGGCCACAATGGGAACAGCGGATGCAGTATACCACATTAGCAGATGTGCAGGTGAACATCTGTTTGATGTGGAAGGTCTTCTTGGGGCCTGGGATGGGGGTGAGGAAGGAGGTATGGGGGCAGGTGTAGCACTTCCTGCGGTTGCAGGGAAAAGTGCCGGCGTTGGTGGGGAGTGTGGAGTGGACGAGGGAGTCACGGAGAGAGTGATCCCTCTGGAAAGCAGATAAGGGTGGGGAGGGAAAAATGTCTTTGGTGGTGGGGTCAGATTGCAGATGGCGGAAGTGCCGGAGGATGATGCGTTGGATCCGGAGGTTGGTGGGGTGGTACGTGAGGACGAGGGGGATTCTTTTTTGGTTGTTATTGTGGGGAGGGGGTGTGAGGGATGAGTTGCGGGAAATGCGGGAGATGAGGTCGAGGGCGTTTTCGACCACTGTGGGGGTGAAGTTGAAAAACGAGGAGGGTTGGTGTGAACTCACTGGGCTGAATTATCTGCTTCCACACTGTAGGAATGCTATGTTCCACTTTCTTGGAAGTACAAAACCATTTTAAAACTGACCACATGGATGGGTCGGTGATGGTGAAGGGTATTCCTTCTGCCCACTCTTGTAGTTCCTGCTGTCATGAGAGGTACAGAGGATGACAAATAGTTCACTGTGTGATCTCCTCTTCAATACAAGACTTGTGGGATCTAACCAATTAATGGCTGATTAATCTTTGTTAGCATTCCACAGCCTTTGATACAGACGATGATGAACGGGCCGTACAAGGCTGTGTGCATTGTTTGGAACTCTGAAATGGAACTCTGTCTGTTGTGGCTGGTTCCTGGCAGTAGATCAATTCGAACAGAACTTAAAATACCAGGTCGATCAAAGGAAAAAGCCTAGCAAGAAAATGGACAAGACGGATACTCAAACAAACAGAAGTGAATTATTGATAATTGTGAATTTTAACATCGGCAGTTTTTCAGTTCTGAGTTTTCGCATCACTTATCCAATATCTGAATTAATGAGCAGAAATTTCCTTCAATTAAATATTGAGAAGACAGAAACTATTTTCCTCAGTCCCCACACAATCACTGCTGTATAGACCCATATCTGTAGCTTCAGTCTCAAGCCTGAAATGGATTTTTCCCAACTATGGAGTCCTATTTGTGACCTTCTGGCTGCATGTCTGCTCTTTGGGTTTGTCCACCTACTTCAATTTCTAATGACATCGCCTGCTCCCGTCCCAAATCATCCAGGTTTTTCTTGGACTCTGCACTCAGTCACCCATCACCCCTATACTTGTTGACCTACATTGGCTGCAGCTTAAACAATGCCTATATTTGAAAATAAATATATTTATTTTTAAATCTCTCCATGGCCTCAAACCCCTCCCTATCCCTGTAACCTCCTGCAGCCCCACAACCCTCTGAGATCTCTGAACTCCTCCTGCTCTGGCTTTTCAAGCATCCCTGATTTCCATCAACTCACCGTCGTGGCCATGTTGCTCGGGGCATCTGGATTTCCTTTCAGTGAACTTTCTCTGCCTCTCTCTATCCCTCCTCCTCCATGGTACTCCTTAAAACCCACTTTGTGGACCTTTTTGTCATCAGTCCTAATATGTGGCTTTGTCACATTTTGTTTGTTGGCGCTTTTGTGAAGGATCATATGGTCTTTTACCACAATTAGGTGCTGTAGAAATGTAAATTGTTGTTGTAACTGGAATCCTACAGCGAGCTGAAAAGTTGCAAAGTCCTCATGAGGGTCTTGGTCTGTCAGGATTCACTGACACTTCTTCAAATTGTTAACTTCTAAAGGCTTTAGCTCCTGGGCAGAAAGCTCCATGGGTGTAGGGTTCCTCCTTCAGTGACTGTTTTTCACTTCTGAGTCTAGTCAGTGATCATCGCTGACTATTCAGGCATGGAGTGCATCACATCTTGGTACAAACACATTCTGAGTAAAGGGTTCTGAGTGGCAATCAATGAGATGGTGGGGTCTGGCCTTCCTATTCTAAAGGCAACTGAGGCCAATTATAGCCTGACTACTGACAATCCATGGCTGGGATCAGAGTGTGGCAGTCAGACCTACCATATCAGACAAGAGGACTCCTTTACCCATTCGCCTTCCATGTTTGGCTTGGATTTTACACCAGGTCAACAGAACATTGTGAAAGTACATGTTCCCGCAGCTTTGTAAAGAAGTGCCAACAGACCGCTGCTCCCTCTTCTACGGTGACCACAGCCAACATGCCAATAGATACTGCAAGACTACATACCCTACCTCACTGACTGCCTGCTGCTTGTAACCCTGATTCCTCTTCATTCTTGGTGTCAGGAGCAATGCAAGTAGGGCTGGTGAAGCTACAACAGCAATGGAACCAGGTGGCTCATGCCTAATGAGGATTTCTGGCCAAAGCTGTTTGTAAAATGTGTCAGCCTATTTGAAGCATGCCCTGCAAGTTGTGGTGCTGGTTCGTGCAAGTGGAAACTTCCATGGATGGAGAGGGGGAAAGGAGGTGTTGGAGGGGCTGGGAGGAAAATCAAGCTTTACCAACTGGTCTTGGTTGCACAGCTCCAATCTGCTGCCAGTATGGCGCTATTACATTGGGTTTGGAGGTTGGTGTTCGAGATTATGGTACAATTGCTGGGGATGGGGAGCTAGACTATCTGGTCTGTGCACTCCCCCTCTGTCTCTCGGTACAGGGTTAAACAACAGCACTGGCAGAAGCTGGTGCGAGGCCATCCATCTGTCCTATTAGTTCAGTGGGTCCACAGTGAAGAGGATAAAGGGTGGAATAAAGTGAGAGCACAAGCTGATGGACAGAGAGTGATGGAAAATCACCTTTCGGTACTTCCTTCTTTTCAGAGTTGGAATCCCAGAAGCGAGTGACACTGCAGACAACATCCATCATTAAAGAAGGATATCTATTGATGCACCGAGCCAAAGAGCGGGGGATCCTAACATCATCACATTTCAAAAAGCATTACTTTTGCTTAAACCATGAGGCACTGTGTCATTCCAAAATGTCTAATGCTAAGGTACGTGATTATTCTTCAATACTTCTAATATTGTAACTAACTGTGGGAGTGGCAGTATCTTAGATGATGAGAGTGAGATGTTGGCTTTATTCTACATGTTAAAATTCTAGAAATAGCAGTGGTGAGGATGTACCTCTGTAGCAAATGGCCTGGAGTAGTTCAAGAAGACAGCTCACCAACATTTTCCCAAGGGCAGTTAGGATGGACCATAAATTCTGGTCTAGCCAGGCATCGTACAAAATATCGAATAGAAGGAAAATTGGTATCAGAGAATCAAAGTTCAATTATTGATGTCTTTGAATGAAGTTGTCATTTCAAGTCTTGAAGCTCTGCAGGTTTGCAGTTCTGAATTGTCATAGTACCTATTTGGCATTCTGATTGGATGAGCAGAAATTTCCTCCATTTGAGTATGGAGAAGAACAAAACCATTTTCTTTGCAAATGAGTTTGGAAAGACAGCAGGTTCCATGACCCATTCCCTATTGGATGATAGCAGGTGCCATGGCCCATTCCCTATTGGACGATAGTAGGTTCCATGGCCCATTCCCTATTGGATGATAGCAGGTTCCATGACCACTCCTTGTTGGACGATAGCAGGTTCCATGGCCCATTCCCTATTGGACGATAGCAGGTTCCATGGCCCATTCCCTATTGGATGATAGCAGGTTCCATGGTCCATTCCTTATTGGACGATAGCAGGTTCCATGGCCCCGACCCTATTGGACGATAGCAAGTTCCATGACCACTCCTTGTTGGATGATAGCAGGTTCCATGACCCATTCCCAATTGGATGCTAGCAGGCTCCATGACCCACTCCCTATTGGATGATAGCAGGTTCGATGGCCACTCCCTATTGGATGATAGCAGGCTCCATGACCCAATCCCTATTGGACGCTAGCAGGTTCCATGACCCACGCCCTATTGGATGATAGCAGGTTTCATGACCCACTCCCTATTGGATGATAGCAGTTTGATGGCTGCTCCCTATTGGATGGTAGCAGGTTCGATGGCCACTTCCTATTGGATGATAGCAGGTTCCATGACCCACTCCCTATTGGATATCTACTTCCCATAAGCCCCTACCTAAGTTGATCCTGTATAGATTTGCTGTTGAAGGGCTTTCCTCAATTTGATGGAATAAACCTCAGCCTCAGCTCAGTCATGGTGATATTGTTTGATCTGTTTCGTAGAACAGTGCCTGCATTCCGCTATCCAAGATCAGAGCAATTGAGAAAGTTGATGAGAAGTGTTTCGGAAGCTCATATGTCATGCAGATCATTTCGACTGATGGCAGGGGACAATTTGAAATCATGTATTTGCAGTGTAAGGTATGTGAACCTTGACCTATACCCTAAGCAAATAACTCTTCCTGCAGTGAAATGGTGCTTGTCCCTCACCTTTTGCCGATGAAAGTTTCATCTGTTTTTATAAAATCTTTTCTCTAATGATACATAACATTTCATCAAGCAGCTGACTCAAACATTTGAAAGATTTGCTGCCACGCTGTCATTATGAGGATAACTCATGAACCTAAAGATAGGATGACCGCACATCTGGGTTTCTCAGGTACAGACCGGACTTACATGAAACATCCCCATGGTCCTACCGTTTCCTCAAAGGAGTTCAAATGTCACAGATTCTACGTTTCTGTTTTTTGGTCCCATATAATCTGGGTCTGAGGGAGGCAAAGTTGTGAGGCATGGTGTCTGTCCTCCTTCCAGTATGCACCAATCCCATAGCTTTGCAACTGTATCCTCTTCCTTTGACCTCTCCAAGGGAGTTGCTTCCATCCTTCTATTGCTGATGACACCTTTTAAATGATCTAAGGAATAGGGTTGCCAGTTCTAGCTGGACACAATTGGGGGATATCATCACATGACCTTCAAATGCTCCTCCCTCAGACTCCTGCCTTTGGTTGTCCTACATGTCACTCATTGTGGGGCATTGTGTTACCATGGCCTTCCAATGACAAATCTGCTCATCCTCCCTGTTCACCAAACCAGCCTGAAACATGTCAAAATGTCACAAAGTGTTTCACAGAAGGGGCGAAAGGAATTCGGGAAAAGAACAAAAGGGGAGGTCTGTGATAGGGTGGAGGGCAGAACATTAAATGGGAAAAGGGTACATGGTACACGGAAATAAATAAAGACCAAAAGATTTGTCAAGGGCAGGTGTGAATGGCAGGATTTTAAATCGCTGACGCTAAAATGAAAAAGAAATGAGAGAAACAAGTGTAAAGGAGCAGCAGTGAAAAATGAAACAAAACAAGGGCCGAGCCTATGATCTGAAATGGATGAACTCAGTGTTGAGAGCAGAAAGCTGTGAAGTTCCCAGTCAAAAGACTTCCGACCAATTCGGTCTTTATCTCGGAACAAAAACAGAACTTGCTGGAAAAGCTCAGCAGGTCTGGCAGCATCTGTGAAGGGAAAAACAGAGTTAATGTTTCGGGTCCGGTGACCCTTCCTCAGAACTTTATCTCCTTGTATTTACTTTTATCGGAACTCAAATGAGCAAAAAAATGAACAGATATTACAGAAAAACAAACCTCACTCCAAGGAGCTGACATCTACAAGACCAGCTCAAACATGTGAAAACATGTAAGACACTGCTTCCCGGTGTGAAGCATAAGAAAAAAAAGATGATACGCCTTTGTTTCTGTTAAACTGAGAAAAATAACAGAACCATTTTAACTTTGCCCAGGTTGTGCCAGGCTGCCAGAGTTAAAATAGGCAAGTGCATTTATCCTTCAAGCTCCCACACACCCCTCCCTCACATGTTTGGCCTACTCTCCTGGGTCCTTCCATGTGTATTTCGATTGAACTGAGCTGAAGGCATTAGACTGTGTTTGTAACGAGACATGGAGCAGCTGTTGGAAAAAAGAGGCAGGATCAGGAGATGTGTGTTTCTGTAATTTAATTTCCTTCTAGATCAGGTATTCTCCATCAGAACCCCTCAGTGAATAATTGGGCCCGACCTGCCACAGAATCCCTTGAGTTTTCTGAACCATCACCCTCCCCTGGCAGTTGAGGTGTCAAGCTTGTATTGTAGTTCTATACCTTTTTAAGACAGTTACATAACATCACAACATGTGGTATTCTGACATAAAGGTAGTCACCTCCCCAGAGTGTGAGAGAGAGAGTGTGCGTGTGTGTATGCGTGTGAGTGTGAGTGCCTTGCAAACAATTAGTGCTATAAATAACTTCAAAGTATTTGAAGCAGCAGAACTTAACTATCTGTGGTATATGTTACATGGGCTAACATACATAATGAATGATAAATGGCTTCAAAATTGAAGCTCCATCTCTCCTCTAAGATGGAGATAAAAGATCCTTTGGCAGTGTTCTGTAGAAGAGGATGGGAGTAATCAACACCTTGGCCAATATTTATGCCTTAAACAATGTCTTCAAAAGACCTTTTTTTGGTTGTTGGCTCATTGCTGTTTGTGAGAGCTTGCTTCACATGAATCGGCCGTTGGATTTCCTACATTAAAACACTGAGTAGACTTTTAAAAAGTATATCATTGGTTGTAACGCACTTTGAAGTAGGGAAAAATGCCCCAGAGATGGAAATGTTCCTTCCCTGAATCCGGACTCCTACTCCTGCTGGTACAAGTCAGTGAGAACTGGCAACGCATTGGGTTCATATGGATGAAGCCCTGGACTCGAATCAAATGGACCTCATTCCCCAGTCACATCATTTCTGCTCCCATTTAAAATTAGGTCTGTCGAACGTTTGAGAGCCTGAGGGGGAAAACTAAGTAATGAGAATTCTAGAGAAGTGTGAAGACAAGCCACCCCTTGAAAATGTTGATTTTTTTTTGCCCCCAATTATCATTAATAACATTCATGTCTATGTCAAGGTCTTTGTTCATTAATAGATGTTCATTCTTATAAAAAGTAAATCACATTTGGATTCTGGACCATCCACCTGAACACTTACTCCCTAAACTCCATCCCAGTGGTGACCTACTTCATGCTGACACTTTACGCATCACACTATACGTCTCATCCTTCACACTCTGCCGTGCTCCATTTCATCCTGGAACTCCTGCCTCTCTCCATTCATTCACAATGTTCTTCATTCCCTCCAATTCACTCAGCAAGTATCATCATCCTCCTCCAGTTCAGTTCAAACGCATCTACTCCTTCCCATTTTGAGGATGTCCCTCTTCCCTCTGGCCTGATCATGTGCTAAGACCATCCATTATTAATCAGACTGTCCACATCTCTCAGGTTTGGAATGAAATTGCTTAAATTTGAATTGAATGTATGAATGAGAGCTGTATGTATATGATGTGTGATAACAAGGTGTAGAGCTAGATGAACACAGCAGGCCAAGCAGCATCAGAGGAGCAGGAAGGCTGACGTTTCAGGCCTAGACCCTTCTTCAGAAAATTTTTCTGAAGAAGGGTCT
>NC_063357.1:36728047-36752800 GCF_021869965.1 Rhincodon typus | reverse complement strand
AGCTCTACACCTTGTTATGTCAGATTCTCCAGCATCTGCAGTTCCTACTATCTCTGTATTTGATGTGTCATTGGTAAGTCCACCCTCTCAGAACAGGGCATTTGGTGAATGAGGAAATTCCACTGGAGCCCATTGACTTCACCCTCTACCATTCCTGGGATTTGAATGATGCAGCAATGTCGGAGTTATTATTCTACAACACAGCTAGCGTTACGGCCCACACAAAACTCTACAGAGCTTTAACTGTTCTACCTGAATAAGCTGCAGTTACCACCATATCTTGTCAAGAATTCTTTAAACACTGAATCTCATTGTTTGGAAAGTGATCTGTCTAATTGCTGGTGTTTCCCCATCAGCTCTGTAATAAGTGAATGATGTAAAGGAATTTGGTAAATGTCATTATGGATCCTTCTTGGAGATTATGAGTTTAATCTCTGTAATAACTGGTGGGTTTTACATTAACCTCTGTATTAAGTCATGTATGTGTTGCAAACACACTTCATTCTATCTCCTTAAACTCTTCACCTTCCCTTGATTGTTGAAATAGATTTTGATAGATTATTTTGTTTCATTTTTAGAATGTGAATGAACTGAATCAGTGGTTGTCTTCATTGAGGAAACACTGTGTCAGCAATGAACAAATGCTGAATTCCTACCATCCTGGTGTGTTTAAAGGGGAGAAGTGGAGCTGCTGCCACCAAAAGGAGAAAGCTGGTAATGCAGATGCTTGCATCTGTGAAGTTTGGTCAAAGGAGAGGGTGAGACAGGGGTCAGATCCAAAACACCGGGAGAATGAGGCAGGAGTGAGATACAAAAGAGGCACATGTGAGGGTGAAGGCATAGGGATGGGGCTTTGGAGTGAGGGAAATAGGAACTGTCAGTCTGGACATGGAGATGACTTACTGACTGATCTTTGACTCCAATTTGGAGAAACAGTGACTTTTACACAACAACAATGTATAGGATTTTGGAAGGTGTGGCATGTGGGGCCTGACTGGCAAACACCCATGTTCCACTGCTTGTTGAGAAGAGTTTGGGGCCACCAGTCTCTATATGACTGTCATGTAGAGGTCCTGAGGATTACGTGGGGTTGGGGCGGGGTGAGTTAAAAATGCACCATAAAGGAGATTATCTCCAAAGTACCATTCTTTTCTCTCCACCATTCTCTTTATCCCACGATAAGACAATTCCATACTCTCTTGATCTTTCACACAGTCCGTCCTGTGCTATCGTTTATTCCTGCACTTGTCCATTGTTTCACTTTCACGTGTTCTTTCTCATTTACACAGTCCGTCACACTCTCGTTCGCTTGCTCACTCACTCACTCTCACTCGCTCCCTCGCTCACTCACTGTACCTCCATGCCTCCTCCTCCTATCTGCTCGATGATTAACTCACTGCCTATTCCATTCACCTGCTGCGAAACATGATTAAATATTCCATGCTGAAGGTGTGACATTTACCACAGCAGTCCCACCCCACCCCACCACCCCCTCCCCCACCCCGGATCATGGAACAATCTGACTATGAACTGCTATCGCTGAATATGTCAGCTCACAACACGAACCTGCGTCACATGCTCCATTAGCTCGCTGGTCTTTACATCTGCCAAGTGGGATGATTCAGAGACAGAGAGTTTTCTGAGCTGGAGGTGACTCTGACTGTGTGTTTACTGATTGACAGCTCCGGGATGTGACAAAACCCACTTTGGAGTGACACTCCAGGAGTGGAACGATCCACTTAATCCTGATCTCGAATCCCATCTGATCTATAGGCAGCTGCTGGCAGCCCAGGATTTATTAACGTGAGTATCTGACGAAGCTGGAAATGTCAGCAATGACTAACCTTCAGTGCACTTTGTTAGATTGTCCCCATGTGTCACGTAACATCCCTCAGGCAAGGGACGGCTCCTTCACAGTTCTGTGCTAATGTCGGCCAAAAACCTGGGCATAACCAGCAGATTCCTGGGCAGTGCCCAGAGGAGATTAGGAGAGTAGCAAGGTCATTTACAGCTTGAGATTCCCTGTTCTCCTGTCAGGAGTCCTCTCTTGTGGCAACAGTTGGCGGCACTTGGTGGTGACAGCCTTATATATATATCTATGTCACAGCAGGAGGGGTTTGGGATCACTAGTCACTACAGGATTTCCAGGTCTGTTGTACTGATGGTACAGAATGTACTTCAGGTGAGTACATGATGGGAACCCCAAATCACAGTAAACACTTGCTTCCCACTGTTGCCTGCACTGTCAGGTTGCCCTGAGCTACTGGTGGCTATGCCATTTCAGCTTGTGGCTAAGAATCAACATTGGTGTCTCATTACGTTCACAGGCAGGTCAAACTGAGGAAAGCCATCAGCTTCCCTTCCCTAGTGAACCACTTAGATTATAACCCAAGTCTTCATGGTCACCGTTCTGATCCTAACTGTCTCATTTCCTGATTTTTTTTTAAACTCAGTCTGAATTCTTCAGCTCCATGGTGGATTTTTTAAAAAAAATCAATTATTATAGATAATCAATGTGAACGCTAAATCCCTACACTACCATCCCCAGGATGATTTGCTGCACACTGCAGTTTTAACATGTATAAAATGTCAGTCTGTTGAATGGCTTAATGTGACAATTTGCTCATTATTCAGTGTCTTATTTTGTTATTTAATATAATAGATTCCTATTTGTTTGCAGAGAAAAGTACCTGGAATGCAAAGTGGAGAACAATGTTAGTGGTCCAGGGAGTGCTGATGAAGGTATGTCACACTGAGAACACATTGTCTATGTGTGCTAGTGGCTGTGAGCTGGACAACTTACATCGAAAGGGACGGCATTACAGTGTCACATGTGGATGCCCTGAATGGTGTTTATTTTGCACCTTTATTTATTAGTAATCGACCTTTCACACATTTCCCCACTCCCTTCACCCACCACTGGTGGACTATTTGGATCCTAGGTTCTGGAATAACCTCCCTAAACATTCTGCTGCTCTATACACAGAGACATATTGTTCCCTATTGCTACCACATTCCATTCCAGCACTTCTCACTCTGAACCAGCCTCCTGAACCACAATGCCCTGGGCAGTTAGCTCCTTGATCTTTGTAAGACTTTGCCTCATCTGTGCAAACAGTAAGAACCTTGTGCTTTGCTGGATAAGGTCAAACACTGAGGTTCCCCCTATTACTGCACCTGAGGTTCACATACCTGTCTGACTCTCACTCACACAGAGCCCTGAACATCAAATTCTACTCACAGTGAATTCCCATCTTGAAAACTTTTTGATACATCATGCATTGGCTGTCTCTTGATCTGAGGATGACGTAAGACTATAAGACACAGGAGCAGAAATTAGGCCATTCGGCCCATTGAGTTTGTTCTGCCATTCAATCATGGCTGATAAGTTTCTCAATCCCATTCTCCCATCTTCTCCCCTTTAATCCCCTTGACAATCAAGAACCTATCTATCTCCATCTTAAATATAATCAATGACCTGGCCTCCATAGCCTTCGGTGGCAGTGAATTCCATAGATTCACCACTCTCTGGCTGAAGAAGTTTCTCCTTATCTCCGTTCTAAAAGGTCTTCCCTTTACTCTAAGGCTGTGCCCTTGGGTCCTAGTCTGTCCTCCCAATGGAAGCATCTTCCCAACATCCACTCTGTCCAGGCCATTCAGTATTCTGTAAGTTTCAATTCAATCCCCCCTCATCCTTCAACTCTATCGAGCATAGACCCAGAGTCCTCAAGCATTCCTCATATGTTAAGCTTTTCGTTCCTGGGACCATTCTCGTGAACCTCATCTGAACCCGCTCCAGGTCCAGTCCATCTTTCCTGAGATATGGGGCCCAGAATTGCTCACAATACTCTAGATGTGGTCTGACCAGAGCCTTATAAAGCCTCAGAAGTACATCCCTGCTTTTATAATTCTAGTCCTGACCTCTCACTTTCCCATGCCTACTCCGGGTGGTGGGTTTTAGCTGTGGGTCTTCATGTAGCTGCACAGACCAATCCCCTCTCTGCAAATTTTTGGGCAGACATGGGAGGGATCCCATGAGGCTGTGGCATCCAGACTGGATGGTTCAGTTCCTTGGTTTTTCATTTTTTGTAGTTGCTGTGCCTCATTAAGAAGTGATTCGAAATGTGAAGTGGCCTAAGATGGACTAATAGATAGTGTCCACCTTGAACCAGGTTTGCAAACTCTGTTCACGAACAAGTTCCGCATCAACCAAAGCACTACACTTTTATACACGTCTCTAAACAAGTTTAAATGGTAAACTCATCTCGTTGTTCACAATAATTAGCTCATGTTGATAACTGACGAACTATTACTGTTAGGCAGTTTATAGGAACATAAGAACCAGGAGCAGGAGTAGGCCATCTGGCTCCTCGAGCCTACCCTGCCATTTAATAAGATCATGGCTGATCATTTTATGGGCTCAGCTCCGCTTACCCGCCCTCTCACGATAACCCTTAATTCCTTTACTGTTCAAAAATCTGTCTTTGCCTTAAAACATTCAATGAGGAAGCCTCAACTGCTCCACTGGGCAGGGAATTCCACAGATTTGCAACCCTTTGGATGAGGAGGTTCCTCCTCAACTCAGTCCTAAATCTGCTGCCCCTTAATGTGAGGCTATGCCCCCTACTTCTAGTTTCACCCTTAAATGGAAACAACCTTCCTGCTTCCATCTTATCTATTCCCTTTATAATTTTATATATTTCTGTAAGATCCTCCTCACACACTCCCTCCCCCCCGCTAAGTGTTGACTTGCAGTTTCTTTTACGGTTTTTAATACTTGAAGTAAAATTCAGAAAGGCAGAACTAAATCTTACTTTGGGACATGACTGCCAGTGCTCTCTGGAGAATTCCCACTCCCACTGAACGCCCAATGTTTAGAATGTGTTTATGATGTGCTTCATTCCTGACTGATGAGTGTAACTAAAATCTGGGTCAATGGTGGGGTGTGTAGAGAGGAAGAACAGAGGGGCATGAGGAATTCTGAAATCCTAGAAAAAGATGTGTTTCAAACAAAGCATTGTGATAAAAATTGGTGCATCTTGAAATGAGTGCAGTGATGTAGCAATGGGACATCCTGCCCATAACTATCATTCATGTGGGCCTGTTTGTTCGGGGTATTGCCCTGGTGCCTGTTTTAGGTGGGTGCCGGATGTCCTTGTACATATTAATGAGCAACCTGTGTAAGGAATCCTCAAGGAAATAATAGAGGGTTTTGCGGGGCAGAATGGGTGCTGGGAACCGTGGTGTACAGGGTGAGTGTGGCTGCCTTGCTGGCCCTGGTAGATCGTGGAGTTCTCTCTCTTAAACTGTCCTTCCTTCGCAGGGATTGATAAGGCAGACATTCCAAACCAACTGCTCCAGATCATCCAGGATCTGGAGAGGGCTCATCGGAACTTTGAACGCTGGGAAACATCAAAGGACAAAAACTTCTCTCTTGATTTGCTCACATAACTTCATGAGAAAGTGTAAATGTTTCACCTGAATGTTTAATTTCAAACTCTATTTTTTAACATCTAATCTACATTTGTGACGATATCTTCTTGCATCCTCCTTTGGCCCAGAGATTCCTGTTTGTTTTGAATTATGCAAGAAATAGTCCATGGCAAAAAAAAGTTGTAAATGTGTATTTCCTGTAATTAATCGTTTGAATGGTTTGTAAATGTATTTGTGTCCTGTAACATGCTGACAGATGTGAATCATGGACAGTAGTTTACAGAGAGACCAGCTCCTCCAGACTGAAACTTCCCACAAGCCAGCAGCTCACAACTGTAGGATGCTCTGTTCCTGTTGTATTCAGGGACAGCAACCAGACTGTAACATCAAACAAACATCCTGGTGCAGAATGTCAACAAGCAGGGTGTGATTGGACCTATCCTATGCCTGGGTTTACCCTCACATTTGGGATTCTTTATTTTCACGTTAAAAAGCTCCCAGTGACACAAGAAAATGAAGGACCGACAAATAGAGCTCTTCCTCCAGACACCCCTCCACTCAGAAACCCTGGTCACCGGGACCCCATCATTCTTGGAATCTGCTGCCCCCTCCTGGAGACAGAGGGTCACTTGCCTCTGGGAATTGTGCTTGGAGACAGAGTGATGCACCAGCAGAAGGAGTTAACTCCCATTGAAGCGTTGGAGGCTGTGTTTGGGGTGGAGGGTGGGGGCATGCCTTTGGAGCATCAATCACATTAGTCACTTATAGTCCATGTAACATCTGTATAATACTCTACTGGATCCAGCTTACAGTATTCAGCACTATCTTCAATCCTGCACATATCCTGTAGTCCTCTTAGGGTGCAGTGGTAGTTTCTCTGACTCTGAGATAGGAGGCCTACATTTCAAGTCCCACCTGATCCTGAGGTGTGCAATGACACCTCTGAGCAGGTTGATTAGAAAATATTTTTGCTTTATGGTCCTGTAGTCTGGCTCTCACCTCCCATGAAGATAAACATTATGATGTAATGAGCACAATCAAACACAATGTTCCAGCATGTGTAGTATTCTCATAGCTACAGTATTTTGTACATAGCACTTGCTATTAAAATGTTACCCTAAATAAGTTATCCTGTCACATAGTTACACATTCCATTTCGTATTCATACACAAAGTATATTATCATATTTTCTTAACTGCCGTAAAGAGTGGCATCCCTACAATACCCTGATGTTTGAGGAGCTGTTAATCCTGATTGCTCCCTTGTTTATCACTTTTCCATCTCTTACTCTGCTGTACAACATCTGACAGAATAGTTCATTATTCCTTATAGTGCCATGTGGTGTTCCCTGCAATCAATAACCATGCCCTGCCATATACACATTAGAGGCATCGTACCTCTGTTTTAAATCTTCATACTTGTGTTTAAAGCTTCAATTTTAGGTAATAGATCACAAAATGATGTTCATCAGGGCCCCAAATCTGTTATTGTGACCTTGATCAAGCCCAAACACTGAAGTCACGGTAGACCTTTATAGTGCGCTACCATGCCCTTTGGAATTGTTCCTGTGCCCTTTGGCTGTCCAACTGTTTGATTACATTCTACCAAGAACAGCAGTAGATGACTCTGCTTTTCAACACCTGACAGTTCATGTTACAATGGCTGTTCCACAGTAGATAAATGCACAGCTATTGGTAACAGCAGACTGGGACATTATTATCGGAAATTACTGAATGTGCCAGTGACACCAAAACACACTCAGCATTTGTCTTGTGGGATTGGCATGAAATTTGTGTGAATGAACACCCTAAAAAAAATGGACATGTGCAAACAGTGAGTTCTTAGTGAGAGATCCAGATGACTTGTAATATGAAAGATGCACATGGTACTCTCAAACAAATTACAAAGTGCTGACAATCTTTAATCCACTAGGTTCTTCTACACCTTAAAATGTGACACTCAAAGCTGCTGTTTTTAGGAACCTGCACTGAGTTGAGTTCACTGCATTCCCCTGACAGATTGTTCCTGTTCTGCCTGTGTTCTTATGAGGGGCAGTCCGTGAGGAATTTTAACAGTAGGTTTTGTGAAAGATGGTTGTGGGATGGAGATCCTTGTAGCCAGCCCCTGCACATGTTGCCGTACTTTGACTTAGCTCGAGGTGATGGCTTTGCAGCATACAGGAGGGGTGGGTTGGGGGTCTCCATTTGGTGAATCACCTCTGTTGAAGGCTCTGTAAGGTCAAACGTTTAAAAGCAATATCTGCCACAAGTGTTGCGCATGAAGCTGCCATGAGACATTGTGGGCTTTTTTGGTGTCTGTTGTCAGGCCATTGGTCAGTGTGGGAGGGATGTCACCATTTCCCTCCTTCACCAGCTAGGGACTCCCAGTTGTATTCACTTTGGGACAAACAACACTCTCTCTGGGATAGAATGCTGAGGCCAATCTACCCCAGAAATAGAACAGTTTCTCTGCCACTATAGGTGGTGGGTAAGGAATTCCCTTTTGCACTATAAAATTGCAGAGCTATCATTTTAAGAATATGGACATCTGCAAAAGGTGGATGGTGGATACCAGTTGCTAAGGTGTCTGTAATGTACAGCTTTTACTATACAATAAGCTTATTGTCCAGTCTAGAGACGTAGCTGCATGCACTGAATGGGAACTTTATATATACCATGGCTCTCCTACATGGCAGATGCTGAGGAAGTGGTCATCCACCTTGGTCTGAACAGCTTTAGGATTTGAGAATTAAACTCCCTCGTGACTGGTGCTTTGGATCAAATGCCATATCAATCATTCCACAACATTGATCAATGACAATGTCATTGATATGTATGAGTCTCTGTACACTTATTTCTATTAAGTGTAAGATATTGTTCTAGATGCATGTAAATTTCTCTTTTATAACCTGTTTAAAACAATAAAGTACTTTGTTGATTGAATTGTTTTCTTTATGATTTGGTTTTGTCTGGTAGTGCAGATCCTCATTAAGAAGGTTAGAATTGGACACCTAGAAAAACTAGCTCCAGGACATCTCTGCAGGAGTTCCTCAGGGTAGTGTCCTCGGCCCAACCATCTTCAGCTGCTTCATCAATGACCTTCCCTCCATCATAAGGTCAGAAGTGGGGATGTTCGCCGATGAGTGCACAATATTCAGCATCATTCTTGACTCCTCTGATACTGAAGCAGTCCATGTTCACATGCAACAAGATCTGGATAATATCCACGCTTGGCCGACAAGTGGCAAGTGACATTCGCGCCACACAAATGCCAGGCTATGACCATCACCAATAAGAGACAATCTAACCACCGTCCCTTGACATTCAATGGTGTCACTGAATCCCCCACTATCAACATCCTGGGGGTTACCATTGACCAGAAACTCAACTGGACTCACCACATTAACACAGTGGTTACAAGAGCAGGCCAGAAGCTGGGAATACTGGGGCAAGTAACTCACCTCCTGACTCTTCAAAGCCTGTCCATCATCTATAAGGCACAAGTCAGGAGTGTGATGGAATACTCCCCACTTGCCTGGATGAGTGCAGCCCCAACAACACTCAAGAAGTTTGACACCATCCAGGACAAAGCAGCCCGCTTGATTGGCACTACATCTACAAACATTCACTCCCTCCACCACCGGACGCTCAGTAGCAGCAGTGTGTACCATCTACAAGGTGCACTGCAGAAATTCACCAAAGATCCTCAGACAGCACCTTCCAAACCCACGGCCACTTCCAACTAGAAGGACAAGGGCAGCAGATATATGGGAACACCACCACCTCCAAGTTCCCCTCCAAGTCACTCACCATTCTGACTTGGAAATATATCGCCGTTCCTTCACTGTCGCTGGGTCAAAATCCTGGAATTTCCTCCCTAATAGCATTGTTGGTCAACCCACAGCAGGAGGAATGCTGCGGTTCAAGAAGGCAGCTCACCACCACCTTCTCAAGGGCAACAAGGAATGGGCAAGAAATGCTGGCCAGCCAGCGATGCCCACATCCCACAAAATGAATAGAAAAAAAAATTGGAAAGAGTCAGCATAGTTTAGTAAAACAGGAACCATACTTAACCAATTTATTGGAATTGTTTGAAGGAGTAACATGCGCTGTGGGTAAAGAGGAGTCTGTAGGAACAGGAGGAATTTTGGGGTCCATGTCCATAGATACCTAAAAGTTGCTACCCAAGTTGATAGGGTTGTTAAGAAAGCGTATGGTGTGTTGGCTTTCATTTGCAGGGGGATTGAGTTTAAGAGCTACAAGGTTATGCTGCAGCTCTATAAAACCCTGGTTAGACCACACTTGGCATATTGTGTTCAGTTCTGGGCGCCTCATTGTAGGAAGGATGTGGAAGCTTTAGAGAGGATGCAGAAGAGATTTACGAGGACGCTACCTGCTCCCCCAAGTATCCGGGCGCGCTGTTCTCGGAGGTTCCAGGAGGGCGCGCTGTTCTCTGAAGGTCCGGGAGGGGACACGCTGTTCGCGGAGGGTCCAGGAGGGCGCGCTGTTCTCGGAAGGTCCAGGAGGATGCGCTGTTCTCGGAGTATCCGGGAGGGCGCGCTGTTCGCGGAGGGTCCAGGAGGAGGCGATATATCCGGAGTTGCGGTGAGTCTGAAATCACTCTTGCTGCTCGTGGTGTCTGTTTGTTTGTTCCGGGATGAACGCGCCGCCGGCTTTCGAGAGTTTTCTGCTTTTCGAGGGAGAGAAGAAGTGAGTGAAGGAGGGAGGGAGTGAGTATGGTGAAGGTGAAGGGGAATGGGAATGGGAATGGGGGTCGGGGTCGGGGTCAGTGCTGATTCTGTCCGGTCCGTCAGTCTCAGTGACCCCCTCAATCTCATCCCAGGGTCAGCTCCCTCTAATTTCACATTGTACACTTAGCTCTGCTGCAGCATCCACCCCCTCTCTCATTGTCGGACTGCTCTGCTATTGATATTCCATTCCACATCGATGCTAATTTCCTGCAATTAAATATTTGGAATACTGAAGCCATTTTCATCCCCTGATCCAAACTCTGTCCCCGGTTACTGACTCCATCCCTTTCCTTGGCAACGGTTTTAGATTAAGCCTGACTGGGACCTTGCTGTCTGTTTTATCCGAGATGAGCTTCTCACCTCATCCACCAAACCATTAACACTGCCTGTTTTCATCTCGGTAGGACCTTTCATCTGCTGAAATCCATATTCATAGCTCCCTTACAGCTGGACTGTCCCGATGGTCTCTCAAATTATTCATCTCATTTGACACTTAAGCAAAAGGTTTTCTCTTCCTTTCAGGGGTGTTGAAGAATGCTGGCGCGAAAAATCTCAGTACTGACGCTCCTTTGAATTCTGTCTCCCCTTTCCCTTTCACTCCATCCCTTCCTTTAATCCAACTTTTCACCATATATTCACTATACCCTCTGACCTTCCCCTTTCTGATGCAGAATCATCTGTGCTCAGCTAAGGGGAAAAGAGTGTCGAGGGAGAGAATAGGGCTCCTTAAAGATCGACGAGGCTGTCTATGTGTGGAACCACAGGAGATGGATGAGCTATCAGTCGAATATTTTGCATCAGTATTTACTGTGGAGAAAGACATGGAAGCTAGGGAACTTGGGGAAATAGTGAAAACAGTCTGTATTACAGAAGACGTAGTATTGGAGATCTTAAAATGCATAAAAGTAGATAAATCTGTGGGTCCTGACTTGACATTGTGGGAAGCTAGGGAAGAAATTACAGGGCCCCTGGCAGAAATATTTGTATCATCTACAGACACGGGTGAGGTGCCAGAAGTCTGCAAAGTGGCTAATGTTGTGCTCTTATGTAAGAAAGACAGCAGGAAAAGCCAGGGAACTAAAGACCTGTGAATTTGACGTCAGTGGTGGGTAAGTGTTGGAGGGGATTCTGAGAGACAGGATTTACATGCATTTGGAGAGGCAAAGACTGATTAGGAATAGTCAGCATGTGTGTGTCTCACAAACTGAGTTGAGTTTTTCTGAGAACATGACCAAGAGGATAGATCAGGGCAGAGCAGTAGACGTTGTCTATATAGACTTTAGCAAGGCCTTCCATAAGGTTCTGCATGGTAGACTGGTTAGTAAAGTTTGATCACGTGGGATCCAGGAGGGCTAGTGAATTGGTATAAAATTGGCTTGACAGTAGGAGACAGAAGACAGTGGTTGAGGATTGTTTTTCGGACTAGAGGCCTGTGACCAGTGGGTGTTCTGCAAAGATTGGTGCTGGATCCACTCTCCTTTGTTATTTATATAAACAAATTTGATGAGAATATAGGAAGCATTGTTACTAAGTTTATGGATGACACCAAAATTGATGGTATAGTGGTCTGCAAAGATTCTTCTCTTAAGAGTACAACAGGGTCTTGATGAGCTGGGCCAGTGGCCAAAGAGTGCCAGAAGAAGTTTAATTTGGATAAATGCGAGATGATGCATTTTGGTAAGACAAACCAGGCCAGGATTTACACAGTTCATGGTAGGAACCTGGGAAGTGTTGTCGAACAGAGACTTAAGCATTCAGGTCCATAATTTCTGGAAAGTGGTGTCACAGGTAGACAGGGTGGTGAAGAAGGCGTTTGGCACGCTTGCCTTCATTGGTCAGAGCATTGAGTATAGAAGTTGGAATATGATGTTGTGGCTGTACAAGACATCGGTGAGGCCACCTTTGGAGTACCACGTACAGTTGTAGTTTCCCTGCTACAGGAAGGATATAATTAAATTGGAAAGGGTGCAGAAAAGATTTACAAGGATGTTACTGGACTGATGGTTTGAGGTATGAGAGGCCAAATAGGCTGGGACTTTGTTCGTTTGAGTGTAGGAGGTTGAGGGGTGACCTCATAGAGGTTTATTAAAATCATGAGGGGCATAGATAAGGTGAATTGCCAAGGTCTTTTCCTTGAGTAGGGGAGTTCAAAAAAAGGTTTAAAGTGAGAGGGAAAAGATTTAAAAGGAACCAGAGAAGCAACTTTTTTTCTCGCACACAGTGGTTCAAATGTGAAATGAACTGCTAAAGGAAGTGATAGAGACAAGTACAGTTACAATATTTAAAAGACATTTGGACAGGTACATGAATAAGAAAGGCTTAGAGAGATATGGGACTAATTTATTTTGGGATACCTGGTTGGCATGGATGAGTTGGATCGAAGGGCCTGTTTCTGTGCTGTATGATTCTGTGACTTGGCTTTAGCTCTTTACTCCCCCCACCTCAAATTAATTTCAGACATGACCTGATGTTGAACTCTTCAGTCATCTACCCCTCCATACCAACTTCTTTGGATGGGAGTCTTCTACCCGCCATCCATGTCCAGTACTCCCCGTCATCAAGACCCATTCTCTCTGGCCTTTTACCTGCACTTGATCTCTTTCCTGAGAACTGCTGACATAATTTCTCTGCTTCTGTCACCTGGTCTGATATTGCTGCACTGTGTTCTCCCAGATCCAACCCTGACTTGGTTATCAAACCTGCCAAATCTGCAGCATTTTGCCTTTATCTCCTAAGTTCTATCTTCTGTAAAAATTAACTCATCCAAAATCTAATTGCTGCCAGTGTCTTATCCTGCCCCAAGTCCTGTTCCAAATCCTCAATGCCTTGCCCCACCCTATATTTGTAATCTCCTCCAGAACTCCTCATTCAAGTCATTAATATATATTGTAAATAATTGTGGCCTCCAGCACTGAGCTCTGTGACACTCCATGAGTCGTATTATACTGTCCTAAAAATGCTCCCTTTATTCCAACTGTCTATTCTCTATTAGTCAATCAATTTTCTTTTCATGAGAATATACACCCCCAACATCATGGGCTGTTGTGTGGAGCAGCCTTGTGTGATAACCTTATCAAACACCTTTTAGAAATGCAAATGCAAATGTACAATATTACATCTCCTGGGTTCCCTTTATCCTGTTTGCTACCAGCACAAAGAAATTTTTCAGACATGATTTCCCCTTCATGAAGCCATATTGATTTTGATTTATTGTGTTTATATAGTTATGGTGTTTATTTTCCCTCATTATTTCTTATTCCATGCATACAGATTATGCATCTTCCAATTCAAAATCATTTCTCGCGAATGTAGCATTGCATCTGTCCTGCCTGGGCTTTCAAAATGTTAGATACCCCTCAGATATTTAGTTCCAGCTTTGATCTTGTAACCGTGACTCTGTGGTGGCTATAAGACCATACCCACCGTTTGTGGTGTTAATTAACTTGTGTTCCAAACACTGCATGCATTTAACAGCTTGGTTTTTTTTTGTCATTTCTCCCTCCTTTGACCCCATTTGCTTTCTTTTAAAAATGTTTGTACACTCTGTCCCTTCCTGACCCACTCTGGGTATCATCACCCTGCAATACATTGAAGTTGGCAGAGTCACAGAATTAACTCTGGGGTCTGGCCTTCAGAACCAGGTAGCTTTGCTACAGACTGAGCTGGCTGAATCCTGAAGGACAAACCTGTCTGAATGGGTTTGTAGTAGGAGGTAAGAGAGCCAACAAAAAATGAAAACTACCTGATCTGAAGACCATCTAGCTGTCACAAATGAATCTATTAAGTTATTGGTAGAAGTGGCCATCGCATATTCTTGGTGGAGACAGAGTTCTTGTCATTACCACCATGCAAAGTGGGAGCAGTATTCGAAAAGATCTAGCAACTGAATTGGGCACCCATGAGGTCGTATGGGCCATCAGCAGCAGAATTGTATTCAACTACATTCTTTAAATTTATGGCTCAGGATACCACTAACTCTCTACCATTAACATCAAGCCAAAGGATTGACCCTGGTTCGTGGTATCACAGCATCATTTGGACACAGAAGGAGACTATTCAAACTATTGGGTTCATGAAGAGTGGAGAATACCAGGAGCCGTACCAGACAAACCTAAAAACATTAACTTGGTGGAGCTACAAGACCATATGCATGCTAAATAGAGGAAAGTGTCATATGCACAGCAAAAGAAATCCATAACCATTGGATTAACGCAAAGCTGTGCAATCCTGCCAATCCAGTCATGAATGTTGTTGGATATTTAAATGAGGAACACAAGCAGAGGGCTTCAAACTTTATCATCCTTGATGATGGGGAAACCAAGCATGTTCAATACAGCAGACAATGCTGAAATCTCTAACTTCCTTCAGCCTGTGAATGATCCATCATTGGCCTCCTATTAAGGTCCCCCCAGTACAGAAACGAGTCAGATAATTCAATTTGCTCTGGATGGTATCAAGAAATGGCAGCTGGCACTGAATACAGCAAAGGCAATGGGATCTGGTAATATTCCCGCAGTAGTACTGGAAACTTCGAAAGCTAGATGTACCCCAAGTGAAGTTTTCCAGTTGAACTATAACATGAGCACATACTCATCAAACGTAGGAAAATTGCTGAGGTTTATCCTGTCCATAAAGAGCAGGACAACCCAATCTGGCCAATTATTGCTGAAGTTTACTTTTGATAATAAACAAAGTGATGGAAGGTATTGTCAACAATTCTATCAAGCAGCACTTCCTCAACAAAAATCTTCTCAGTGGTGCAGAGTTTAGATTCACAAAGACGACACAATTCCAAATCTCATTTTTTTGCCTTGACATCTGTATTTCTCACACATGCACTGCATTAATCTGTTCTTAAGGCAGTGGGTTAACTGTGAGCAAAATGTTATTTCATTCAGATTGCAAGCTGTTTTATTCCACAGAAGGCAAAATGGACAGAACACAGAGTGGGGTGAGACACATTCAGTAAAATCGATGTAATTTTTGTTTGCTTACTGACACAAAAATAAAAAACACCTTATTCTATGCCATTTTGGTGGTGCCTTCACTTAATGTAAAGGTGTGAACTCTCCCTAATCTAGGTAGTTTATCCTGGTACCTAACTCTTTAGTGTCTGCATTGATCAAAAGTATTTGTTAACACTAAGGTGCTGGAAATCTTCAGAATGATCACACTAGACATTGCTAACAAACATGTAACCCTGTGCAAAAAAAAACTGCATTTAAATTGTCTTTCATCTGCCTGTGGATGATCAATCCAATATGAACTATCTGAGGAAAGTGTTCCATTTTAAGTGAGCTTCTGCCCAAAACAATAACGCAAATAGTTTGTGCCCAAGTCGATTTTATTTGATCACACACTCCGAATTCTGACCCATGGTAATAGTAATGGCTCCAATTCAGAGCTTCCCAGGAATGGTGCTCTTTTCAAATGCTAACTAGGTAATTTATTACTTGGTAAGGGTTCCCTTTTATTGTATATTCCTTGTAAGTATTTTATACCAGCTTGAATTTTGTCTTCTGAATGTTGACCCAGTAGATACTGTGGTGTTTTGCCTGTGACTGATGAGATGGTTTGTATTATAACCATTCTTTCTATCTCTATCCAGGATAACCATAATAAAAGACACAAAAGTGCCAAATGCCTGCTTGTTCACCATTAACAAGGAGGACCACACCCTGGGTAACACAATCAGATCGTAAGTGCACAGCTTCAGCGCTGAGAACTGTTTCATTATAACTATGATATAGTGATGATAGGTTCCTAATAGTGCACTGATTTTTTTTTCTCTACCCTCTTCTGCAGATTAGATGCTTGGTTGTACTCTGACACGCTAATTGTCCTGATCTGTTTGACTTGAGCACTGTTGTACTATGACCAATCTTCCAGAGACTATCTATGCCCACTTTTGTCAACCCCTTTTTTGTCTAATAATTACAATTTACACTGAGAATTTTGTGTTCTGCTGATAAGGTCAAATAGCTTTATTTAACACAAAGGGTTAAATAAGGCTCTGGCCACTGACAGTATGTTAGTGCATTAATTGGGCCAGATATCACAATATATGGACTCATCCTCACCACTATGCCCACAGCTAGCCTGCCAATCAGAAAGAGACCCCAAACTGAATCTCTCATCAACAAATCCGACTTGTCTAATTCATGGAGTGTCCCCAGTCCATTACATTCCCTGCTGCAAATCCGTCTTGGTTAAGGAAAGATCTTGGTAATGTCAACTATGAACAAAGAGGTTGGAATTCTGCAAGACTGAGAGTGAACTATGTATTGTAATGTGTAGTATGCTATAACCTGAGCAAGCACATAAGCCAACAAACATGACAAAACCTTGTTCTCAAAATTTAAAATATCCACTGCACAGAACAAGATTCTGAGATGAACAGTTTAGTCACTGATATTTGCTGTTTATTATATACACAACTAGTTATTTAATGTTCTAATCCATTGATTACATTTATCAAAGCTCCATGACGTGACTATTACTGCTTCAAAGAATTATAATGCTTTTCATTGAAGGATTAAAATCTATTGCTGTTAGCTAGCTCTACTATGCTATTATTGAGGTTTGAAGCCTGCAGTATTTCTTTGTCTGCATTCCAATCAAAATTAAAGTTTAGAGGGAAAGTTTCCTTTGATTACATGTTTCGTCACCTTTTTGTTTTCCAGGCAGCTGCTGAAAGATCCTCAAGTGTTATTTGCAGGTTACAAGGTGCCCCATCCTCTTGAACACAAAATTGTTATTCGTGTGCAGACCACTCCTGACTACAGTCCACAAGAAGCCTTCACAAACGCCATCACAGATCTGATCAGTGAACTGTCATTATTGGAGGAACGGTTCCGAGTAAGTTCCTATTTATATGTTGATACACTGTTGCTGGTGACCAATGAAGTCCAGTAAGGAAAGCACATTGTTTTGGACATTGCTCAGTGAACTGGTAATCTATTTTGTGTGCAGCTGAGACAATGTAGTGGTTCGCTGTCCTGTCATGCATGTGTGAACAAGTTCTTGATGTCAGGGGAATACATAACAAGTCTTAAATCTTCACTGCCATAGTGGAACAGTTAGATACCACTGGGCTGGTTGGTGTAAGAATTGAAATGTCAGATGGTAGGCTAATGTACCCTTCTCAATTTAGGGGTAATATGATATGAAACTAGTACAAAGCGGGTTTTCTGTTTAAACAGCTCATATACCTGACTTGGAATGCTATCACTGCTCTTTAATCTTGTCATCTCCTACCCTATGGACTTGACTTCTAACAATGTTTTTTCTTAACTAATATTTTTGTATTGTTTGAATTCTGAAGTCATCAGTCTAAAATGTTAAGTCAATGTTTCTCTTTCCACAGTGCTGCTGGATCTACTGAGTTTTTGAGGAGTTTCTGTTTTGAATTGCTTGTCTCGCAACCCCTCCTAACCTCATACCTATCTACATCTGCCATGGAAATAATTTGCAACTCACTAACAAGTACATTTTCAGTCCTGCGATCCTGTTCTGCCGTTCCTATGGATCATGGCTGATCTCAACAACTCCATTCACCCTTGTATCTATTGATGCCCTTAGCTAACAAGAATCAGTTATTTTCAGTCTTAACTTTTTTTTATTGGCCTAATATTTAATCATTCTCTGTGAAAAATGTGTCCTGATTTTGTCACCAGAGGCAGTTCTTTTTGCATTCCTCTATCATTTTAAAAGCCTTGGTTAAATTTCGCCATTATTTTAATTCAAACAAAATTATATCAATATTATGCAACCTGGATTCATCAATTAATCCTTTCACATTCTGGTAAATCTCTCATCGGTAATTGAATGTTATGTACAAAAATAATGCCAGGTTTCAGATATGTACTGACATGGCTCTGCGACTAAAGTGTTAACCCTACCTCCACCACTCTGTATTCCAGTCCTATGAGATTTCATTAGTCTTTTGTACCACACAATCTTTTTGTGATTAACGTGGCCAACGAAATCTCTTCGCTGCTCAATGGTTCATTACCTTCAACCATTTTGAAATTACTGTAGTTTACTTCAAGTATTTGCATATAGTTAAATGCAAAGTACAGATCTCATGGTAACACATCTTAATCTCGTACCCATTATTTACACTCCATCCCAGAAAACGTGACCACTGGTTCATTTTCTCTCCCACCAATTGTTATAAGATCATAAGTTATGAAGTAGGTCATTCAATAAGATTATGGCTGGTCTGACTATGTCCTTAGCTTCACTGCCTGCCCCATTACTCTCACGTCTATTGTAGATCGAAAATCTAACTCACCTTTAAGTATATAAACATATTCAGTCTCTGTTGCACCCTCTGGTAGAATACCAAACTCTAATGACCCTATGAGATAAAGAAGTGCCTCCACATCTCCATCTTAAATGGGAGACCTACTTTTAAACTGTGCCTTCGAGTTCTAGACTTCCCCATAAAGAAAGGGAAACATCCTTTCTGCATCTAACCTGTCAGTTCACCTCAAAGTCTCTTATAATGTTTCAATAAGATTGACTCTCATTGTTTTAAATTCCAGTGAGTATAGGCCCAACCTGCTTAAATCTTCCACAACAGAAAACCCCTTCATCTAGGAATCAGTCTAGTGAACTTTTTTTGAACAGCTTTCAATGCAAGTATATCCTTCTTTAAATAAGGAGGCGAAAGCTGTGCACAGTATCCTAGCGCAATCTTGCCAATGTACTGTACATTTGCAGCTAGCCCTTCCCACTCTGTGCTGTCCTCCATAAAAGCCAACATCCAATTTGTTGTCCTACTTACTTACTGTGTCTGCATACTAACTTTATGATTTGTCCAGCGACATTCAGCTTCCTCTGTACTGCAGCATTCTGCAATCTGTGTATTTAAATAATATGGTTCTTCACAAACAGTCGAACAAGTTTTCACATTATACTCCATTTGCCAATTTTTTGCCCACTCGCTTAACCTTTATATATCACTTTGTAGCCTCCTTCCACTTTTCTTTCCTACCTGAAATATCAGACAGAAGCTATATACTTCCCTTCAGATATAGCTATCCGTCACTTTTCATTCCAGCTGATTGGCAGAGTGGCATTGTCAAAAACCTTGAAGCAAGTTATGGTTTTGGCTCAGAACACAGGGATTCGTGTCCTGGCTAATATTTCTGTTTCTGCCTTGGTGGTGTTATTTTTGATGACTTCAACAAAATGAATTGGGTATATTTTGCTCGTAATTTGACATGCACTTCTGGTGACCACCAAATAAAATTGCTAGTGATTGATCTATTATAGTTTTGTACTGTTGTAAATTCTGAATTATTGGGTTTTTAACTGACAATTATTTTTGATTCTATCAAAGTGTTATTTAACTTGCATTATGTACAGTATTGTGAATTGCGCGATGAAATCTGTTTGAAGTTGTAGAGTTCTTATTTTGAGCTAATTTTTTAACAAGTTATCCTGAACAATGTTTATAATAAATGTAGCCTTTTCCCAAGACATTAAATAATTTTAGGTATATTCACAGTAATTCAGTGGACCATGTGGTATCGTACTTACGTCAGGAAGATATTATTACAGTGTGACCAACATTAGGAACTGAATATCGAAGGATATTCTAGATATTTTCTAATCAACCTGTACAGAGATGGTATTACACACCTCTGGAATAGGTGGGTCTTGAACCCAGGCCTCCTCGCTTCAGAGGTATTCCAAGGATATTCTACATTAGAAGGGACTGGAGTAAAGGGTAAAGAGGTGAGGCAGCACTGCTAGTAAGAAATGACATCAATACATTAGTAACAGAGAATCTTAGATTGAAGGATCGACATGCATAATCAATTTGGGTGGAGCTAAGCAGCAGCAAAGGGCACTAGATGTTTGTGACGGTTGTTTATAGATACCAAACTGTAGCAGTAATGTTAGGCACAGTATAAATCAGGGGACAAAGGAGCAGCGTGAGTAATAACAGTAATAATGTGTGACGTCAACTTCCACATAGACTGGGTTAACCAAGTCAACACTAATACTGTGAAGGATGAATTCCTGGATCGTGCATTATGGGTTTCTAGACTGTGTGTTGAGGAGCAGAGTCCCCTCTCAATTTTTTTCTTTCACGTGGACCTCAGAGGTCCGATTTCCGGAACTGGACATCGATCTGCAATCTGTGTCAGCGTGCCAGTCACCATGAGCAGAACACCAGAGCGGCTGCATGCTTGTGCAGCTTAGAGGGAACATGTTGAGGAGCCAAGTTAGAATTAGGCTGTTTTGGATTTAGTGCTGTGTAATGAGAAAGGGCTAGTTAACCTTGCTGTAAGGGAGCCTTTGGAAAATAATGACCACGGTTTGATAGTTTGAACGTGACATATTCTGAAACCAGGGTCTTGAATCTGAACAAAGAAAAATGAGGGGCAAATTGACAATGACAGATTGGAAAAATGCAGAAAGATTTAACAGTAGATGCAATAGTGAGTACTTGAAGAAACAATGCAAGGTCTTCAACAGTCATGCATTTGTCTAAGAGTGAATCATTTGTGGTTAACTGAAGTTAAAGAATGCATTGGATTAAACAAAGCAGCTTACCAAAATGCCAAAAATAATGAGCCTGAAGATTAAGTGCAATTTAGGACCCAGAAAAGAAGGACAAAGAGACTGATGAGGGAAGAGAGAACATGAAGCAAATAACATAAAGGCAGATGGTAAAAGCTTCTATTAATGGAAAGATTACAAAAACAAATGTGGGCCTGTTACAGGTTAGGCAGGAGAATTTACAGTGAACAGAGAAATGATGGAGAAACTACTTTGTCTCTTTACGGAAGATGGTACAGAAAGTATCCCAGGAATACTAGACAACAAAGGGACTTGTACAACTGAGGAGCTGAAAGAAATCAGTGGATTGAGGATTAATAAATCTCCTGGACAGTACAGGCTTTGTCACATTGTTTTAAAAAGTAGCTATGCATTGGTGGTTATCTTTCATAATTCCATAGCTTCTGGAAAGGTTTCTGCTGATTAGAAGGTAGTAAATGTATCCCCCACTATTTAAGAAGGAAGGAGGGGACAACTACAGACTTGTTATCTTGGTGCCAGTACTAAGAATCTAATATCAATGATGTGATAACTGAGATTATAAAATTATTGTAAAATTGGGTTAATATGAATTTATTGAAAGGAAGTAGTGTTTGAGAAATTTGAGTTTTTTAAAGGGTGTTACTTATAATATAGATAAAGGAGAAGCAGTGAATGTGGTGCCTTTGGATTTTCAAAGCTTTTGGTAAGATCCCACACTGGAATAAACAAATAAAACTACAGCGTATGGGATTTGGAGCAATATACCAGCATGGATTGAGAACTGGTTGACACAGCAAAGAGTGGGAATTAAATGGATCATTCGCATGGTGGGGAGTTGTTATTAGTGGCTTTCCTAAAGTTTCGGGAACTTACAGACTTGATTTAGATGTGAGGACGAATTGTGATATTTCCAAATTTGCTGATGACATCAGTCTAGGTGAGAAGGAGATGCAAGGATGCTTCAAAATGGCTAGAACATGTCAGATTGATTATAATGTGAATCAGTGTGAAGTTATTTACTTTGGCAGAAAAGACTATATTTCTTAAGAGGAGTGTTTGAGAAATGTGGGTGTTAATATTGATGAGCCACTTACAGCTAGTATGCACGTGCAGCATGTCGGAAGGCAAGTGGTATATCAGAATTCATTACAAGGAAATTTGAGCACAGATGTAATATTGTCCTGCAGTTGTATGGAATCTTGATGAGACTACATCTGGAGTATTGCAGTTTGAGTTCAGCAGAGGATCATCGTATAAATCCCTGGGATAGGCTTGTCTTATGAAAAGAGATTGACGATTGATTGAGTTTATAAGAAAGGGAATGGCAGGGTGGATAGCATGTTTCCCCAGCTGGTGACTCTGATATTATGATGAAGAATTTCTTCAATCAAGTGTAGAGAATTCAAAAGGTTCATCACCACCCGAGAATTGTGGAAGCGCCATCATTGGATAGGTTTCTAGAAATAAAATGACATGAAGCAACATATAGACAGTGCTGTAAAGTGGTATTGGTGAGGCAGGCTCAAGGGGCTTGGCCTTTGAGATTCCACTTGATTTTTACAAGGTTGTGATCTCAGAATAGAGGGGGCTGCAGTTGTCTTTCAAACCCACAAACTCATATAGGATTACCATTCATTTATTGTGGCAAAAAGTGTTACCCAATACATCAATTGTTTAGGAAATACCTGATGTTGCTCACCATCTTTAGAAGAAACTAGAATATTTATGTCTTTGATCTGGTTCCATGTTAATCTTCTGGTCTTGTTTAAAAAGACCACTTATGAAATTTTGGAAGTGATAATCCTCCACATTGTTGCTATTGCATTCATGAAAATTGATTGAACAGAAAATAATGGAAAATTATATTTCTTCTATTCCAGGTGGCCATCAAAGATAAACAAGAAGGAATTGAATAAGTTGCCATATTTTGAATGTCAACATGCAGGTGGTTTCCTTTTAGGTCAGATAACCCTTGTATGTAATAAAAGCAAAATACTACAGATGCTGGAAATCTGGAATGAACATGGAAAATGCTCGAGAAACTCAGGAGATCTGGCAGCATCTGTGGAGAGAGAAGCAGAGTTAAGTGTTTAATATGATTTCTTCATAAGTGAATTTCTGCATAGTCATACTGGAGTCGACATTAATTCGGCCTTTCTCTCTCTCTCCACCCCTTGTATGTATTTGTTTTTTTAAAAACATTAGATCATTGTTTCATTTGTGGTTTGCTGTATAGAAAAAATAAAGCTCTGCCTCAATTAAGTATCAGAACTTTATTTTCTAGGATGCACCTTCACTACTTGAGCTGCAGCATTTCAAGAAAGTATAACCTTCTAAACAGCAATTAGACATAGCCAACAAATGTCTAGCCAGCAATGCTGAGATTCTGTAAACAAAGTAAAATGTTTCCATGAGGCTTGCGACATGACCCATATGCTGGGAAACACCGACAACCCTTGTACACAAAACAATACATTAGGATTGGGGTAGGCCACTTGTCCCTTTGAGACTGCTCCCCGCCATTCACTGTCACCGATGGTCTTGCCTAACCTGATAACCTTTCACCCCCTAAGTTTAGATTCTCCACAACAGGAAACATCTTTTCAACATCCATCCTATCAAGATTCCTCACGATCTTATACAGTTAAATCAAGACTTCTAAATTCCAGTGGATACAAGCTCAGCCTGCTCAACATTTTCTCAGAAGGCAACCTACCATTCCAAGTATTCATCTAATTAACCTGTTCTAATGCTTCCAACAAATTTATATTCTTCTTTAAATAAGATGACCAGTACTGTACACAATACTCCAGACGTGGTCTCACCAATTGAATAATAATCTCCCTACTTCTGTATTGAATTCCATTCAATGTGGTAATATCGTATTAGCTATCACCACTAGGAGGAGCACCACACAAGCAAAAATCACATTTATTGTGCAAAGACCAGTGAAATAGTTCACAAGCTGGAGTTTATTACTCAACAGCTAGCTGCATTCACCATAACTACCAATTGAAAGCAGTTTCAGTGGACCTGCCAGTTAAGAGCAGCAGCATGCCCCATACAGACGGCCTAAAGACCCTCCGCTTCTTCCTGTCCCGCAGGCCCGACCAGTCCCCCTCCACTGACACCCTCATCCACTTAGCCGAACTCGTCCTCGCCCTCAACAACTTCTCTTTCAATTCCTCCCACTTCCTACAGACAAAGGGGGTGGCCATGGGTACCCGCATGGGCCCAAGCTATGCCTGCCTCTTTGTAGGTTACGTGGGACAATCCCTCTTCCTCCATTAGATCGATGACACCGCCTTGTGCTCGCACGAGGAGCTCGAACAGTTCATCCACCCCAACCTTGAGTTCACCTGGACTACCTCTAACACCTCTCTCACCTTCCTGGACCTCTCTGTCTCCATCTCGGCCAACCACCTAGATACCGATATCCATTTCAAGCCCACCGACTCCCACAGCTACCTGGAATACACCTTCTCCCACCCACCTTCCTGCAAAAATGCCATCCCCTATTCCCAATTTCTTCGCCTCCACCGCATCTGCTCCCAGGATGAGGCATTCCACTCCCGTACATCTCAGATGTCCTTGTTTTTTAAGGACCGCAACTACCCCCACCCCACCAATGGTCGAGAACACCCTCCACCAGGTGTCTTGCATTTCCTGCGATTCATCCCTCACACCCCGTCCCCGCAATAATAACCAAAGAATCATCCCCCTCGTCCTCATGTACCAACCTCCCGATCCAACGCATCATCCTCCGACACTTCCGCCATCTGCAATCTGACCCCACCACCAAAGACATTTTTCCCACCGCACCCTTATCTGCTTTCCGGAGGGACCACTCTCTCCGTGACTCCCTTATCCGCTCCACACTCCCCTCCAGCCCCACCACGCCTGGCAGTTTACCCTGCAACCGCAGGAAGTACTACACTTGTCCCCACACCACCTCCCTCACCCCCATCCCAGGCCCCAAGAAGACTTTCCACATCTGCTTGATGTGGAAA
>NC_063357.1:36606588-36727947 GCF_021869965.1 Rhincodon typus | reverse complement strand
AAACCAGCCCAGCTCGTCCCCGCCTCCCTAACCTGTTCTTCCTCCCATCTCAAGCCGCACCCCCATTTCCGACCTACTAACCTCATCCCACCCCCTTGACCTGTCCATCCTCCCTGGACTGACCTACCTCCCCACCTACACTCACCTTTACTGGCTCCATCCCCACCTCTTTGACCTGTCTGTTTCCTCTCCACCTATCTTCTCCTCTATCCATCTTCTATCCGTCTCCTCCTCTCTCCCTACTTATTTCAGAACCCCCTTCCCCTCCCCCATTTCTGATGGAGGGTCTCGGCCCAAAACGTCAGCCTTCTAGCTCCTATGATGCTGCTTGGCCTGCTGTGTTCATCCAGCTCTACACCTTGTTATCCAAGGTATATCTCAATGCCAGTTAGTACTAACGAGGTAAGCTCAACATGGTGAACTGACACCCACTAGTGCCAGAACTGACTATCCATTCTTCCATGGGGAAAATTATTGCAGCATCACCCAAGTAATTTGTACACGTAGTTTGAGGCTTTTTCTAGTTTCGTGATGGTCATGTACGCTTCAATATTCTGATTCAGAACGACATATTGACTTTGTGATTCATGTACCAGGACATCTAAGGCCTATGAGCCACTAATTTCTGACAGAACACACACTTCTTTCTGCTAAAATGGACGAGTTATATCTACACATTATACTCCATATGCAAATTTCTGCCCAGTTGCAACCTGTTTATGTCCATTTGCATAACCTACCTCTTCTTGACACATTCCTTTTCTTACCCAGACAACAAGGTGCAGGGCTGGATGAACACAGCAGGCCAAGCAGCATCATAGGAACAGAGAGGCTGACGTTTCGGGCCTAGACCCTTCATCAGAAAAGGGGGAGGGGAAGGGGGTTTTGAAATAAATAGGGAGAGAGTGGGAGGCGGATAGAAGAGGGATAGAGGAGAGGATAGGTGGAGAGGAAACGAACAGGTCGAAGAGGCGGGGATGGAGCCAGGAAAGGTGAGTGTAGGTAGGGAGTTAGGAAGGGGATAGGTCAGTCCAGGGAGGACGGACAGGTCAAGGGGGCGGGATGAGGTTGGTCGGTAGGAGATGGAGGTGCGGCTTTAGGTGGGAGGAGGGGATAGGTGGGAGGAAGAACAGGTTAGGGAGGCAGGGACGAGCTGGACTGGTTTTGGGATGCAGTGGGGGGAGGGGAGAGATACCCTCATCCGCTTAGCCGAACTCGTCCTCACACTCAACAACTTCTCTTTCAATTCCTCCCACTTCCTACAGACAAAGGGGGTAGCCATGGGTACCCGCATGGGCCCAAGCTACGCCTGCCTCTTTGTAGGTTACGTGGAACAATCCCTCTTCCGTACCTACACCGGCCCTAAACCCCACCTCTTCCTCCGTTACATTGATGACTGTATCGGCGCCGCCTCGTGCTCCCACGAGGAGCTCGAACAGTTCATACACTTCACTAACACCTTCCACCCCAACCTTAAGTTTACCTGGACCATCTCTAACACCTCTCTCCCCTTCCTGGACCTCTCGGTCTCCATATCGGGCAACCACCTAGAAACCGATATTCATTTCAAGCCCACCGACTCCCACAGCTACCTAGAATACTCCTCCTCCCACCCACCTTCCTGCAAAAATGCTATCCCCTATTCCCAATTCCTTCGCCTCCGACGCATCTGCTCCCAGGATGAGGCATTCCACTCCCGTACATCTCAGTTGTCCTCGTTTTTCAAGGACTGTAACTTCCCCTCCTCGGTGGTCGAGAACGCCCTCAACTGTGTCTCCCACATCTCCCGCACCTCATCCCTCACACCCCGTCCACGCAATAAAAACCAAAAAAGAATCCCCCTCGTCCTCACGTACCACCCCACCAACCTCCGGATCCAACGCATCATCCTCCGACACTTCCGCCATCTGCAATCCGACCCCACCACCAAAGACATCTTTCCCTCCCCACCCTTATCTGCTTTCCGGAGGGACCACTCTCTCTGTGACTCCCTCGTCCGCTCCACACTCCCCTCCAGCCCCACCACACCTGGCACTTTTCCCTGCAACCGCAGGAAGTGCTACACCTGCCCCTACACCTCCCCCCTCGCCCCCATCCCAGACCCCAAGAAGACCTTCCACATCAAGCAGATGTTCACCTGCACATCTGCTAATGTGGTATACTGTATCTGCTGTTCCAGATGTGGCCTCCTCTACATTGGGGAAACCAAGCGGACGCTTGGAGACCACTTTGTGGAACACCTACGTTTGGTTCGCGACAAACGACTGCACCTCCCAATCGCAAACCACTTCAACTCCCCCTCCCACTCCTCGGATGACATGTCCATCCTGGGCCTCCTGCAGTGCCACAACGATGCCACCCAAAGGTTGCAGGAACAGCAACTCATATTCCGCTTGGGAACCCTGCAGCCCAATGGTATCAATGTGGATTTCACTAGTTTCAAAATCTCTCCCCCCACCGCATCCCAAAACCAGTCCAGTTTGTCCCTGCCTCCCTAACCTGTTCTTCCTCCCACCTATCCCCTCCTCCCACCCCAAGCCGCACCTCCATCTCCTACCGACCAACCTCATCCCGCCCCCTTGACCTGTCCGTCCTCCCTGGACTGACCTATCCCCTTCCTAACTCCCTACCTACACTCACCTTTCCTGGCTCCATCCCCGCCTCTTCGACCTGTTTGTTTCCTCTCCACCTATCCTCTCCTCTATCCCTCTTCTATCCGCCTCCCACTCGCTCCCTATTTATTTCAAAACCCCCTTCCCCTCCCCCTTTTCTGATGAAGGGTCTAGGCCCGAAACGTCAGCCTCTCTGCTCCTATGATGCTGCTTGGCCTGCTGTGTTCATCCAGCCCTGCACCTTGTTGTCTCGGATTCTCCAGCATCTGCAGTTCCTACTATCTCTGATTCAATTTTAACCCCTTTTCTTACCCAAGTGTTTTTGGCAAATTTAGCTATCATACATTTGGACCCCTCATCCAAAATCATTGATATAGAATGTAAATAGCTGAGGGCCCAACACTGATCCCTGTAGCACTTCACTAGTTAACCTTCGCTTGCTAACCTGTTTAGCCCTACTCCCTTCTTTCTGTAAACTAATGAAATCTTTATTTACATTAACATGTTACCTCCTCTACCATGTGTTCATATCTTGTAGCCACTTTTAATGTGGCACCTCATCAAAAGCTATTTGGTCACCACATCTGCAGGTTCCCTTCTATCCACCAAGATTTTGTCACAGAACTCTAGTTAAATAAGCATGATTTCCCTTTCACAAATTAGGTCATGAAGGCTCCATCTGATCATTATTAGGATTGTAGAATGCTTGGACAATGCTAGCACCTTCCTATATTAAGCTAAGTGACCTGTGGTTTCCAGCTTTCTTGACTAAAATGTGTTGTTTGCTAATGTGTAATCTACTGAGACCTCAAACTTAATGTGCAAGGTTATAACAGATAGATGATAAATGTGATCACATATCAATCTCTTCAAATTACATTGACACTTGGTGTCTTTTCCCTTGGATGGGGGACTTCAAGACTAGAAAACATTTTTAAGGTGAGGAGAGAAATTTTCAAAAATATACAGGGGCTTTCACATGCTAGTGATACAGTTATGTCTTTTTGCCTCAATTGAAAATTCCTGTTCACTGTAGTTGAGTGCCCCCAAACTGTGTACCCTATTCCTGTACTACAGCCCATAACCTGACCTCATGCTCCAACTCCCCAAACCCCATTCAACAGGTTTCCTCTTCTATCTAAACCCAATAAAGTCTTAGAAGGCTCTCCGCTCAGCTTTCTAATGGGGCCATTCTTTCTGCAGCATCCTGATCCACTGATCGATCAGTCCCAACATTCCCTTCATGGTACCAGCTGTCATCTCTTTCCAGGGACCATCCACTCCTTTCAAAGGTTTACTGTACTTCCAATTGGGTGTTTGGTTTAGCTCAGTTGGCAGAACAGTAGTTGGCATTGCTCTGCATTGCAGACCATGAATTCAATTCTCACTGGGTTATCATGAAGGACTCTCCTTCTCAACCTCTCCCTGCACCAGAGATATGGTAATCCTCAGGTTAAATCACAAGTTGTCTCACCAATGGGCCAAAAGTCCTGTGGTCCAGTAGAACTATGGCAACTTTACTTTGTATAAACATAAAATATAATCTGTACTCACTGTAGTCTCCTCTACAAACAACACAACCAACCACTGAGCACTTTGATGAACAGCTCCAACCAATTAAGTTTGATCTGAAGTTTCTGCTCATCTATTTTAGTTTGCTACCCTAATCTTATTCAGGTCTTATTCAAGGCACTGGAGCAGTACCACCAACTGCACAAGATCCTGTGTATCCACCGGGAAGAAAGACGCACCAACACAGGATCCACAACCAGGCCAACTTCCCCAACATCAAGGCACTGACCACCTTTGATCGGCTACAATGGGCTGATCACACCCTCCACACGACTGACTCCCCAAGCAGGTCCTCTAATCCCAGCTTTGAAACTGCAGGCAAGTCCTAAGTGGCAGAGGAAGCGCTTCAGTAATTCCCTCAAGGCCTCACTGGCGAAGTGCAACATTCCCACAGACATCTGGGAATCACTGGCCCATATGGAGGAGAGCACCCAGGAAGGTGTTGAGCACCTAGAGACTTGCCGTTGGGAAAGAAAAACAGAGAAGCCAGGTGAAAGGAGAAAGGAGCATGCTGCCACACTAATGCCCCACCCACCCCTTCCTGTGACCATCACCTGCCAAGTGTAACAGAGCCTGTGGCAGCTATATCAGTTTGTACAGCTACCTACGGACCCACCCTGAGAGTCGTAGAGACATCCTCCTCTGCGAGGGACCTCCAATAATGATGATGATTCAGGTCTCAGTTTTTGGCTTCCTACACAAATCTCAACATAAACTCAAGGAACTGCAACTTCATCTTTTTATTGGTCCCTTCATATGTTTGCCTGTGTCCCACAACTACTAAAATTTTTGTTAATCAATCTCAGGTTTAAAGTTAAAATTAGCATTAATTTCCATTTGTGGAAAGAGTTCCAAACTTCTACTGCTTTTTAGATAACAAAGTGTTCCTCAATTTCTCTCCTGAAAAGTCTGGCTTTAGTTATTTGACTGTTCTCCCCAGTCCTTTAATTTCCAAGACTGGAAATAGGATAGATATTTGTTTCCTTAAGCTTTTAAAATTGTAGAAAATACAGCAGTATTTTGTATGATCTCTCCTCATAATGTAACCCTTGAAAGTCCAGGTATAATTCTACATTGTTCTGCTTCAAAGACTGATATACTCTTCTTAAAACATGGAACTGCCATCAGTACTCTGGGTATATGGTCTACCCAGGGATTTGTGTGAAGCACAATTCCTATTGCCTTGTAGTTCTAGTCTCCTAGACATAGAGGATAGAATTCACCCAGACTTTCTGGTAATTTTCTACACCAGTTTGGATCTCCAAGTCTTTTTAGACTTCAAATTTTAATGTTTTTGACATTGCAAAATTACCCTGTTCTATCCTTTTCAGATCCAGAGGGGTTGACCTCACATTTGTCAATCTTGAAATCCAGTGGCCGCAGTTTTGTCCAGTCACTATATATCAATGCCTTTATGATTAATGTTTCTATCTACACTACATATACCATCTGTCATTTCCTTTCTATTCCATTATCTAAGCTGTTAATAAATAGTGAATAGTTGAGACCTCAAACTATCAAGGGACACCACTCATAACATCCCACCAATTAGAGTGCAAACTAATTATACCTACCATCTCATCAAGTACATTTTGGAATTCTACATAAATAACAAGTATAGACACTTACCCCTTCACTACCTTGGCCATACAATCAAAAAGTTTGAATCCAATTTACCGGACAAGGTCTATCCTTTATTTTCAAATTAATGTTGGTTCTCCGTGATCTGCCTAAAATTTCAGTGTTCAGCCATCCTATCATTTCATGATTATGACAGTGGAACAATCCAGAAGTCCAAGCTAATGGTCTGGGGGACACAATGAAATATAAAGGTAGTCTCTGGAGTGGTAAGCATGAAACGACTGTTGGTTGCAAAAACCCATCTAGTTCACTGTGTCCATTGAAGTAGTAAATCTGTCATTGTTACGTCTGACCAGTATGTGACTCCACACCCACAACAACATGGTTGACATTTATCCACCGTCTGAAGTGGCCTAGCAAGCCACTCCATTGAAGAGCAGCTAGGGAAGGGCAAGAATTACTGGCCTCAGCAGGAGACACCCACATTACATGAAAGAAACAAAAACAGTTAATTCTGTGGTTTTCCTCATTTCTTAAATAACAAATTTAAAGGAAAGAGTTTCAAAGCAAGCCTTGAGATTTATCTGGTGTAGAGAGAGAAGGATCCCAGCTCTCACTGATGGTTTACCATACTGGATTTCATTAATGAGGCAGGATGACTGTCATCGCCTACCCATTCCATTTTTTTTTAAAAAAAGTGAAGTGAATAAATGCCACGTGCTGGGTAACTTGTATTCAAATCTCGGTCTCATCTTCCAAATTTTCTCATAGCAGCTCCGGGATGGTGGGGCGGGCGATCCCTCTTCACCAATTGAGCAGAAAAGAATGATAGACAAGACACTGTGGACCTTGTTAGAATTACATTTTCTTGACTCCTTTGCACAATTTCCTCAAGTATTACAGAGATAACAGAACCCTGAAAATAACAAAGGGGGAGAAAATACTCAAACTGTTCTCAAGTCCTCTTATTTTCACTACTTCTAGAAACACCATATAAAGATTGTGAGGGCAAAAAAAAACCAAACATCATTTACAATAATCCAAGTATTACTGTCTTGTAGCATTGAAGAGGGTCAAAACAGATAGGTTTTCAGTGATACTGAGCCGAACATTCAACACAAATGGTGCCACCAGTACAAACCAAGTATTGTTTTCTTCATTTTAATAAAGGTATTCTGGTTGACAAGTCAGATGTACAGAACACTCCCTCAACCAAAGAGACAAAATTTGGTGAATTTCACAGAAGCAATTCATCTTGTGCTGATTAAAAAAAGAAAAAAATCTTTTGAATGGTACAAAAAGGTCTGGATATAAGCAAACATTTTCCTATGTTGTACAATTATAATACACAGCTGATGTCGAAGCTTTCTGAAGCTCACACCTCTCCACTGGATGATTCTGGAGGCTCAGATTTCTCATGCAGACTGACATCAGGTCCTGCAAGTTTGAGGAGGAAATGATTAGACTGTGCTCAAGAGTGGAGTAAAGATAGTTCAATATCAGTGCAGCTCATATCAAGACTTGCATTTTTAGGAATGTAAACAAAAAAGATATCAAGCCACAAAATGGCCAAAATCAGCAGCACAGAAGTAATACAGGCAACAGCAAAAGGAACAAAGAAGCAAGCGGCCAGAAAGAGGTATAATCGCCATCTCCTGTCAGGTATCAGTATATCACAATCAATACTCTCTTGTACTCAAACATTTTCTCAATGAAGGAAGCGTTAATTTAAAATTTCCAATTATATAATTTAGTAACGGCAACCTGAAAGCTTTTGAATGGAGACGCAAGGGTCTTTCTCGAGTTCAATTCAATCTCATTTAAAATAAGAACATGGTATTATGCCATCGATTTCAGCAAGCTAACTTGGGGTTAACAAAATTATTTTAAACTGATTTCCACTAGTAAACTCCTGTTTCTTTTTTCAGGAGTGCGTCAGTAAAAATAGATTCTGTCTTAAATCGGAGGGATAAACTTGCACGTAGTTGCCTCTTTTTCTCGTAAAATTAGGGTCTGAACAAGCCTTGGGGGTCACATTTGTGAAGCCAGCACATCAATGCATGCTATACAGGAGGTCCCTGATATGCTCAGCAACTCTGGACTCAATTTTTGTCAAGAAATGAAACAAAATTTAAGAGTGCTCTTGGAGAACCATTAGGTATCGAGGTGAGGACTTGAAGAATTAAGTACAGCAAATATTTTCAGCTAATCATTCACTTAGTTAAATTTATAGTGAAGGGCAGTAGGGCAGTAACTGTTATCATAGTCTTATGATAGAGGTCATCAAAGTGTGACTCAGATCACAAAACAAGACTGCTTACTAAAAGCAAGAACGCATGCAGGTGAATAGTGGCAATTTTTAACATTGCATTAGGAAGGAAAGTAAGCAGGTGGAGCCACAAGCAAAGGCTCTTCAATGTTACTTTTAAAACCTGTTCATGGCTTAAATTAGGAATTTGATGAGCCCCACAGAAGTGATATGTGAACTGTGTGAATAATTATGGGTTGACATTTGACTATAATTTAAAACCACTTGTTTTGCGTTTTAACAAATGTGCAAAGTAGTTTTTTTTTTCTTAAGAAACCTATTTTCTGACATTCCCATGATTTCTGGGCCACAATTTTTAACCTGGTGATTCTTCTTTTGGTTTCCTTCTTTTGGGAAAAGTAATTGAAAACAAAAAAGGATAAAAATAAGATTTTAAATTTGAAAGGAGGTGGGAACCAACTTAAAGTCCTTAAAGATGATTGAAAGTGCAGGTTAGGAGTTGGATTCTTTGCAATCCACATTTATTGACACCTACCTTTTTTTTTACAACCACATTTGATCAGTGTTACACCTCTCTGCTAAAAATAAGCTGTACCTTTCTACTTTTGTCATACATGTTCTAATAAAATGAAGTTAATTTAGTATAATAAAAATTAGAGCATGCAGTGTTTAAGAGGTATAAATTAAGTGCATAATAGGAAAAGAAAAGAACAAGCTATTTTACACAGAAGTGTAAGTAACATTGATAAATATGTCAGAGGGAAATCCTAGTAACGACATTGCTGGCAGAGAGGAACCACTAGATGTTTCATGAGCTGGCTGCAGAAGCCCACTGAAAGCTAAACTTACTGCACTCATATGAGTTCCTACTACCATGTTGAGTTTGGCTCTTCTTTAATTTTAGGCAGTTCTTGTGTTTGAGGTTTATCTGGTAGAATAGAAACCAAAATAATTCAATGAATCACAGTAATAAATTACGGCTGGCTTGATCAGAAGATTTGGTGTTATGCAAGAGCTAGAGATTTCTGCCTACACCAATTTCCAAGTGGAATCCTGGTTCTTTAATTAGATATCCTCGATAAATGTAGATCAGAGTTTAGCCTCATCACAAAAACAAAGTATGACCAAGTAAACTTCTTCAACCTACAACTTCTGAGATCTAGAATATAAACGGCAGCCGACGCATGAGAATCCCACAAAATGCAAGTTTCCCTTGGGACTTGGAACAACAATCAAATTTTCACTGTTAATGGATCAAAATCCTGAAACATTCTAACAGTATGGCAAGTGTACTTATACTCCATGGACTCCAGCAGTTTAAAAAGATGGGTCATCAACATCTCTTGTACAATTATGGGCAATAAGTGCTGGACTTGCCACTAGGGATCACATCCTATGTACAGGTAACAGTACTTATGTCCCTACGCATAGGTTGCCATATACGAAATTGATAGTAGTTAGACTCTTCTTAAATCAAACTGGTAACGTGATATTAACAGCTCGAGCAGTTTCAAAACAGTATTGAAATGTAGGATAAGTCATTCTTATACTTATTATAGCTAGTAAACTACATGTAGAGGTATAACTCAAAAACATTTTTTGGTCATTTTAGCAAAAACAGTTCATATTCAAATCTGACTGTTAAAGGAAGTTAAGTAATTTCGTTCGTCAAGATTTTTGCCAAAGTTCAAAATCAGGCAGAAAATAACTAATGGCTGCAATCATCCATTTTTTGGCTTCTTGTAAACAGAAATGCACAACTGAATCCATTTCAAATCATAAATATAAACAGGACTCAGACTGTGCTATGTCACAACTTTGCATTCCACATGCATGAATAACAAAGAAGTTGGTAATGACAGTTGTGAAGCCAACCTCTTACTGCTTTCACAGCACTTAGCTGGGTCATGACACTTTCATCAAAAATCAATATATTTTCTTTTTTAGACAGTGATACCTTTCGCTTTGAGTAATACAGCAGCTTTAGAAAGTGGCCTGATTCAAAACAATAAGTAAAATAGTACACCTGCCTTGCGCTGCTGATAAAAGCGGAACCAGCGATACAGTCGGCATCTCTGGGGTTTGTTCCATTGGGACAATCTGTACCACCGATGGAGGTGGTGGTGGAGCAGTTGATGGTGCTGCTACTGCATCTGGTGGTACCTCTGTTCCACTTGGTTCAGCTAGCTCTGCAAATGTAAAGCCACAAGAGTCAGGTCAAGTGCTTATCTTTGATGGATTAAGCATAAAATGTATTGACACACATATGCATACCCTCATACGTACACTAAAATTTCATTCAATGGTATTTTTCACTTACGGTTATTAATTAGGAGCCCTGGAAAAGGTCTGTGGAAGCAAAGTAAAGAAATTACATTTTTAACATTTCATACAAAAGAAATTTGAAACTTTTTTTTTAAAAAGCAATTTTTCAGCTAAATTGCCACCTGCTTTCTTGGCCAGCTCCCCAGGTGATATCAAACCTACAAAGGCAGCAATCTATTTTCCTTCTGGACAAAAACTTTGTATTACATATTTCTCCCTTACATGCCTGAACCAAGATCACAACAGACTACAGAATAGAACACATGCTCTACTGCTCCGTTCAACATTGCATCAGTGTGTTACTGCTCAGCACTATTTGGCTGTTCCTACAGTGCAGTGTTAACTGTTAGTGTTCTCTACTCTTTAAAGCTTTATCCAGATCATAAGCCTATAACATTTCATAATGCTCTGCAATGTTAAATTTCAGATTACACAGACATCCCAGCAACATCTCACCTTATGACGGTAAATTTGATAAAGTTGGCAGATTCCAAGATTTTTTTCATGGCACTTATTTCAAGGTAACTTGGTGCTTTAAAAGGAACTCCTGGAGGCATGCCATCAACTATAACACAGCCAGGATTGATGGTTATCTTTCTGTAAGGAACCTTCACTGGGAAATTCATTCCAATCGCTTCGCCTATAAAAAAAGGTGATATTTAAGGTTATATCTGTTTTCATCTCTTTTGCAAGAAAGTATTTAATCCAATCGCAGAAAGAAAGCAAACGCATGATACGAACATCTAGCCATTTATATTAAAACATTACCAAATTTCTTGCTGAACAGGTCATTTACTTGTTCTCTCAGTTGTCTGGCTTTTTCCACCTTTGATACTTTTTCATTTTCACCTTCTGAAAGACAAACAATAGTCTTATTCAGTAATAAAGACAGAATAACCAGTTGCTGCCACAGATATGAGCTACATTGTTCACTAGAACTCCAAATACCCTCTTTATAGTCATTAGCCTTTTTATCCCTTTCAATATAGCATCTCATGGTGAAATCAGATTTCGATATCAGAACTAAGAATGAGAAGGAAGCACAGATCTGATTCACTATCCTTCCACTCCCGGTCGCTAATGCAAATGGAAAGATTATAGCCCTTTTTTTAACATCATACATAATCCTCACTGACTGGACTTTTTAATTAAAATCAGGATTTTAGGAAAGAGAAAGGGAAGAAAACCTTATAAAATAGTGCTGCAAGTATAATGAAAATGCTGAAGTTCCACAGAGCACTGCAAAAATTGAATAAATGTAAATTACACCCTACCTGGGACTGTAACTTGAATGATATTAAGGTCTTCAACACCCGTTGCTGTGGGTAACGCAGCAGCTCGACTTTCTAAACCTGCATCATAAGAATTTAAGAGACCATCTCACCACCATAACCCCCATTTAAACAAAGATCAAATGAAATAGGTACAAAGAAATATGATAAATCCAGTTTTGGGACAGTAAAAGTAAAATCAATCTTGTGCAGTCCAATCATGCACTACACAAGGAGAAGCCAAAAGTGCCCATCACCATTTACCGTGTCACCTCACTCACTCAAAAGAAGCAACCCAAAAGAAAAAAAAAATCTATAGATGAGTGATTAGAAATAACATGCAAATATCAACCAATTACTGAAGTTTTAATCTTGCAGCACACCACCTCCTTGATGATAACTTAAAATTCCAGATTATACAAATTAATCAGATTGATAGATTTAACACCATGTTCTAAAAAAAAAGATTATTAAAAGACTAGTGATTAATCAAGGGTGCATGGAGCCATTTCAACCACATTAGTATTATCTGTTGCATTCTATGCGACTAAAACGTCTCCCAGCTCCTTCACCAGTGTCGCCTGCACCATTTAAAGAATGCTCTACTTGAAGAAATAATTGTTAACAGTTGATATTTGTGATAATCTGACTTTTAAAGGGGAGTATTGATGGTGGTACTCTTTAAAAGGGAACCATAAATCTGGTACACGAATAAGAGAAATGCTTCCTTCTCCCCAGTGTCTTTTCTGTTGCAGGTTGAAGATCTTAATTTACATACAATACGAACATCATAATCTAACTAGTTTCCAGAACAGAACTTCTGAATTTGCTGTAATCTATTTGAAATGCTTGGGATTCATCATAATCTAGCTAGCGAATCAATCTACATGGCCTAGAAACAGATAGAAACTAATGTAAGCGACACTAATTGTTTAACTTGAGCAAAACTGCTTTTCAAACCAATTCTAGCATTTTGGCCAGTTGTTATTCAGCTGTTTACTCTATCCATCCTCATTGGAAAATTGAAACCCTTCTATTTTTGAGTTTTATCTATTGTTTTAGTCCGTGAACAAGAACTCTATTCTTTGATGCCATCGTTGGAAATATTTGTATTTATGAATAGGAATGGCTGTATACTGAGAAGACTGGTGAATGTTATATTCAAAAATCACATACAGAAACACACTGCTTTAAGTTACCACTGTCAGCATGTTCAATGATGCATTTTTCAGAATCAGATTCATAAAGAAAAGTATGGTGATTCTATTTTGGACGGTCACCCAAAATTGATCACTGGGTGAACATTAAAACAAATGCAACAATTAGTCAACCTTCAATTATTTTGGACTACCACTTCTACATAGCTATGTGTGCTACTTACGGAGCCTATATGCCCTTAAAGAAAGGTACAAATTATGTACCAAAACAAAGCAAGAAAGGTTAACGGCTGAATGAAACAACCCCTTCTTCCACTGTAAATGTTAAAGAAATACATTAAATAAGTATTTTAAGAATCCCAAGCATTTCAAATAGATTACAGCAAATTCAGAAGTTCTATTCTGGAAACTAACTTTCACTTGAGTAAATGCCTTGTTTACATTTTAATTTCTCCCAACATTTTAAAAATCATTCCCATGAAATTTCTGTGCTATATGATTCTATGACTCTATAAATTAATTAATTGGTATTGTAATAACCTCCAGTTTTATTTTAAATTTACATCCACTCTTCACCCCACTGGTAATTTCAAACATTCATCACACTATGAAATTATTTCTCTATTGCTTTGTTACATCAAGGTAACGCTGTCAGTTTATTTTTGCTTTTTAAAAACAGTTCAAGGTGCTCTACATAACCTCTCAAATGTAGATTTCCTTACGGATTTTCTTTATACTCAAGTTCTTTGCTCTTCTGTTCACATTGTTTTTATAAAGATGGTCAGAATAGACTATCGCCACACAATTGTTGTCTGGCCAAAGGTGTGTGCCAGTTTATCACGGAGTGGAAATAACTGCCATACAGTCCTTGTGGTAATAAAGTTCCAGTTTCACAAAGATGACACATTGTGAAGTGTTTTGTAGCACCACCATCATACTAAATGAGATACAATTAAATCTATGAGCAGCTCAAAACTGGCCATTCGTGAGGCTGCTGTGCCCACATGTAGCAGAACCGTACTGCACCACAAACTTCGTTGTCATGGCCCAGCATAACTTACACTCTACCACCCAGTCAGGGATTGATCACTGTTTCAGTAAGTGTAGAACAGCATGCCATGAACAACATTTTTGGGGAAGCTACTGGAGAGAATTCTTAGGGATAGGATTTATGCGCATTTGGAAAAGCATGGCCTAATTAGGGACAGTCAGCATAGCTTTGTGCAGGGCAGGTCAAATCTTACTAACTTGACTGAATTTTTCAAGGAGGTGACAAAGGTGGTCAATGCGGATCGAGCAGTTGATGTTGTTTACATGGATTTTAGTAAGGCTTTCACAAGGTCCCTCATGGTAGGCTCATCCAGAAGATTAAGATGCATGGGATCCATGGTGTTTTGGCCACGTGGATTCAGAATTGACTTGCCCATAGAAGACGGAGGGTAGTGGTGGGCGTTTTTCAGGTAGGAGGTCCGTGACTAGTGGTGTTCTACAGGGATCCATATGGGGCCCTCTGCTGTTTGTGATGTATATAAATGACTTGGATGAAAACATAGATGGGTGGGTTAGTAAGTTTGCAGACGATACCAAGATCAGTGGAGTTGTGGATAGTGTAGAAGGTTGTCGAATGATACTGTGGGATACAGATCAGTTGCAGTTCTGGGCAGAGAAATGGCAGACGGAGTTTAATCTGGACAAGTGGTGAGATGCTGCACTTCGGGAGAACGAATGTTAAAGGAAAAATATACAGTTAATGGCAGGACTTTGAACAGCAGGGATCTTGGGGTTCATGCCCATAGCTCCCTGAAAGTGGCCACGCAAGTAGACAGGATATTAAAGAAGGCATATGGTATGCTTGCCTTTATTGGTCAGGGAATTGAGTACAAGAGTCAGATGTCATATTGCAGCTTTATAAGACTTTGGTTATGTCACACTTGGAGTATTGCGTTCAATTTTGGTCACCATGTTACAGGAAGATGTGGACGCTTTAGAGAGGGTGCAGAAGAGGTTTACCAGGATGTTGCTTGGATTAGAGGGTAGGAGCTGTAAGGAGAGGCTAGAAAAACTTGGGTTTACTTCTCTGGAGCAGCTGGGGCTGACGGGAGACTTGATAGAAGTCTACAAAATTGAGATATATAGATAGGGCTGATCGTCAGAATCTTCTTCCCAGAGTTGAAATGTCTAAAACTAGATGGCATGCATTTAAGGCGAGTGAGCAAGTTCAGAGGGGATACGAGAGGGGCGTTTAAGAGACTTTCAGATAAGCACATGAATATGCAAGGAATGGAGGGCTATGGACCAAGTGCAGGCAGAAGGGATTAGTTTAATTTGGCATCATATTCAGCACAACATCGTGGGCCAAAGGGCCAGTTCCTGTGCTTTATTGTTCTCTATTCTAACACCAGATATAACTAAAAATCAAATTAATTCTTATGAGTGTTAATTTAAGGAAAACCAACACAGATGTGTCAAGGGCAAATCTCATTTAACTAATCTGGCTTGAAATGTATTGACAAGCTAATGTAACAGGGTCACATAAAATGAACTTCCAAAAAAATGCTTGCATAAAAATTGCCACATTACAGAACTCTCAGCAAGTTGCAGCTCAGGAGTAGAAGACAGTGGCAAAATGTATATACAATTGGTGAAGTTAAAAGGAATTGAAGAAAGAGGTGAAGTTTGTTTTAAAACCTGAAAGGTACTTCAGGGAGGCATCACAGAGTCAAATTATGAACACATTTACTCTTGATCTTTGCAGATCAAAACTATGTACATCTATGATGCAGAACAGGGTATGGAGAGCAATATTTCAAAATCAGCAGATGATGAAGCTAGAAAGTATCGCAAACTACAAGAAGGGTAGTGACAGGCTTCCAAAGGACTAGGTTGGTGCAATGAACGGACACATGGCAAATGAAATTCAATATAGAGAAATGTGAAATGATACATTAAGATTAAGAAATGGCAATAAAAAGGGTACAATCCCAAAAGGAGTGCAGAAGCACACAGACCTGGAAAAGAGTGTGGGGGGGAGTGGTGGGGAAGAGAAAGAACAAGAGAGATAGCAAGAACAAGAGAGAGACAACAACTCTCCAACAGCTGGCTTAGCTTATGCCTAATTTGCAAACAACACGTTTCATTCACAATATTTGATATCCTTCTCCAATAACATATATAAGCAGGAATGAAATACCATGGCAGGTTTTTAACATCTATAACATGAAGTAGGTGCTACTTGAGGAAATACACACTATACATCTATTTTATTATTTATATAAAACACTCAGCTTTTCTCTCTCCATTATACAAAAAAAAATCCAGTTATCCAGTCCTGAGCAATCTTTGATTTGATCCATGATGTACAATAAGTCACTTCATCTCAAAGTAGTGGCAAATGGACTTTAATTGATCTCATCCGGAACCATTGCATTGTTACCAACAAAATCTGATGGGAAAATGTAACAATGTGCACTTTATGGATATCAGCTAAAAGTGAGCTCATACATGGTTGTGATGAGTCACATTACAGATTTCATTCCTGAACAGCACATCTGAAGTTTAAAAATGGTGTCCTTGTTTGGAATTGCCTCAGCAGGGAAATAAGTTCTTTATTTACTCTGTTAAGTCCCTTTGCCATTGTAAAATGTTTAATTAGATCACTCTTTAAACTGGTAAACTCAATAAATTAATCTATTTAATACTTCAGTTTCTTGTCTTTGACACAAGGTACCAGGGACAAGTGTGACCAAAAACAAAAAGGTCCAATAGTAGTCACAATGAATCATATAATGAAAGCACTTTGAATAATGTGTAATAAAATACAAATGCTTTTAGAGCCATCGCAAATAGAATTGTTCAACTTCAAGTGGGTAGAAGCATTAGCTTTGCTTTGTTTTAATTTATATTATGTTCAAGACAGTGGACTGTGTTTGCATAAAAGCACCAAAGCATTCAATACTGTCAGAGTATATACTAACAACAGAACATAATCTTAATGGATCGTACATTTCATTTCACATACAAAGGACTATATCAATGCTTTGTAAATTATTTTCCAACCTAAATCTGCTTTAACTCACCGTGACCTCTTCAAAGGCAATTAGGGACCAGACAACAAACGCTGGCCTTACCAATGATGGCCGCATCTCATGAATAAACATGTGTTTAAAATACTCTTGAAAATCAAATATAAATCCAGGTACCAGCAAAAACAAAACTAGCAAAAAGCAACATTGTAATATTCAGGGATAATCGAAGTTCTCAATAAACCAACATATAATAAGCTATATCAGGACCAAAATCTGTTTAAGTTTGTAAAAGTATTCTTTTGACATCAAATTCTCCTATATTCAGTGGTGGTAGAAGACTTGGTGAGACTCCATTTTTCAACACTACACTGACACACCCTGTAGTGTCCCCCCTATGTTTACTTGACAGTCCCACTTCATAACCCTTCTCCTTTATCACTCACTCACAAAGGAATCTGGCCTTGGCAACAGAGCTTCCCTGAAGCCTACAAGTTGCTTCATGGTGAGGATAGCATGTCAGCAAACAAGCTGCAATCCGATGCAACCAACCAAGACTCAGGTTTTGTGTACACCATCAATGCCCACTTTGCCAATTCCTGTGGAAACTCTGGTTCCCTTGCTCCCACTTCCCCCTACAGCCAGCTGAACATCACTGCTCCTTCAAAAGCAGCCAGCAGCAGAAGCAGCCCACCCACTGGGATAAGTGACAGCAGTATAACGCCTGGGCTGACAAGATACTGAGTCAGGTTTGGGTGCAAGTTCTGATGGGGTTCACTGATCATATTTGGACTTCTGGCACTGCCTGAAAGCATGAAGGAGAAGTTAACAGAATCAACAACAATGTACAGGAGAGGCTGAGGTTGAAAAACCATTTGAGGGTGTAATTTCACAACTGAAAATCAGAAAGCCACTTATCAGTCCTAGAAAACAGGATGGCAGGTGAGACAAGAAGTCTGCGAGATTACAACTTTAAATTTCCACTTGGAAAAAATAGCTCACACAAACTTCCCACAATTGTGAAGAGGATAGGATTAGGTTCTAGTTGCACACACATCCCTGGAGATCAAGGTTGTCAGTGACAGCGCTAGCAGAAATAAGCATTTTATGACCCCTTTTGTTTTTTATTGGATTGGTTAAGTTTTGGAAGGCTTTTGAAAAACCTGGTTTGACTGCTCATGAACTTTGGGGAAGCCTGCTGAGGAATTGGGAATATTCTAACAGCTAGATGTTGAATGGTTTGACAGCACTAATGCATTACCAGACTGTTTCTGCCACAATGACTGATATTTAGCTCTGTCCTACAAGGATACGTTGACCATTACCATGAACACTGTACAAGTGGCGAATGTACTGGAGTACTTTGCCCTTTGCTAACTTCAAAATCTTCTGTACTGCAAAATGAACAGGGTTTCAAACCCTCATTCACAAATCTCTGGGAAACCTCTGTATTCAAAGAATTGTACATTCACTGTTAGATTTCTACAATAATGGACTGTCTTTAGATGAAATTAGTATGATGTAGACCACATGATTTATATATAAATTATAATTTTTTTTAAAAAGTTTAGATTTTTGAATTAATAGCATGACTGTCACCGAGATTCTGAAGAGTTTGAATGATTTGTAGGTATTTCTGTAGTTTTGGTGATTTAGTTTAAAATAGCTCGAGGGAGTTAGTTTCAGGTCTAATGTGTAAATTGTGCGGGGGTGGTGGAGGGGAAGGAAAAGATAAACATATTCCAGTTTAGTACATTAGGAATCATTTCATTTAAGATTTAGAGAAACACCTGTAGGTTGAAGTCGTCACCCCCCCCCACCCCCCCCCCCCCCCCCCCACCGCCAGGTCCTTGTAGGAGAATGGACGTTTGAGACAGCTCCTGAGAAAGGGAGAACATAAAACTATAGATTACTTGGAGGAAGGAGTTTAGGAATAATGTCAGACCAAAAGACCTGATCTGGATAAATCCCTTAAATGTTTACTTGAAGAAGAACATTTAAACTCAGGTGTTCATTTAAACTTCAGGAAAAGGCTATCCAATTTTCCAAACCGGGAGATGATGTCACAGTTTAATTAAGCCTAGTGGAGGTGTTAGAGAAAGAGAATTTGTTTTCTGGTTCGAGTACTGAGCAGGGGTGGTTTTGGGATCTATAAAGGAACTTTTTGGGATTAACAGGAGAATTTGTAACAATAACTTGAAAACTCGTAAGTTTATGTTATAAGTAAATAGCCTGGTTTATTCTATCTTGATCAATTCTTTTCATTAATAAACTGGTTTTATTATTAAAACCAAGTCTGCAATATTGTGTGCTTTTGTTTCAATGACAGACTGCCTAATTAAAGCTAAAGAAAAAAGCAAATATGAACAATTCAGCCAGATTTCACACAAGATTTGACTTGCCCAGTATTAACACCTGCTGGGATCATAAAAGTACTAATTACTAATTTCACTAATTTGGTAAATAAAATGTCAACAGAAATTCAGCCCGGCTGATTATAACCTTAAGACATTCACTTTAAGTTGTTTACAGTTCTGGAACTGTAAGTACACAGGTCAGAAATGTTAAGAACATATTTAGTAATGAAAACCAAGTATTCCACCTATGTAAAATAAAAGTCTGATTATAATTTCAGTATCAATATACAAAGTAAAAATTAGACAGGGAGTTAGTTTTGTTTACCTGCAGCGGTAGCAGTAATAGTAGTAGGTGGTGTTGGCTTCTTCACCTCTGGAGTTTTCTCTTCCAAGGAGGTTTGTGACCTTGCTAATTTAAAAAGGAAAAATACAACTGAAAACAAATAAAACTAACTCAATTGTACTAATAATGTCTGTGATCCTATACTCAACTGGAACTACTGCAGAAAATCCCAACTTTTGCCAACTAAAAAACACATCACCACCAATAGGTTGATCAAAATTTACTTTGTCATAATAATACTTGGAGTGCTACTAATAATGACAACACTTAGACTGAATCTTCATTCAGTCTAATGGAAACACTGGAGATTCAAACACATAAGGTACTAATCTCAGCCGGGAGAAATCATGACTGTGTGATCAGTTACTATCTTGGTGGCTTCAGTTTATCATCTTTTTAAGTTTAGAAAGTCTTCAAAATAATCTGAGTGTAATAGACTAGTTCAGGTTCAATGCCATAGTAGATAGTAAACCTACAATTTTTCCATAATGAAAGCAAGAATCTCTACTTGCGAGAAAGATTCTTGAAGAGATCATAGGAAGATAATTAAATGCAGGAGCAGAAGTAGGTCACATGGCCTATCAAATCTGCCCTGTCACTCAGTCAGATCATGGCTAATCGGATAATCCTCAACTTCATTGCTTCTTGACTTTTCCCCTCAAGATTATGCTCTGCTCAGGAAAACTCTAAAATGACTGCGCTGTTCTTGGCTATTGATTATAGTGTTTGGTGGACTTACCTATGGTTCCAGGCACTCTTGTCACTATATTAGCAGTGGATTGACTAAGGAAACATGGTAACAAGCATCTCCAATCCAGTATTATAGCTAAGCACCAATGAAAAAGATACTAACTGTAAGACACCTGTCCCAAATCTAGCTTCAAGATGATATCCAGTGAAACTTAATTTTAATCAGTACACTTATAAATAGAAGAACAGGGGTTAAAAAAATCTGGCCTTTCTCATCCTTCTTAAAATATTCATATTCCAATTCGGGTGACATTTGCATTGATACAAGGTAGCAAATAGGTCTCAATTATGCTTCATAACTTCTAGGAATACAATGCAAAAAATTTTCAACCAATCCATTTACAGAATCCAGAATCAAGTTCTTATTTTGGGTATGTGGCATAAAAGGAAACATTTGCAGGAAATTTCCAGCCCACAAGGCTTTGATATGGACTACTGGAAGTGGCAAGTTAGTCTTAAGGCAGCACCATACGTCTCTGTACCAAAGCCCATCACAAGAATTTGAAATAACATCATATATAATTCAGGAATCTGCTACACGGCATTCAATTCAGAAAATTAACATCACGATACCAAGGTGGTTAGTATATCACAAGCTGTCTGCTGATTACTCCTCAATGCTGGAAAGAATTACTGTTGTAATGCTCTCAGGGAAATAGCCATAGGTTCACTGCCATATGAATGTATTACCTAGAAACTTTTTATGTGGGGAGGGAAGGCAATGGCCTAGTGTATTATCGCTGGACTGTTAATCCTGAGACCCAGGTGATGTTCTGGGGACCTGGGTTCAAATCCCACCACAGCAGGTGGTGGAATTTGAATTCAATAAAATATTTGGAATTGAGAATCTAATGACGACCATGAACCCATTGTCAATTGCTGGAAAAGCCCACCTGGTTCACTAATGTCCTTTAGGGAAGGAAACTGCCATCCTTATCTGGTCTGGCCTACATGTGACTCCAGACCCACAGCAATGGTGGACTCTGAACTGCCCTCTGAGCAATTAGAGATGGGCAATAAATGCTGCCTGGTCAGTGACACCCTCATTTCATGAATCAATAAGAAAAACTAGGTCACAGAAAATGCTCATGATTTGACTTAAATGATCAGTTTGCAAAAGGAAGCATAGGGAACATAAATTCAACAGATAACATCTTCCTATCCTGTGATTGATAGGGCAGTAGCATCTCACATTTTATTAGGTTTGTGAGGTTGCACATGGGAGGACTTGTGATGTTTCTGAAGTTGAGATGATGCAATTGGTGATGAAAAATTGGAACTAAGATAACCGCAACAACACTCCATTATACTGATCACACACACCAGACGCAAGCTGTTCCAGAATTAGATAAATCGTTGGGATTGAGATTCTTCTCATTTAGCTCCTGAAAATCCTGAAATCAAATGACCCAACAAGTGTGGTAGACATGCAGAGAGAATCCTGTAAGTGTTTTGTTCCAAAAAGCCACATGGTCTTAGCTTGTGAAACACCATATAGTCTCAAGCCTTAGCTCTTGGATGATGTATGCTTAATGTATACATATACTTGAACAAGGGCAGAAAAGTTTTTAAAAAGTGCAGGTCAGTCAACATCAGAACTGAAAAAAAATTCAAACAAAGCTAACATTTTAGCAAGATAAAATAAAAAAAGAGAAACAGATTACAATCAAAGAGAGTTCATGGATTGAATGACAAGCAAAATGGATCAGTTAAAACTGTTTACAGAATACCATGTAAGCACTGAGAACCATTTTCAAAGAACAAAGGCAAGAACAAAATTACTAAGTGGGCAAAAATTCATGGCAGATGCAGATAAAAGTGAAATGAAAGAAAATTAGGGAAATTGTAGGGAAAAGGGACAAGTGAATTCCATTAAAGGGAAAGAATCTGACAAATAAAAAGGTCTTAAATGCTAGCAAATCGTAAATCTTTCAATCTTCCAGAGACAAACGAAAACATTTCAACATTGTGGGCAAACAATTCTGCATAATCAGTTTTCTGAAGTTGGGTTTTCCCACAAAACTGGTCATTGACTCTTCTCCCTGGAGGCAGCCAACATTTTCTGATGCAAGACAAGTGGAGGTTGTTGCAAAAATCTCTGCACATAGATAAATGGAGTGGGTATATCTCTATGCACACAGAAATCCAACCGGCTTTAATTGTGTTGCATGTGTACCTTGCTTTGAAAAGAGTACATATCTAATGATGCTGTGTGTATCGTGCGTACAATGTTATGACTGCCTGCTAGTTTGCAAGTTGCATGCTCGTTTCCTGAAATGTATTTCAGAACTTACAATGTGTTTTACTATTTTAAATAACCCAACGCATTGGAATTAACCAGTACCTGACGAGGAACTGAATTAGACCACTATGATTAATATGCCAGTTTGGAGACTGAAGCAAGGCTTTCAGCATATTTTAAGACATGTAGTTGAACCAAGAAGAAAATTCTACTTGAAAACTGCTTTAATTCCTCAAATAGAATTAGGATACTGGGGCAACATCTACGCAAGACACCTCAAATAATTTTATACTCTAGTTTTTAGAGCTTTCTCTTCTCTTTAAAATGTTTCTTATATTTAAGATCTTGCATTTGTTGGACACTTCCCTTTTTCAGAGTCTGCTTTTAATTTATTTGGGCCGGAAACTCTCTAAACTCCACGCTATGACAGATAGGCAGGCCATAATTTCCACTTGTCTATTAGTCCTAAACCTCAGTCAGGGTCATTTTCACAAAGAGGGCAGAGTGTATAATTCGTATATTCCTTAGGTGTCTGTTTACAGACTGTCAGGAATTTACAGCAGAGACTACTTCCAAGTGATATAGCATTATACTTTGTTCCACTGCAAGATATCATCGCTGACAAGTAAATATCTCTGCAATCAAAGAAGTGTTAGGCAGGAGGTACACATTAGGCCCAATATGTCTGCAGCTGATAGTCAAGGTTCCACTAAAAAATGAACGTGGATCACTGGATTCAGAGTCCAAAGTGCTAATGATTACGTCAAGTCTTTCTGTTGAGTGCGATCACCCTCATCTTCTTCTTAAATCACCACAGGATGGACAACCATGGATACACAAAAACATGCAGCATCTGTCTCTTCAGTTTTGTTTTTAAATTTTTAAAGAAAGGTCAGAGCCATGTCAGATCTGGGCTGTAATGAAATTCTCAACGATGCTCATCTTACACACAGAAAAGCTTGCCTAAGCCCAGAAATTTCAGACTGTTTTCAATCATAAATAATTGAAATGGCAGATTCTATTTTTTTAAGCTTCTATTAAAAAGGCATCCTTCAAATAACCATCATCTTCTGCCTCCAATTTCAAGTGACTTTCTACAAAACATGCGATTCAGCACAGTACGTAATGATGAATTTGCCTTACACAGCATTCTATTGCTTTTCAATGAAAGTTGTGTATGTGTTAAGGGTCAGCCTGTCAGCTGGACACATTTACAGCAATCAATTGATTTGAAATCGATTCTGCTACTCAGCCAAGTCACAACTGCAAATAAAAATTGTGCACTGGTGAGGGGTGAAAATTTATACACTTAAATGGGGTTTGCTTCAATCTATTTTGTCTATAATCAGAATTGTTAACAGTTTATACCATAATTATAATTCTTCATAGAAGTATTTAATTGATAAATATGCGAAAAGATTGATTATTGTGAAAGTTTAACTAAGACAGTTTGTACCACAATGCTGTCTTGCTTTAGATAATACCTTAACACAGTAACAGGTAATGAACTAAGCACTGGAAGTCAATTCACTCAGTTATTAATCGCAAGCCTTAAATTAAGCATCCATAAGACTTCAAAAAAAAACACAACGGAGGTCACCAATCAACAAGCATTATCTTTTTTATGCTTTTGTTACATATTCTGAAATTTCACAATACAGTCAAGTGATTAATATTTTTAAAAAGAGTTTTTTTGCATAAAAGTAATTTCTTGCCATTTACTATTGTATGATCACTGCAGTTGTGAGCATCTCCCACCCACTAGTGCTATTATTGGCTACATAAAATTTCAGTATTGTATTAATACTCACTTTGGGGGCGTTTGGAAGCTTCCTGTAACGCAGTCTGAAACAAATCTGGTCTGGTGAAGAAAAAAATCAAAAGCTTCATTTCTAAAATAAAATAGTAGAGTGCATTTAAGCCAAGAATTTTATCTCAAGAACTGTCAATGGTTATGTACCATCTCTGGGCAAAGCGTAGCACAGAGACTGGAATATAAATAAAAGAGTGTGAAGCAAACAAAGACTACAGAAGGCATTAAAGCTGGTCTATCCTCCATTCTCTAAAGTTATTATACAGAAACATAGAAACTAGAGGAGCAGGGGTAGGTCATTTGGCCTTTCAAGCCTGCTCCACAATTCAATAGGATCATGGTTGATCATCCAACTCAATATCCTGTTCTTACTTTCTCCCCAAATCCTCTGATTCCCTTTGCCTTTAAAACTATATTCTGACTCCATCATGTTTATCTCCCTACCTATCTACCAATTAGACATGTTCCTTCCCCATACCAGTCCAGAAAAATTGTCAATGGCATTAATAGTTTTATAGCCTTCAATTCCTCTGTTCAGACATTCAGGTTTTCTTAAATGCATTCACAGAATGCAGACAATATTGGCTACACTAGGGGAGGCGATGGCCTAGTGGTATTATCGCTGGACAGTTAATCCAGAGACTGAGATAATGTTCTGGGGACGTCAGTTCAAATCCCACCACGGCCGATGGTGAAATTTGACTTCGATAAATATCTGGAATTAAGAATCTAATGATGACCGTGAATCCATTGGTCGATTGTCAGAAAAACCCATCTGGTTCACTAATGTCCTTTAAGGAAGGAAACTCCCATCCTTACCTGGTCTGGCCTACATGTGACTCCAGACCCACAGTAATGTGGTTGACTCTTAACTGCCCTCCAGGCAATTAGGGATGGGTAATAAATGCTGCTTGGTCAGCAACGCCCTCATCCCATTAATGATTTTAACAAAAGCATTTATTCCCATTCCCAATGGCAAGATTGCTGGTGAACTGCCTTCTTGAACCAGAACAAATCAAATCTGGCCATTTACTGACGCATCTATCTACAATTGATCATTAGGAAATGATGAAGGGGTCACCAAATCAGTTATCAAGTGACACTTGCAAAGGAATAACATGCTCATCTACACTCAGGATTGGTTCTGCCAGAGTATGTCAATACAGAGACTTCGTTCAAACATAGTCAAAAAGCTGAACTTCAAATATGAGGAGAGTGTGACTGCCCTTGCCATCAAGGCAATATTTGACTGATTACAGCACAAAGGTGGTCAGCGCAACTGGAGTCAATAGGAATCAGGAGGAATACTCTGCTTGTTGGAGTTATATGGCACAAAGAAAGATGCCTGGATAGCACTCAGTTGTTATTTGTTCATGGCATTGCCCTAGGCCCTGCTTCAATGAGCATCCCTCCATCATAACCTCAGAGGTGGGGATGTTTGATGATGACTGCACAATGTTCAGCACTATTCACAACTCCTCAGACACTGAACAATTTGTATCTATATGTAGCAAGATCTGGACAATATCTAGTTTGGGCTGATACATGGCAACACGTAATTGCTAGACCATCTCCAACAAGACAAAAATTTAACCGTCACCTCTTGATATTCTACGGCATTATTCCCACTATCAGCATCATGGGGGGAGGGGGGGACTACTAACCAGAACCTGACCTGAACCAGTCATTCAGGTACTGTGGCTACAACAGCAGATCAAAGACTAGTAATTCTGCAGTGAGTAACTCACCTCCTGTCTCCACCATCCACAAGGTGTAAAAGTTAGGAGTGTGATGGTTTACTTTCCACTTCTCTGAAAGAGTGCAGTTCCAACAATACTCAAGAAGCTCAACCCCATCAAGTGGCTGGTGTTATCATGTGACACCCTAACATTCACTTCCTTCACCACTGGTATAAAGCAGCATCACCGTTCATCAGCTACAGATGCACTGCCGTAACTTACCAAGTCTCATTCAGCAATATCCTCCAAATCTGTGCCCTTCACCACCTAGGGGGCCCAAGGCAGCAAATGCATAGGAAAACCACCACTTGCAAGTTGCTTTCCAATACACATACCATTCTGACTTGGAAGTATAAATCGCCTTTTATTCACTGTCGCTGGATCAAAGTCCTGGAACCCCCATACCGAATCCCAATTTGGGTATACACACCAAGGAGTGGAGTGGTTTAAGAGGCAGCTCAAGGATGCGCAGTAAGGCTTACCTAGCCAAGATTGACCACATCTCATAAATAAAAAGAAAAAAGGCTGGTCATCTGTTTTATTTTTCACCATTTAAGTATCTATAACACAAATATCCCTTGTGTTGTCGTGGGAAAAAAAAACAAAATCACTGTTCCTTCATGACTCTGAAGATATATGACCAGCCTCCAGCCTGATCATGTGTTGGAAATAAATTGAGGGAACATCTATAATTTCAGGAGTGCTTCCACTGATATATATACACACACACACACACACACACACACATACACACACATACACACACATACACAGTTTGAATACCCAGAATTCTCTTCAGCTTACAGGAGTTAATGTCCATCACGGCACATTGTATCTGAACTATCAATACTCTAGCAAAACTAAGAGCATCACCAAGCCATTGCGTGGCAGTGGCCTGATTATATCCCATCAAGAAATAACAATGTTTCTTGCATTTAGCTGCTTCATAATTATACTGTTCTTCTAATGTAGTATATTAAACTAATCCACATATTAATCTTGGATAATAGTAAATGTTCACTTACTTCTTAATTATAAATTTGATTTTGGCTTTTGCTCGGAGGATCTTTTCCAATCTAGGAATTCCAAAGGTTGACGGCCTCCTGAAAGGCACGCCATCAGGCAAGCCTTCAATGTAGAAATCATCTGGATGTGATTCGAACAATGCATAGGGTACTCTCACTGGTTCTGAAACACCCAATGCTTCACCTGCAACAAATTAACAAGCTTATAAAATGTCCCCTAAAATAGTAATACTGTACATGCAAGCAGATGATTAATTAATTGAACCATGAAATGACTGATAACTGCCCAAACTGATTCCATATCGGCTGGGGCCATGATAAGGTTATGAGAGTACTGACCAAAGTTTCCAAAAAAAAACTGTTCGCAATAAACAACTGCACCTCCCAGTCGCGAACCATTTCAACTCCCCCTCCCATTCCTCAGACGACATGTCCATCCTGGGCCTCCTGCAGTGCCACAACGAAGCCACCCGAAGGTTGCAGAAAAAGCAACTCCTATTCCGCTTGGGAACCTTGCAGCCCAATGGTATCAATGTGGATTTCACAAGCTTCAAAATCTCCCCTCCCCCTACCGCATCCAAAAACCAGCCCAGCTCGTCCCCGCCTCCCTAACCTGTTCTTCCTCCCACCTATCCCCTCCTCCCACCTCAAGCCGCATCCCCATCTCCTACCTACTAACCTCATCCCACCCCCTTGACCTGTCCGTCCTCCCTGGACTGACCTATCCCCTCCCTAACTCCCTACCTACACTCACCTTTACTGGCTCCATCCCCGCCTCTTCAACCTGTCTGTTTCCTCTCCACCGATCCTCTCCTCTATCCATCTTCTATCCGCCTCCCCGTCTCCCTATTTATTTCAGAACCCCCTTCCCCTCCCCCATTTCTGATGAAGGGTCTAGGCCCGAAACGTCAGCCTTTCTGCTCTTATGCTGCTGCTTGGCCTGCTGTGTTCATCCAGCTCTGCACCTTGCTGTTTCAAAAAAAAACTGTTCAAATTACTGTAGTCTGCAGACAGGATTATCTATGCACATCAAATTTAGGCTTCATACTGTTAAGAACAATGTATAACTAAGTTGAATTTATACCCGGGACTGTAGGCATTAAGGGGAAGACCTGGTTAGTTAGTCATCTCGAGCTTTTCATTTGATAGCTTTCGGCTGTGGTGCTGAAGGATCGTAAGGTCTGGTTTGCTTACATACATTTTAAATGAGGTTTTATAAACTTGACTTGAGCTGGAGAGGTTAACAGCTCAATGCTTGAAAAAGTTGTACGGATGCCTAGTGACAAAATTCCACTAACAGAGTATTAGAACAATCCAGATGAAGTCAGGGTGCGGATGCGGCACAGAGACAAAGCAGCTGGACGTTTGAGTTCAGAGAACTTGTCCTTCGAAGTTAAAAGTAATAGCGAGTTCAATTGGCCATTTGTTTCAGGTGTTTCAATGACACTCACCAAACGAAGGGAAAAAACATCTAGTAGCTGCACAGAAATTTGCCATAAGGAAACCAGTTGCACCCATCACAGCCAGAGTGTATGAAAGGGGCCTTAATGTTGAGATAGTGATTAACGGTCAAAGGTGTGGATGCTTGTATTGGTTTTACTGGGGTGAAAGGGGTAATGAGAAGCTGAATCCTTTACTGATGTCTGTACTGAATTGTTTCCAATTTTTTTTGTTGAGTGTAATATGGTTTATGTTTTGTGTTTTATTCTGTTAACAAAGTACTGGCAACGTCTTGTTAATGTCTGAAGTACATATTTGAAAAAACAAAATTGGATCTAACAAGATAAGTTTGACTGTGGGATTTGACTTTTCAGGATTACTAACTAGGATCATAATACTTAAAATCCAAGGTTCCTCAGTAACTTTAAAAACTGCAATTCTTTTGTCCACTTGCTGAAGGTATCCTGTCTATCAAAGGGCATCAGTAGCCATGAGGCTATTAATCCTTTGGGAAGGCTGGCACAAAGTCACAAGAAGTGACAAAACTATATTCGTCAGTACAGGACAAAGAATAAATCTGAACAAGGCAACTCATCAACAGTGGCAACGCTCTTCAAACAAACCTTATAAGCTCATTGTTAAACGATATCAACCAAGTAAATTTGATACGAGGTTCTGTAAATGCAAACACTCATGTACAGGTTGAGATAAAAATCTGAACCAATTGGATTAATGATCTGGAGTAACTAAACAGATTCAAATTTTGGGTAGAAGACTTGCACACACTACAGTAAAATGAGTTCAGAGTTACAGCCAAGACAGTGAATCTGATGTACGTAGTACATCCTGGCTGGAACTGGGGAGGTTCTACCAGCATAACTGCAAAATGCACTGAAAAAGTGCCCAGGAAAGGGACGCTTAATGATCTTAATTGGAGCAACTGTGGCAAGAGCCCCATAATAATCATTTCTAAAAAAAAAAAGTTTCTTTCTCTATCCTTCCATGGAACATAGAGCTGTGTTAACAAAACCAACCTGGATTGCCCAATCTGCAACTGCCCTCAAAACTGAATGACTTGCTAGGTCAGTTCAGAGAGTAGTTAATAGTCAATCACGTCGCAGCATGTTTGGAGTCACATCTAGGCCGTACCAGGTAAAGACGATAATTTCCCTCCAAAAAGGGCATCAGTGAACCAGATTGGTTTTCATGACCATTGATGATAACTTTGCAGTCACAATTATCGAAAATAGGATTATTTTCCACGTTTTTAATTTAACTCAAATTCCATATGCTGTTACCATGGAATTTGAAACCACGTCCCCAGAGTTCTATAAATACAAACAGATGCTCATCTACCTCAGCATGAGGTACTCTGGGCCTCTAGATTACCAGTCCAGGAACATTAACACAATGTCACCATCTCCCCAAGAACTGCAAATGTCTAGGGGTGAATGGGAAGTCTGCGAACCTGCCAGTGGGGGCCCATATATTCAGATGTATATTTAAGAGGACATACTTGCGCAGGAAGCAGTTTAGCAAAAGGTTCACTAAATTTGTTTCTGGAATAAGAGGCTTGTCCTCTGACCAGAGGCTGAGTACAGAAGAATGCAAAATGATCTCATGGAAAGCATGCAAGGTTATGAAGGGCCTGTTTCGATGGAGAGAGGTTATTTTAGCTGGACAGGGAATCTACAACACAAGTTCAGGGGTTGGAACGCACGAACCTCTGGATAAGGAGGCAATCATTTAGGACTAATACGAGGAGAAACTTCTCTACTCACAGGGTTGAGATTCTTCGGCAGTCTCTTCCCCAGGTTGTATTTGCTGCATCAGTGAATATATTTAAAGCTGGTTGACAGACCTTTGGTCTCTGAAGGAATCAAGGGTCTTGGGGCGTGGTTGGTAAAGTGGAGTTGATACTGAAGATCAGCCATGATTGTACTTAATAGCTTATCTTTTCCTGTTCCTATTATTTTATCATCCAAGTTTTTGAAATTGTTAAGAACTCTCACTAGTTAGTAAGTGGGACTACAAAAGTAGCATCACCATCCTTCCTAGTACTGGTTGCTCAACATAGTTAATCCCTCTACAATGTCAGGGTGCTATTGCACAGAACTGGAATATACCTACTGGAGAAAGGAAACTGAACTAAGGCATACACAAGAATACTCTACTCCCTTGCTCATCGGAAGCTCACTCTCAGGCACCAAATGGCTTCTGATAATGTAATGTAGTATAGTATTGCATAACACAAAACGATCATTCTGATCCTCCCCTACATGTCACACGATATACATTTTAACAAGAATATTGCCAAATTGTCAAAATGTAAGTATACCACTAAAATATTCCACAACTGAAATACATCAATTAAAAGCTATACAATCTGGAAATATTTCTGTAACATTGACAGCCATACGTAGGATATTTCAATATTTATTGTTTCTTTCTTGTAAAACAATTACTTACTGCATTTTTCATTGAACAATGTCTCCACTTGCTGTTTCAACTCAGTAATTTTTGCATTCCACTGTTCTGCAAGACAAATAACATTAAACTCATTGGACAAATATAACTTCAAGCATGTAGGTTTTAAGAAGATGCTAATGAATAGAGAATCATCAGTTTTTTATTAAATTTAATCAACACAAAATGCCTTTCAATTCTTATTACAATTGAGAAATATTTGCAGGATAACAATGGATTAAAGAAATTCAAGATGAATTTCTTACAAGGGTGCTTTAAAATTACACACCATGCAATAAGTAAAGGATGCACTTGAGATACATGGAGACATTCCTATAACCGCATTTAAATGATCTCTAGACTACCGAGAAATTTCATGATTATTTAAGACAAAGACATGCAAGTTGGAACTATCGTTTTAGAAGAGGGGAGTTACTTGACTCAAAAAGGACTTGACAACTTGCAAATATATAGCAACGTTCTTCACAAGGAGGGGCGGGGGACAGAATTCATAACTGGAAATGAAGAAAAAACAAAAATGCTGCCCTGCAGGTGTCTCGTTTTTTTCTCCTGATACACATCAGATCAGCTTTCGAAGACAAGAAAATTTATGGCTCAGTTAAACTGATCAAGGTAATGACTGCTGCACTTTCTGCGAAGCACTTCCACTACAAAGACTGAAGCTGTACTCAAGCTGTGGTACACGCAAGGAACTGCTGCAGACTTGGTCAGTGCCAAAATTTCAGGCCTACAAACATGAAAATCAGCATTTGCTACGGGTTGGGGGGGGGGGCGGGGGGGGGGGGGGGGGGGTGTTGTAGGTGGGATCATGGTGGTATGGGGTAATGTCACTGGACCAGCAATCTCAGGGCACTGGTTCAAAACTCACCATAGCAATGGTGGAATTCAGTAAATGAATCTGGAATATAAAATTTAGCCTATGGAGCTAAATAGAACTATTGCTGATGATTGGAAAACTTATTTAGTTCATTAAAACTTTTATGGATAATGTCCTTGTCAGGTGGCAATGCATCATTCCTACCCGGTCTGGCCTACATGAGCCCAGATCCACTGCAACGTTTACTCAAGTGGCCTGGAAATCCACTCAGTTGAAGGACAATTAACAGATAGAATTAGATTACAGTTAGAGATAACAAATTCTGTCCTTGTCAGCAATACGCCACATCCCATGAAAGAATAAAAAAAAGTTTGCTTTAAAAAAAAAAAGAGATGCCTTGTAATTATTAGAAACCCCTCTTTGGCTACAGCAATGTCAGAAGTCCACAAGCCAGTTTCGAAACTGGCAAACAACTGTGCTGAAAAGAAGCAGAGGAAATTTGATTGGTGTTCAAAATCTCAGGTATTCAGACAATGTTGCCAATGATGTTACCAAAGAGTTGATAATCCATGCAGTATAGATTTTAAGGTGATTGGTAACAGAACCAGAGAGAGTTGACATGAAGAAAAATGCTTTCACGTAATAAGTGATTGGAATTTGTAATGCACTAAAGTAGGAACAGATTCAATGGCATCTTTCAAAATGGAGTTAGATAAAGTACTTGGAGGAGGGCAATGTCCCAGAATATGGGAAGACTGCTGGGGTCTGGGACTAAATGAAAAAGTAAAACTTCAAATGGACCAAAACAGCCTCCTAGTGTGGTATGTGCTCCTGTGCATGAGTAACAACAAGGTGGGACTGATTTGAAGCCATAACTCCAGTGGTTGAACTAACTGACTGCCTTCATAACAGAGTAAAGTCACAAACAGTTCACAACACTGGATACAACAGGTTCCAGGGGAACACTTGTACTAATTATTTTATAAAAAGATAAAAAACTGCCCCTCAGTGACATTAACCATAAACACAACGTCAGATTCCAGATATACACTGATCACTACCTCACGACTACTACTCTCAACTCCATTGCCCCCATTGATTTTCACAGCTTGTCCGATGTGCAATACTGAACGAGATGAAATTTTCTTTATCACAATTTGAAGGTAGAAGCCTTTTTCTTTTGTGGCTGACACCAACCCCATCTCTCTCCCCACAACTGTCTAAAACCGAAATTCAGATTTATCTTGTAGTATCAAGATTCGCTACCATGTCTCTGCTGCATCGTAACGTCTGCCGACTTCTATCTCTGATGTCACCTGATTATATCTCTACCTCTGTTTGTCTATAGCTTAAAACATCATTTGTCCTTTTGCTACCTTTACACTTGCAAAGAAGAATCAGAATCAGCACCAAACATTCACCCCAACCATTCCATGCCTGTATTTATATTCCTGGGAACCTCTTCAAGTTTGACTAATCCAACACTTCCTTGATCATTTTCTTTTATTTATTTCTTGGCCTAACTATTGCCAAGATCTCCTCCCATTATCCACCCTCCATAGAACTTATTAAAACTATAATGCCTGCATTCTAACTTGCACCAAGTACCATGCATCCCTGCACTTAGTCCACTAAAGCTGAGATTTTAAAATTGTATCCTGGTTCTATTATTCCTCCATGGTCTTACCTGTAACATTTTCCAACCTTACATGCCTCAAAGATTTCTACACTTCTCCACAACTCAGACTTTATGCACAGCGCCAATTTGAATTATTGTACCCCTGCTGTTCATGCTTTGCATAGGCCCCAAGTTCTCAAATTTTGACCTATATTATCCACCTCCTCTACAACGCTTGCTAAAAGTTAACGGTCAACCAAGCTTTTGGGTATTCATTGCTCTATCTCATGTACAGTATGTTAAAATGTGTTGGGGAACACCTGTGAATTGCTTTTGAATATAAAGAGTGCTATATAAATGCAAGTTGTTTCTGAAGTTTAGATACAAATTGAAGATAAACTGTAACCAATATCAGTGACATTAGTGGGGCTAGTGATGACTATTATGTCACATTGCGTGTTAATCTTCTGGATCAAATGACATGACTATCAATTTTCCATGGAAACCACTAAATCAGTGACCTTGGTTTGGACATTCCCCAGCATAAAAATACACACTGGTTACATTAGCATTGTGCAAGAAGAATTTTATGTATTTATAATCTCATTTGTTGGCATACTAGGAGGAGGAGTCTGGCAAAGTCAACTAGATAATACTTTGTTACATATTTTGCCAATTAATGGAGGAAAGATCTGCTGAAATCAGTGAGTGTATTTGGAACAAAATGCAACAGAAGACAACATCTGATTTTCACTGAGGTGGTAACTAGGCTTGTCAAGTTTAATTATAAACTTTAAATTTATTACATGTTAAATTTAAGGTGTTATATGTAACCACTGGGTGCTAGTTCTGGTTTACGAACAGATACATACATATATCAAATATTTTGATGCATAGATTTAGGTATTTTGATACATAAAAATAAACCAAACAATCCAATAGTTTGTATTACACAAAATGCATTCACAAATAAAAACATATTTTGCAGATCCTGGTACTATGGGGACAGAGTGACGCAGATGGTGAGGCCTGTTGCCAGTCTCTTTTTTTACAAATCCATTTAGCAAATCACAGACCACATCCCCAGTCCAAGAGTTTATTTTTAGCAAGCTGTTCCCTTCCATTACCAAAAGTACTTTAATGGTGTTCATTCTACTCATCCATGTTTCTTACCAAAAGAGAACTCCCTGCCTCTTTGTTTGAATGTAGCATTTGAATCATTTGCTTGTGTAATATTTCCTACTGTCTTAACTGGTGGAGTTTCATCAGAAGCTGTCAATAAAAATAGAAGATAATTCAGTTTTATCCACATAGTTGCTACGAAATAGCTGTCAAACTTAATTTACCTAACAGCCGGCTTTCAAAAAGAACAGTCAATTACTTCCTTAAAGCTCAACTATTAACCAGCAATACAATTTTTGAAAAAATGCTATATCACTATTTAATACTGAACAGCCAGGTATGGATCTATGCAGAAACCTAGCAACAGCATAAGCTATAAATTCTCATACATAACTGAATGTAGGGCTATATTCTGTTTACTCAAATAAAGAATTTAAGAGGCAGATTTGCAAGATAAAAGGTTTTGGAAAGCCAAATGTGTGCAAGGCTACTGCTAATGCTAATGCTTTATCAGCCTAAACTATGCAGTGTACCAAAGGTCATCAATAAGGCTCCAGGTTCCTTCCAGCAAGAGCTACTACGAATTAGAGTAAAATCATCTTGTGAAGGCAGCATCTCTAGAGGCATTTTTAAAAAAAAATGTCTTCCAAAAAAACAGTCAGAACTAAAACTGCAATTTCTAGTTTACTTAGAAGGCCACACCATTCCCTGATACGCCAGAAGGAAACGTGTCATGCAGTACAAACAAAAATAAAAATACCTTCAATGGTAACTTCTATCTCTGGGCTACTTGGAGTTGTTGGTACTTGTGAAACCTTCTCTGGTGCAGAACTGCTGGAGTCTAAACAACAGAAAGCGGTACACCCGAAATTAAGTATTACAGGAAATATTTTAACACTGAACGTATTCCCCAGTATAGTGTTTCCTTTTAGTTCTAAATGCTGTACATATCATAATTCGCCCGGTGTGTGTTAACTGTACATTAAAGTGGGTGTCACAGAGAAGTAGAGATCACAGTTTTAAACATTAAAACAAATTTTGAACAGAAATTACTAATGCCCCGTTTCCAGAACAAAATACCACACACAACTAAGTTCTGTTAGATACTGTAGGAGGTTAGGAATACGGTCCTTTCACCTTTAACGGTTCGTGCTAAATTCGGCTCTGGTGGACGGGAAACACGCCTCCTCCCTCTGTTGCTGGGTGGGGTTCCTAAGTGAAATGAATTTGGATAGTCTAAATCCAATTTCAAGTGAAACATATCCAGAGCACATCAAAGGCCTTTAAAATTTAAGATTAATGCAAAATCCCAGACAGGAAAGTAAGACCAGTAAAATGATTACTCATTCTGAATCTGCAACAACTCCACACCCTCCTTGTAAAACTGGCTCTTTCCGTGGGACGGTACAGATTAACCCCAATACTGGTCATGCACTAGAGTTATGGTAGGAATACAAAATCTCAAGAGCTAACAATATCATGAGCAAAAAATAAAGTTACTGTTGACTGCATTAACAAAAATTCTATATTGAGCAACGTGTCCAAATTACACTTTCCTGTTCAAAGTAAGATATAAATTCTTCATTGAGTTAACTTCCACACTTATGACATTTGTGAGAACCAAGGAAGAATTTCCCTGGCTTCTGGCCTTGGACATTATTATTTATACAAAGATATCTAGTTTCTTACCATCAGTGCGTTTTCCTTTCTTCAATCTATCAGGGAGGTGAGGCTCCACAAGTTCTGGCCTAGTTGATAAGCTTTGCAATTAGTATTGAGCAGTTTCAATAAATAATTAATTACATTTACCACCCCACATTTAACACAGGAAAATAACCAAATTGTACTTTTACTTACTATAGTAAGACAACAATAAAGAGGAGTAGGTTAGGTATTCAACCTCTTCAGCCTGCTCTGTCATTACATAAATTCACGTTAGATCCGATTGTGGACTTGACTCAGCCTTCCTGTCTGTCACCTGTACCTTAACTTCCTACATCATCAAAAGTCTAACTCGAATACACTGAGTGACCCAAGCTCCACAACTCTCTTGAAGGGTACTTCCTCCTCGCAACTGTTTTACATTCATCCAACCCCTTTAAATTGTCACTCTTTGCTCTCAACTTCCTTAGTTAGTTACAATGGCAGTTCTTTCCCATTACAGTCTCTATGATTGGCATAGATCATTGCTGAGAGTTATGAAATATCTCCTTAATATGTCTGCTACTTTCCACCTGTCAAAGCATTTTCCCACTTCAGTTTAATGCACCCTGTCCCCATAAGGACAGACAATTACAAGGATAAGACTCGAAGTCTCAAACACTTTCACATTCAAACCAAATGCAAAATTATATCATGTTATGATCCTGCTGCCCAGGGACTTCATTATGAGTTCATTAATTAATCCTGTCACATTTCACATTACTAGGTATAAAACAGGCTGCTCCTTAGTTTGCAACAGAACCTATGGTCTAAAAAACCTGCCTGAATCCACCATTAACTCAGCTTCCACATTAGTTTTGCCAATCTGCTTTGCTCAAAATCACCCACAGTTATTTCTCCCTTATTCTCTGTAAGCCTATAAACTGCACCCACAACTGACTTATTAAACTTGTTATTTATCTTTACCCATACTGATCCTACATCTTAATCTTCGAATATTATCTCTCACTAGAGCTGGCTATAGTTTAACAGCTGACTATTTAAATGGAGAAAGACTGCAGAAAGCTACAGGACAGTGGGATTTGGGCATCCTCGATCATGAATCACAAAAGCTTGCATTTAAGTTCAATGGCTAGTAGGGAAGGCAAATGTGATGTTGGCCTTTATTGCAAAGGGAATGGAGTATAAAATTTGAGAGGCTTTGCTAAAACTGTACAAGGCACTGATCAGACCACAGTTCGAATGCTGTGAACAGTTTTGGACGCTTTATCTAAGGAAAATACACTGGCATGGGAGGCAGTCCAGAGAAGGATCACGTGATCGATCCCAGGAATGGAGAGAATCTCTTGTGTGGAGAGATCAAGAAGTTGGGCCTCTACCAACTGTAAATTTAGAAGAATGAAACATGAGCTTATTGAAACATACAAAATTCTTAGGGGACTTGACATGCTAGAGGTGGTAGGTGGAGGTCTTGATAAAGGATTTCAGCCCGAAACGTTGACTTTCTTGCTCCTCGAATGCTGTTTGACCTGCTGTGCATTTCCAGCCTCGCACCTATAGACTTTGGCTTCTAGCATCTCCAGTCCTTATTGTCTCCAAGTAGATGAGGAAAGTTGTTTCCCCTGTGGAAGAGTCTAGGACCTGAGGGGATACACTCAGAACAAGGGGTCGCACATTTAAGACAATGAGGAGGAATTTCTTCTGAGGATAGTGAACATGTGAAATTCTTTAACACAAGGGACTACTAAGAGTGGATCATTAAGTATATTCAAGGCTGAGATAGACAGATCTTAAGCAGTACAGGAATCAAGGTTTATGGAGAAAGGCAGCAATTCAAGTTGAGGATCATTAGGTAAGTCACAATTTCTGCTCCCACATCTTAAAGTTTTAATTAATAGTGCTACGCCATCATCTTTTCCTTGCTTTCTGTCCTTCTGAAAAATCAAATGCCTTTGAATACTTAGGCTCTAACCTTGGTAACTATGCCATGCATCTCTGAAATGGTCATCAAGCCACAAACAGTCATTTTTCTTTCTGCTATCAATTCATCAGCTTTGTTACAAGTGTGGGACACATTTAGATAAAAAGCCTTTATTCCGGTCATTTTACCATTCTTCCGAACTCTAGCATTTTCTACTAGTGCACCCTCCAGTTTTATACTGTCCTTTCCTACCACGTTAGTTATCATTACCCATGCCACTACTCCATTCTACTGCCTTGTCTTTTCTGCTTGGTTTAACACAACTCATGTGATCCTTCACATTACCCCAGTCCAACTGCACTACTTTTGTTTCAAGTCCCCTCTCATTTCTTTGGTTATACCACAGTTAGACATAAAATTGTATCAAACCAAAGGAAAGTCTTACTTTTTTACAAAAAATTTTACTTTTGCACTTCCTCGAATGATCCTTTCTAGTCTAGGTATTCCAAACCACGTAGGGCTTCTGAACGGAATTCCATCTGGCAGCCCTTCTACATAGAGATGTTGTGGATTGGACTCAAATAATGGATATGGAACCTTCACTGGTTCTGGAAGGTTCAGAGCTTCAGCTGCGGGCAAAAGTAAACCATTATGCCAAGGAGTTCTATAACCAACTTCAAAAATTGGCAGTACTAAATGTCAGAAAGCAACTCACCAAATTTTGTATTAAATATTTCTTCAACCTGCTTTCTTAGTTTAGTAATTCTGATATTCCAATCTTCTTTCCCTGGAATAATTTAAAATGGCACATTAACTTTTTCCTCCCTTAAAAACTTTCACTCGCTTACTGAAAAAAATTAGCAATTTCAAAATTACACAAATGCAGTAGGTGGTACAACATATCACTCTTCATAAAAACACATACTTGGATTTATAATTTAAGACAGCAAACAACTCATTATGATAGGCATTGTTCATTTACATAGTACACAATGTGTAAAAGCTAGTCACATTAGAGCATGTTTCACATACAGTATTGCAGCACATGGCGCACTTTAGTATTAAACTGTCATTAGAGTCAATACAACAGATTTGGAGCTATTAAACACTACAAAAGTTCATTGTTAGTACTAATAGAAAGTTAGCTACTTTTAAAATGATAAAATCTACTATATTCACACAAATCATCATTAGCAACTGTGGACTCTGTCCGATACTTCCAGAAAATATCTGTACAAGGATGATCAACATAACAGACAGCAAGTAGTCGTGTACCACATAGTTCATAAATTTTACCTTGCACAATGGAAACAAAATCAATACCTAAACATTTTCTGTATGTATCGAACAAAGCCTCAAAATGTACAATTCTCATGGTACACAGTCCAAACATTAAGAGAAGTAATATCAGTCTGTCTCAACGTTTTATGGATATTTAACACTATGCAGTGCAGCTATTCTTACTTATTACTGCGCACAATCTTCAATAGCCTATTATTTCATGCATGTTGATCTAGATTTGTATAATCATGAATGCTCTAATTATTGGCAACAGGGACTTGTAGCGTCCTACAGTTTGACAAGATTGAACTTAATGTTGAATTAACCTTTAGACAATTATATGCATAATGTACTCAACTTCTCAAAGGAGGAATTCAGTTGAAAAAGTGTAATAGGGTAACAGTCATATCACTAGTTCCATTACATTAAAGTGGCAGTCCTTTCCCCAATCCTTGTAGCTTTGCTCAACCTAAGTAGATCACAGATGTTCATATCACATTTATTAATTTCTATTTGCTTCCGTTAACATATAACCATCACATCAACTCGCAACCAAATGAACATTTTTCAAAATGACATATTCCAATTTTATGCTGCGAAGTAGAAACAACAGATTTGAGACATATCTGGTAAGAATATTTTGTTGAAATTACAGTTATATTTTGTTCCAAAACTGAAAAACTAAGATGTGATTCTTTCAGATATGGAGCAACTGTTCTGATGACCCATCTTTCACTGGGGGGCTTCAGAATTGTCTACCATTTTCCTCAACTGAGGATTCTCTGCTTCCGTGGTTGATAGGGCCCTTAGACACGTCTGACCCATTCCCTACGATTCTGCCTTCACCCTTTCTCTTCCCTGTCCAATGACAATAGGGTTCCTCTGGTCCTTACTTTCCACCCCAGCAGACTCCACATCCAAAGGGCCATCACCTGCCACCTCCAGTGAGAGGCCACCACCAGACACGCATTGCCCTCTGATGTCGGTGCCCTGGTCCACTTCTCCATTCTCAAAACCTCTCAATACCCCCAAGGAGCCTACCCCTGCAAGTGCAGAAGGCATAATACTTGCCCATTGACCACATCCCTCCTCACTATCCAAGGCCCCAGACACACCTTCCAGGTGGAACAGTGATTTACCTGCACTTCATTCAATCTCCCCATGCTGCCTTCTCTACACTGGACAGACAAAATACAGACCAGGAGACCACTTAGCAAAACATCTACATTCTGTCTGTATATATAACCCCGATCTTTTAGATGACCGCCACTTCCACACAGCACCATGTCCCTCAGCTAACGTTTCTCTCTCAGGTTTGTTGCAGTTCTTCAGTGAGACAATACAAGCTGGACGAGCTACACCTCATATTCTGTCTAGGACAGAACTCTATATCAAGTTTAATAATGTCAAAGCCTGACTATCTCCTCCAGGTCTATTACTAAACCCCTCCTCCCTGATCCTGTCAATGACGAGTTGCTTTCAGCATAGTCAACATATTTTCATCCATTCACAGCCTTCACTGTCACCTTTCTAGTCTCTGTTCTTCCCTGGCTTACTATCAACAACCTTTTGTATGCCTAACTTTTCTTCTCTCTCTCTGAGGTTCCTCTCCACTTCACTCTTTCTCTCTGCCCCCATCATCAACGTAAATATCACCTTTCGTAGCTGCCTCTAGTTCTAGAGAAAAGAGTCACTGGGCTTGAAACAATAACCCTGCTTTCCTTCCACCGATGCTGCCGGACGTGCCGAGTTTCTCCAGCGATTTCTGTTTTTGTGTGTCACTGATGTAGTCTATTTCAAAGATAGTGATTTATTTTTGAAATGCTACATCCAATAATTGAGGATTATAAATATTATATAAACCAGCTGCAGGATAACTTTCTAGAGCCAAACTGGAATCTAAACCAAATCCATCATAGTTACAAAATGATTTGATTGCAGTTTAATTACATTTGATTGGTCAAGACAGACATAATTCACTGAAGGCACCTTTTAATTACCAGATGTGATGGAATGGGAAAAAAAGACAGACAGGTTCGATTTCATTAAGAATAGATCAAGTTGTTTCATATGATGGAAATCTAAAAACAGATCAGCAAGTTTGGCAGTCTTACAGAACCATAAAGTTCTCTTTTCAGGATAATTTGTTCTGTGTATAATAGAGCCAAGACCAAGTGGGAAGCTATACTTTGCTCTTGGTTGATACCAAACTTGCTACAATCCATTTAAAACCATTTGTTTTTTTAAAAGTGTTCATCTCATTTAAAATGCAATGAGTGGTGCTTGGTCAAATACTTGAAAATTGTCTCCTTCAAAAAACTTTCTAGTACTGCTACAGTGACTCAAATAATTATAAACTTTAAAAGTTACAAGCAGCAGACCCAAGAAATACATTTTGAAGCATATTTGGTAGTCTGTTCAAATTTGACTCCTCAAAGTCGTTATGATTATGGTCTCGAGACTACATAAAAGAAAAGAAAGTAACTGATTAATAAATTAACAAAAATATTTTACAGGTTATCAGAACTTAAGAGATCATAGACAGGCTGTACATCTATCCAAACTTCCAGCTACAAAGTTCAGAATAAAATGTAACCATTTGCCAGCTGCGCATATAATTCAGTGAGGAGGAGTTGGTTCCATTACAGGGATCGTGGTTCTCCTTGCAAGGTCAGACAGGGGGGTTTACCAAGCCAGATAACTCTCTTCTTCACATTCTCAGAACAATCAAAATTATGCATCTCACTCACTCTGGAGAAATTTTAACTTGCATTGGTATACTAATGACTTAAAATCACAGCAATTGTAATTATTTGGTAGTGAACAGCTGGTCATAGGTCTCCCATTATTTCTTTAAGTTGCTGGATATTAAGTTTATTTTAATTATACACTTTCCATCCAGAAAAAGAAATCTCATTTCTACACTGTATAGGAAAGGGGTGCTACTAACACTTAGTTTGCTGGTGAGAATTGGCCATCGGCCCTGGGAAGATTTTCGTGAGCATGAATTCATCAAGAAAGTATCAACATAAAAGTTTGTCTTGTTCTGAATTATTTATTATAAAGATATTCGATTCATCAAACAGAAGCTCCATTAGCAAGGAAATATTAATGACTCAGATTTCTGATGTAATTTTTAAAACATCTTGGCAAAGGAAGAGGATCTAGCGCAGATGTTAAATTTTAGCTTGAATTCACAAGCGAGGAAAAAAAAAAGTTTGAGAAATCCAGTTAGGCTAAGTCAGAAGGTTCAATGTTCATGTTAACTGAAAATAGAAATTAAAGTGACCTATAACTTGATAACGCGATATTCTGAGGTTGAGAGAGTTCGGAAAAGGTCTGTTAAATCCAAACAGATAACGTGCAAAAGGAAAATCTGGACGATTCAGGGCATTGCAGAGAACAACGGAAATGCCATCAAAAATGACTGACTTTATAATTATAATAAGTTAGGCAAGAACACAATTGCTACCTGATACTTTTCAATATAAACTACACAGCTGCTGAGACAGTGTCTTCCTTTGCCTGTTTACTATTGAGAACTCATCTGGAGTGCAGTTTTCTAGCACCACCCCACTGACATTCATGCAGAGTGTCAGGAGTGAGGAGCAATCATTGTCCACTCTGCACAAATTTGCAAGACACTCTCAAACTCTTCAATTCAGCATACAAGGAACTTAGCAAAGTCAAAGGGCTGTGAAAACAAACCGCTTATCCAGTCAACCAAATATTCCACCTCCCATACATTGAGACACACTTTGGAATATATCGAGCACTTTCCATACCTTGGGAGCTACTTCTCTCAAAAGCCCATCACTGGTCAGAAGATGCAATATTGTAAAGGCTGACAGTTCATCCAGACAATACCAGCAAGTGTTTAACTAATATCTAAATATCTACCCAACTCAACAACACAGCATTTGTTGTCACCACATATATGCACCAAGACCTGGACAGCACATAAGCGATGCGCAAGAGTGCAAGAGAAAAAGTCCATCAAGAATATCTCTATCATATCTTCCAATCCTCCAGTTAAACATCTGAACAAATGCTACCGCTCTTCTGGATGTCATCCTCAAGCATTCAGACGTAACATCCTGCAAAATAAACATTGGTGGACTGGACGGAATGTCCCGACAGCTGCCAAACATCTTCCCTGCCAGGTCCTGGTTTTGTAACTTAAATAACCTACAATCCACAAGAGGCCAAAGAAAATACTTCAAAGCACACTGAAGCTCTCACAGAATCACATAAGAATTGGTCATTAATGACCGCGTGGAACTGGTTACCATCTTTGAGTGATTATGACATGTCCATTAAACTTTAAGATACAACGTCATTATGACGATGCAGAGGAGCAGCGAGAGGAATGCAAATCCTGCACTGAAATTCCACTATCTTTGGGGACTTGCTTCCTAGTGTGGTCAAGGAGCTGCAGTTCAAGAGTCGGCCTGGTCCATTTAGAAAAGACCCACAGCAGAAACTTACAATGGAGTAGACATCATTCTCAAGTTGAAGGACAGCCAATGATTATAATTTGGAAGTTGTGAATAAGTTTATACAAGTCCACAAGGGGCTCTTCTGGTGCAGTGGTAGTTTTCCTACCTCTAGGAAAAAAAAAAAGAGGTCTGGGTTTAAGTCTACATACAATAACATCTCTGAACAAGTTGATTAGACAATACTCACTGAGGTTAAGCAAAATAAAAGCAAGTGAAACAGAATTAATGTATTAGTTCAGAGTCCTAATACGTCTTCATCGGATCTCATGTCTCCAAAAAAGATCATTTTGGCTGGAGATGTTAAATCTGTTTCTCTCCGCAGATGCTGTCTGGCCTACTGCATATTTCCGCATTATTTTATTTCAGATTTCCAGAATTAGCAATATTTTCATTATTTTGTTTTAAATAAGTGATGCAGGATGGATTCCATAAGGCACAGAAAAGTGGGCCATTCAGCCAGTCCCATCATTCAATGCGGTCATTACTCAACTGATAATTCACACCTACACTTTTCTGCTGTTTTCCTACACCAGCGATTCCTTTACCTGATTAAAAACCTTTGTCAGTCTTGAATATTCTTAATGACCTAGCCTCTAAAGCCCATTGTGATAAACAATTTGCCAGATTCACCAGTTGCAGAGGAAATTCCTCCTCACCTGTGTTAAATGGTTGACCCTATTTTGAGATTATATCCCTAGACGCTCCATAAGGGAAACAATGACTCTCCGTTTACCCTATCAAACACCGACCCCCACCCCCACCCCAAGTATCCTATAAGATCTTCCTTCATTCTTCTCAACTCTAATGAGCTGAAACCAAACCTATGCAACCTCTCCTCATATGAAAATCCCTCCATTTCCAGGATCAACTCGGCAATTCTTAAACAGATGAGACCATCAACAGCTTCCAAAGCTAGCACATCTTTCTTAGATAAACGAGACTGAAACTGCTTACCTATTCTGTAGTCTGACTAGTGCCTTATATAGTTTTAGCAAGGCCAATAGTCCATTTGCCTTCCCTATTACCTGCTGAATTTCTTTCAGTGTCATTGGGTCAAGTGTATCTACATCAACTGGACTGCAGCAGTTCAAGGCAGCAACTTACACCACTTTATCAAAGGCAACCAGGGATCACTCAGCCAGTGATGCCCACATTCCATAAGTGAAAGCATGAAAAGTTAAAATTCCTTTCTGCTGCAGTTTTCTGCAGTCTTTCTCCTTTAAATACTTTTCAGTTCTTCTATTCATCCGTCAAAAAGTGAACACCCTCATATTTTCCCACAATATGTTCCAAATACCAAGTTTTCACCCACTCACTCACTAACTTGTCTATATCCCTCTGTAGGCTCTGTCACCCTCATTGCTCGCGTTCCCACTTGTATTTGTTATCTGCATAACTTGGTAATAGCACATTCACTTCTCCCATCTGAGTTATTAATATATATTACAAATAACTGCGGCCCCAACACTGATCACTTTAGCAGTCCACTAATTACAGTTGCCAATTTGAAAATGCTCCCCTTTATTCCAACTGTGCGTCAATTTAACTATGCGTTAAAATTCTGCAAAATATTAAAGTAAATTTCTTTACAAAATTCTGGTTCTTAATTGCTCAAATGTGAATTCCCCATAGAAAATCCACTTGTGAAGCAGCTGAGTCTTAATATTCCCACATTGTGAATGTACAAAAATGCAGTAAAGTTAAACTGATGTTTACAATTATCTATAAAGTATTTAGGTGTGGGTCCATTAAATAGGATAATTTCAAATACTTTTGCTCCAGCAAGATTAATTCACGGCTAGACTGTCACCAATTTTTTAAAATTGAGATATTTATATTTAAATATGCATATTTTTATATGAAGGCTTAGAACGTTAGGTGGTTTTGGAAAGTTAAACTGATGCACAAGAAATACAACAAGTGTGTTCAAAAGTACCACCTATAAACCAGGAAAGAAAAGATAAGACAGCTATTGATAATAATTGGCAGCAATATACTCCAGAAAAAACAGCAAGCAATGATATTCATTACAGCAAGTTACCTGATTTATATAGGAAGGAAGTCTTTTATTTAAAATCCAACTGTTGCAATTAACACAAAGCTTACCAGTGATCAAGGATAGAAAGGTTTACTTGCTAAATAGTTGCATAATCGTGGCATTGAAGATCATTCACCTAGTCTTATACTATTCAGCAAAACACTGGAGTCATGATTCAGACAGAACTACTGACAAGGCCAATTGATGCTGCTAAAAATGGAAGTTTGTTGGGCTTGCGTTCAACCTGAATCTGATTAATATAGCTCTTTTAATACTGCATATTACAATGTAGCACTGAACTGTAACACAGTGTAACCATAATTAATAACTGCAACTGTCCAGTAACACGTGTCTGGGAGCTATTTAGTATTTGGCTACCCCAGACAAGTCAAAACTTGATGAGTAATTCAGCTTTCCTGGTGACAGATTGGAAATAGAATTATAAAAATAGGCAACACTGAATCCTGGTTACACAAATCCCCAAACAATTTTCCCATATATATTGGAGGAGAGTAGAAGCATCCCTGAAGCCTCTGGCTATGCACATAACATATTGGGATTCTAACAAGTTCCCTAAAACTGTCTCCCAACCCCAATCATCAGCCATTATACTGAGTTATGCGACTCCTAAGTTATTGCCTTTTTGGTAAATTTTATATTGGTGTGGCTGCTCAGTCATAAATTTGATGATGGTTTTCCCCTTGCATTGGTATTCTTGAAAATTATCCTGATGCGTGGAAGATGGAAAGCTTTGGAAAAAATCTGTTGTTTATATTAATATTCAAATTCTGTACTGCCAAACAGCTATATATGGATTCATCCTAATTTGAGAAACACTTCAAGCTTTCGGAAGGAACACAGATTTAATTCGAACACGGTTTAATGTACTGTTCTGAAATACAAACAATGCTCAAGGAACTCAATTTCTGAATCTAAGACGTAACAGGAAGATGTAATATACTAGGGCAGATGAGTTAAGCTTTTGGCCACGCCAAATTTACTGAACTTACTTTGGATATAATAAAACTTGCAAAGCACTTTCCATTTTATATTACGTCGCGTTATACAGGTGCTATTATAAACTACAGGTTAAAGAAATTTTTTTACTTCAACTTAGAAGTCAGTTTCTTTCTGAGGAAATAGCTACAAGAGGCTGAGTAATCCACATAAATTAGTTATTCTTTAAATCAATATGGTTAAGAGCCTCCATGAGACGCAAAAAATGACAAATGTTATCTTATCTGTTAGTTGTTGGAATATGAAATAAGCATACGGAAAAGACTTACTGCAATTAAAATCAAAAACCAAATCTACTCTGCTGCACTGAAGGCAACAACTGAATGACTGGCTTCAAAAAAAAAATCACATGAATCTTTATCAGAAGTTTGTAACAAGTGATACTGAGCTGAAGTTAAGTACGTTTCAAAAACTAAAATGGATAATGAACTTGCATGTCGATTTTAGCTTTAGTTCAGCTACATTTCATTCCAAGTCAAGGCCTTACAGATTCCAACCTATGTTAACTTTAGACATTGGTTCTTCTTCCTGAGGAGGAATGAATATGGATATTATGCAAAACTTGTGTAGCTTACAAAAATACATGCACTAAGTCCATTTCATGTATGTTTATTTTATTAGAAACAGACTGATACCACATGCTGTTGAGTTCTTCAGTTTGTTTTACTAAACACTCCTTTAGGTGTGACGATCATTAGTTAAGCACTACTAAAGCAAAATTATAATGCACTGCCTTTCTAGTTGCACCAGAAAAAGTATGACAAGGTTCAGATAATGACATTTGTGTGCTGAAACATGAAAGTGCCATTGATTAAAAACAGTGCGTGGTACCTGCAGCATCAGCAAAAGATGGCATCAGTCTGTCCCTAAAATGATCAGTGTTAGGGCCAGAACCTGCATAAATCAGAAAGTACAATGCAGTAAGGAAAATACAAAAATAAAGCCATACGTATAGCCTGAAGATACAGATGAATCAGCATGGAATATAAAGCCGATAGAGCCACAACAGTGTTTCTGGGCCATTTCAAATGTCAACATGAAGGATTTTCAATTGCAAATGCATATAATGGTGTACCTGAAGCTATAGAGGAAACCAATGACCTTTTTTCATGACACAGCTTCTCCTAGACTTGCCTCTGTTGCTACCAGAGAGAGACATAGATTCCTAACAACCTAATTACTATACAAAAATAAATTTCTACAAAGCCTAAAACAATACATTTTTAAAAAATTCTTCTTTCATAAAATTTGACAGAAGAAACAAATGTCAACAGAAGTGTACAAAGTTGACAGAATGAAATTAAGAATCATTGGACTGTTGAAAAAAATGGTTCATTAGTGGCAAATTTCTTTTTACCAAAATGAAATAATTGGTAAAAGAACTCAAAATCAATTTTCCATTAAAGGACAGACTGAGAAAAGAGTTAAATATAGTCACATTTGCACTGTGCTACTCCAAGTATATATTCCAGACAGTTAAATTTACATTAACAAAACATTTAGGGTTAGAACCTTTGTAGTTCTCATTTACCAATTTTAAATATCCAGTAAAGCAGTATGCTTAATATCCAAACTAGCTTTACTAAAATGCAGTACGTTGCTTCAGTAATTTGTACAGCATTATACCTTAATTCGTAATCATACACAAGTTTACAATTATCATTCCTAAGAATTTAAAGTAAGACCATACAGTTTAGAATTTTAGCATGTTTTATTCTGGCATTTAAACTAACTTCACAATGAAAGCTAGATTGAATCATGGAAATGAATAGCATGGCTGGAAACAAGGGAGGGAACAACAGAGAAACAGTCTGAATATACTCAGAATTTGCCTTTACAAATTTCCATTCATACTGTGGTCAAAAACATCAAAAAATCAATAGGCCAATGAAAGTAGTAAAATAAAAAGTTACTCACCACTGCTCCCCACCCCTAAAAAAAATTCTTGCACACACTTGACCGATTCACATTTCCAGGTAAGGTACAAAGGATCATGACATTCCAATGTGCTTTACTTATATTTCACTGAATGTCCCTCTGTTAACACAGACTTTGCACAATCTAACAGCAAATGTAATAAAAAGCTCACAAAAAGCTCATTCCATTCAATTTTCATGCCAATGTACGTTGGAGAGAAGGGCACATGACTCAAAAAAAAAGATAAAATAATGTGAACATATTGGAAAGAGTGCAGAAGCGATTTACAAGAATGGTTCCAGGGATGAGAAACTTCAGTCATGAGGATAGACTGAAGAAGTTGTGACTATGCTCCTTGAAGAGAGGGCAGAGGGGAGATTTGATACAGCTTCAAAATCATAAGTGGGTTGGATAAAGTAGATAGGAAGAAGCTGTTCCTATTTGTAAAAGGAAAAAGAATGAGGAAGTGATGTTCAAATAAAGCAAGGGTGATGCAAGAAAAAAAAATATTTTCACACAGTGATCAGTTAAGAGTATAGAATGTAATGCTTGGAAATAAGGTGGAAGCAGATTCAATTCAGGAATTCAAGGTGGTACCAGATGATTTTTTGGATTGGGGAGCGCGGGGCATGGGAAAGGTGGAAGTTTGGAACTGGTCACAGAACTGGTGCAGGTACAATGGCCAAGTAGTCTCCTTCTGCACTAACAATTCTGGCATTCGGTGAAAATATTGAGATGCACACGCGACCCCACTCTCAATCCATAGATGCTCTTAACTGCCTCAATCGTCTAAAATATTGAAGCGCTCCTAATTGATCACACAAACATTATGAAACATTATTAACAAACCAGGACTGTGCCAAATAGCTGGAACTGAATCTGGATTTCCTCAAAAGCCTAAGTTCAGGCAAACTCATGGTCCACTAGTCCAGAAAATGAGACCAATGATTGAGAAATGAGTGCATTAACTTAAATAGTATTAACATAAAAATCTACAGTTTCAACAAGTCGATTTACATTGCCACATGCACATTTCCAAAAAAGTTGTAAAATAACATCTGTATACTTCATGTGTTAACATATTGAGAAATCAGGTGGACTTAGTACTGTAAAGATCAGAATAAGGTTCGATAACCAGAATTCAGCCGAGTTGGGAACCAATGAATTTATATCTTAAGCTGCTCCTTTGATTTAGTCAAAAAGGTAAGAAAGATTGGAAGGAAAAAAAACAGAAAGAATCAACTGACTTGAACTAATATAGCACTTTTCATAGCCACATGATATCCCAAGATTGTTCCACAACATAGTGAAATACCACTGAAGTATAGCCACTGCTGTTTGGATGTGGAAGGTAATTTGCATCTTCTATGAAACAGCAACAGATCACTTAAACAAACATGCAAATTTGTCAGTTTAAATGCAGGCATGATACAAAATACAAAAATTAGAATGATTACTATATTCATTTTGGTTCTCCAACTCTGTTGGCTTATTGGTGGTCTTCAGTCTGACATCATGAATATTTTAAAATTAGCAATATACATTGACAAACTTAAGTTACCTAGAAGACAATGGTAAAACCAGTGTTGGATATGCTGAAATTTTTGATCCATGACAGGATAGTACTAAAGCAGAGCACAAAAGTTATAAAATTCAGCGCAATAATAAGGTCGTATAGTTGATATGTAAATAAAACTCATTATTTCTTTTCCTCTGTCAATTACTACTTAATTCACTTATGGTGTTTAGAAAAAAGAAGAAATAATGAAATAGAACCCCATTTTATTCCAGCAGGCATCTTATATCAAAATCTAAGGAACAAGTAATACACTGGCTATTTTAAAACTCCGTGAGAGGGTAGACAGAATACAGAGACAAAATATTTGATTTTAAAGGTCTCTCTGCACATTGGCGGTGTGAAAGTTAATCAACTCAAGTTGGAATTGAATACAATACCTGTTAACTTACCACAAATTACCAACGAACACGGCTGATGACGAATGTCAAAAAGATAGGCAACATGCGTACTATCACTTGACAAAAAGTAGTGATTAACCTCCCTCTCAAATTTCTACACTGATATATCTTGTACCAAGACAGCTTTGGGGCAGGAGGGGGTATTCTTACCTGTCAGGTTTAATCTCTGTACATTGGATTCACTTTGCTCATTAACCAGTAGATCTGATCTAGGAGAAAAATGTGATTATATTAGACTAAATAAAACTCTGAACCAAGTTAGTTACTGAAGAAATAGAAACTGGATTTTTCAGTCTCAACCAATAGATTAAACATAAATCTAACATTTTCTATTAACTATTCCTTTTTTTTTTTAAAAATTCTAATGATACTCTACTCTAAACTTTAAAGTTACAACATCAAAATGGTTTACTCAGAGTATGTACTGCACAATGAGTGATATGCTGTGCCATAATCAGCTTCCCAAAAAAATGAATTTAGTGATCAAGACTTAGAAATAGTAACATTAACAAAGTTATTTAAATTTTAATTAAGTAGTCAACACGCCTGCAGCAAGTTGGGATGCACACGTGGCACGAGCAACATAAACAATTCTCGAGACTGGGTGCACTTTGAAGCATAAATCTCCTAATGGACAGTTTACACATTTAGGGGTTTTAAGTGCTCCAATATGACTAATTAAAAATGGCTGTCCACTGTGAAGCACATTTAGTGGAATGCAGCACTTGCCTGAAGCTCATTCACCAACACCTCACTATTTTTATTGGAACAAGGAAGGTGTGATCCAAATTGTGCTGCTTTGACAGAACTTTCAAAAAAAATTAAGTTCAATCAACACAAAGTCTAAAATTCAGTAATTCCAACTCAAAAGTGCTACTATTGAAAAAAAACCTAAACCAACCTTTTAATAACAAACTTAACCCGATCACTTGCTTGTAGGATCTTCTCTAGCCTAGGAATACCATACCAAGAAGGGCTTCTGAATGGAATGTTGTCAGGTAAGCCCTCGACATAGAGCTCTTTAGGGTGCGATTCAAATTTGCGATACGGCACAATCATTGCTTGTGTTTGTCCCATGGCTTCAGCTGTGAGCAAGGGAAACATCAGAATTCCAGTAAATCAACAACTTGCACTAGTCACAGCCTGCCAACTCAAAATGACCCATTCATTTCTATTCTCTGTCCATTAAACAACTCGGACTCATGCCAGTATATTCCTTCAAATCCCCTGCACTCTGAATTTTGTTTACTAACTTCATGTGGTACTTTATCAAAAGCTTTCTGGAATGTAAGTAGATTGGTCCTCTGGTAACTGTTCTGCTAATTACATCCTGCGGGGAAAAAACTCTAGTGGGTTAGTTAAATGCGATTTTCCCCTTTATAATTCAGTTGTTGATCTGTCCAATTCTACCCTTATTTCTTAAGTTCTCGTTATCAGGTCTTTCATTATACAGATGAGCATTTTCTCTCCGGCTGATGAAAGGCTAACAGAGCTGCAGTTTCAGATTACACTTGTCACCTTTCAATTTGCAGAAACCAAACCAGAGAGTCTAAAGAATGCTGAAAGATGACCACCAATTAATCCATTATTTCTATAACCACTTTTTTCAATATCCTAGGGTGTAGATCATCAGGACCAGAGGACTTATCTACTTTAAGTCCCATTATTTTTTTCTGGTGCTTTTTAAAAATGTAACATTAATATTTTGCAATGTCTCATTTACACAAATCCCTAGATTTGCCATTATTTGAGGTTTTTAGTGATTTCTTCGATGAGAAGGGACACAAAGTATTTGTTTAGTATCTCTGCCATTTCCTTATGCCCCACTAAATTATCCTGAGTCCAACTGCAATGGGCCCACTTTTGTTTTGCTACTCAGTTCCTTTTTACATAACCATTAAAAATTGAGTGTAGTAGTTTAAATGTTTCAGACTAGTTTATAGCTATTTCCCTTATTATTCTTTGGTCATCCCTTCTAGAATTTTAAAATCTTCCAAACCCTCAGGCATTTTTCAAGCAACTTAATAGACCTCTTCCTTCAATCGAATATAATCCCTGATTTGTTTTGTTACCCAAAGTTGGAACACATTCTTTACTGGGATTTTGTAAGCAATAAAAATGTATTTTTTGCTTAAATGTTATCCATTACCTGCCTACAGAGTTACCTTTTAACAGTTTCCCAACCTATCAAAGCTAAATTTGCCCTCATACCTTCAGTTTCCTTTGTTTAGATTCAAGACTGTAGTTTTGATTGAACTAAATTTCAAACACAGGAGAAAATTCTGTAATAATCTGATCATGCTTTCTTAAAAGTTCCTTTACAAGATTATTGATCATCCTTTTTCATTGCACAATACAAGATTTAAATTAAAAGTTCATGAAGGACTTCAAATGATCATTATTTATTGCAGCAATTTATGCTATTTCATGACTAATTTTTTTGAAAAGCCAAATAAAAGAAAGCAGGGCAGTCTTTTTATGAAATTCTTCAGAACCAGTAGAAAGATGTAAAATTGTTCCTTTTTCCAAACTCTGAACATCAGGATCAACGCATGTGTCAAGTCAGCAAATTAACTTTGTAAAGATGAACAATTACTTTCATGACAGCACAGACTAAAACTCAACAAAAACTTAAGAAAAAAATACCATATTTCTTGCTGAAAAGTTCTTCAACCATTCTCCTTAGTTTAGTGATTCGGGTATTCCACTCTTCTTTTGCTGCAAAATGAAAATATTTTGAACTCTCTAAACATATGTAATCTTATTGGTGAATAATTTCCAAGGTTAGTCTCTCAGAAAAATGAAATACCAGGGAGCACAAATCTTAAACAAGCATACCACGTATTCTGGGAAGATACATAAGTCTAAGAAGACTTGGAATATTAACAGAATACTACCAAGGAATCAGGTTTTCAGCTGCATTGAGAGCACAGAAAGCTGGTCTTGTTCTGCTTTAAGTACCCAAATCCAACAGGTCTTAGAGTAAATAAGTAGAAAGTGATTCTAGTGGCAGAACTCTAACTAAAGACAAAGCTTAAAAACAACTGACAAAAGAACCAGATATTAGATTAAAAAATTAGTATTTTTAAGGAGACATTTTTAATACCATAAATTACATTGGTCTGAAATGCACTACTTGAAATAGATTAATGAATAAATTACTTTTAAAAAGGAAATGGATAAATACTTGAGGGAAAAATATGTACAAGGTTGGGGGGGGTACTAATTGGTCAGTTATTTCACAGATCTGGGAATGATACATAAATGGATTTCTTCTGGGCTACATTAGTCGACAGGTCAAAACTGTTATCTAAAAGAAAACTTCTGAAACCAGAGCACAGGCCCAAGGGGCAGAAGAGTCTAGTCATAGATGGGGCTGGCGATGTTGCTGCGCGTGGTAACTGGTGGAGGTTCTTAGGTACATTTGTAGTGAAAAGGCGATGGTCATTAACGTAACCTGATGTTTGTAAGTGAGCAGTCATTGAAAGAACTGCAGGACTGTGTGTGGGTAGAAAGCAGACAAGGGGATAAAAGTTGTGATTGATTAAACAGGTTTAGTAGGACAGGTGAAGGCTGAAAAGGGAGTTGACTGATTGATTTATTGTCACGTGGCAAAGTACAGTGAAAAGCTTTGTTTACGAGCAGTACAGGCAGATCATAGTAAGCAAGGTTGGACAGATCAAAAGACTTAGAGGTATACAAGTTACATTACACAGGGCATGCGCTAGGAAAGATGAACATTTGCAAGATCAGCATTTTTTGAGGCTAGAGAGTCCATTCAACAGTCTAACAACGGCCAGGAAACAGCAGTTCCTGAACCTGCTTGTTCAGGCATCTTTATCTTCTGCCTGACGGAGAGGCTGTAGGAGATCATTACCAGGGTGTGACAGGTCTTTGATTATGTTGGCAGCCCTTCCATGGCAGCGAGCAGTGTAAATGGAGTCCATAGATGGAAGGATGGCTTCCGTGATGGTCTGTGCTGTGCATACCACTTTCTGTAGGGAGAGCAGTTGCCGCACCAGGTTATTATGCAACTGGACAGTATGCTTTCAATTGTGTATCTGGAGAAGTTGGGTGAGGGTCCTTTTAGACATACCAAATTTCCTGAGCTGCCAGAGGAAGAGGCATTGTTGTGCCTTCTTGACCGTCACATCAACATGGGACGTCCAGGACAGATTGTCGGTTATCGTCACTCTGAGGAACTTGATGATCTCCACCCTCTCAACCTCATTTCCATTGATGTAGATGGGGGCATGTTCTCCTCCTTTCTTTCTGACGTCAGTGATCAGTTCTTTAGCTTTGCCGACATTGAGAGGTTGTTCTCATCGCGCCATGTCACCAAGCTCTCTATCACCCTTCTGAACTGACTCACTGTTGTTAGATATCCGTCCCACTACAGTAGTGTCGGCAGCAAATTTGTAGATGGCGTTCATTCAGAATATGGCATGGGTGTGCGGGGAGTACTGAAGAGAGCGAAGGATGCATCCCTGGGGGCCTCCAATGTTGAGTGTTATTTTGGAGGAAGTGCTGTTATCTATCCTCACTGATTGCGATCTGAGAGTCAGAAAGCGGAGGTCAGAGACGAGACCAAGGTCATGGAGTTCTTAAATCAGGCTGGAGGGGATAATGGTGTTGAAGGCAGAGCTGTAGTCCATCAGCAGGAGTCTGATCTAGGTGTCTTTGTTGTCTAGATGTTCCAGAGATGAGCTAGGGATATGGCATCCGCTGTAGACTTGTTACGTCAGTAGGCAAATTGAGGGGATCGAGGCTGGAGTTGATGTGATCCATGACCAGCCTCTTGAAGCACTTCATGATTACTGAGGTCAGAGCCACTGGGCGGTAGTCACTAAGGCACACTGCAGGTGCTTTCTTAGGTACACAAATGATATTGTCTTCTTGAAGCAGGTGGGGACTTCAGCTTGTAGGAGGGAGAGTCTGCAAAGGGAGGCGATGGCCTAGCGGTACTATTGCTAGACTATTACTCCAGAAACTCAGCTTATATTCTGGGGCCCGGGTTCAAATCCTGATCCAGCAGATGGAATTAAGAATCTACTAATGACAATGAAACCATTGACGATTGTTGGAAAAATCCATCTGGATCACTAAACATCTTCCGGAAATGAAATCTGTTGTCCTCTCCTGGTCTGGCCTACATGTGACTCCAAATCCACAGCAGTGTGGTTGACTCTTAACTGCCCTCTGAAATGGTCTAGCAAGCCACTCAGTTGTATCAATTGTTACAAATTCTCAACAAAGAACCGAAAATGGATGGACCACCTGGCATCAACCAGAAACGGCCCTGTTGACCCTGCAAAGTCCTCTTTACAAACATCTAGGGCCTCGTGCTAAAATTGGTAGAACTGTCTCAAGCAACAACCTGACAGTCATACTCACTAGAAAATGCCCCAGACACTACCGTTACTATCCCTGGTTATGTCCTGACCCGGGGAGGTGGCAGCACAGTGGATTATAGTCAGGAGGGAGATGCCCTGGCAGTCCTCAACACTGGCTCCATATGCCATAAAATCTACGGCTTCAGATTAAACACAGGCAAGGAAACCTGCTGATTACCAGACACCATCGCCATCTCTTGATAAAGTACTCCATCTTGAACAACACTTGGAGGAAGTACTGAGGGTGGCAAGGGTGTAAAATGCACTCTGGGTGTGGGACTTCAATGTTTACCATCAAGAGTGGCTTGGCAGCAGTACTACTGATTGAGCTGTTGGGGTCCTAAAGGACATAGCTGCAAAAATGGGATCTGCGGCTGGCAGTGAGGGAATCAAGAAGGAAAAACATTCTTGACCTCATTGTTACCAATCTGCCAACTCAGGTGCATCTATCCATGACAGCATCAGTAAGAGTGACCACTCAGTGGAGGAGGCGACTCCATAAATATCCACAATCCTCAAATGATGAGGAAGCCCAACATGTCAGTGCAAAAGATGAGGCTGAAGTATTCAGCTCGAAATGCAGAGTGGATGATCTAGGTCACCCTCCTCCAGTGTTGCCAGCATGACAGATACTAGTTCAACCAATTCGATTCACTCCATGTGATATCAAGGAACGGTAGGCAGCAGTGGATACTGCAAAGCTATGGGGCTTAACGTTCTGGCAATAGCTCCGAAGACACGTGCTCCTCTAGCCAAGCCGTTCCAGTCCACCTTGACTTATCTAAACAACAATGTGGAAAATTACTCAGGTATGTTCTGATTCACGACTGATTACCTCCCCATCAGTCTACTCTCGATCATCAGTAAAGTGATAGAAGTTATCAACAGTGCTATGAAGCAGTACGTGCTCAGCAATAACCTAGGTGACACTCCGTTTGGGTTTTACCAGGGCCGCTCACTTCCTGACCCCATTACAGCCTTGATCCAAACATGGACAAAAGAGCTGAATTCTAGAGTGGAGGTATAAGATATGTGGCCTTGATGTCAAGGCCACATTCGATCCAGTGTGGCAGCAAGGAGACCCTTGCAGAACTGAAATCAATGAATATCGGGGCAAACTTTCCATTGGTTGGACTTATACGTGGCACTTATGAAGATGGTTACGGTTATTGGAGGTTAGTTATCTCAGCTCCAGGACATCTCTGCAGGAGATCCTGCTTCAAATGACCTTCCCTCCACCATAAGGTTAGAAGTGGGGATGTTCACCGATGATCGCACAATATTCAGCACCATTTGCGACTTCTGGTATACTGAAGCAGTCCTTGTTCAAATACAACAAGGATCTGAACAATAATCGAGGCTTGGGGTGACAAGGAGCAAGTAACATGTGCACCACACAAATGCCAGGCAATGACCATTTCCAATAAGAGACAACGTAACTACTGCCCCTTGAAATTCATCGAATGGTGTTACCATCCCCCACCATCAACATCCATATGCATCAACTTCCTCCAACACTGACATTAAATAGCATTGTACTACTTTCGAGATGCACTGCAGAAATTCAAAGATTCTTAGACCTTCCAAACCCATGACTACTTCCATCTAGAAGAACAAGGGCAGTGAATACATGGGAACACCAGCCTCTGCAAATTTGCCTCTAAGCCACTCACTGTCCTGATTTGAACATATATTGCTGTTCCTTCACTGCAGCTGGGTCAAAATCTTGGAATTCACTTCCTAAAGTCATTATGGGTCAATCTATAGCATGTGGACTGCAGGAGTTCAGGGCAGCTCACCTGCAGCGTAAGGGCAACTAGGGATGTGAAATAAATACTGGCCAGTCAACAAAGCCCACATTCCACGAGTGAATTTTTAAAAAAATGGACAATCCCATTTGCACATCTTCAGCAGGTGGTGGAAACCACTTATGCAGGTGAAGTGTGTGTTTAGGAAGAAAGGAACGAGGAGTTAAAAGATCTCCAGAGGATAAATAGTTGATAAAGTTCTAGAAAATCAAATTTTTAAAAAAAACTCTACCTAGTTCTTGTGAAGATAAAAGATGTCAGGAGCTGATGTTAAACACCAACAACGTCAACTGCCATCAATTATCTGCACTATCTTTATTGGTTTTAATTTCGAGTGCTTACCTCCTGGGACAGTTTTGTCTGGAGCTGTTTCTTCCTGCTCAGTTGCTAACAGTTCTGGTCTAGTAAAAGGACAAAAATATAAACAAAATTGATTTCCAACACACTTGTAAAAGTATCTTTCGTTAAGTGCATGATACCTGCAACAGTTGATGATTAAGTAATTGAGGAATCTCAGTAATTTGTTCTACAAGAACATCCGGTCTGACCATCAATAGTGACCAGACGAAATGACACCTTTACAATTACTTCAGTAGAAATGTGAATTCCTTTAAAAACAAATAGTTTAATATGTTAGAAATTTGTTAATTATGTTTCGAAACAAACACATGCATGGAAAACAAATGTTTAGTTTAACAAATCACTGTGAACATACAAATAAAAACTCAACTGGAGCTAAGGCAACACAATGACAGAAGGTCAAGACTACAAATTTCCACACACTGAGCTGCCAACTTTAATTCCGTCACTATCAAAACAAGTAGAAACTGGGGCATCAAACAAACCATTCTGTAATTTATCTCCTCTGACACAGGAAAGGTGCTTCTCCCAAGGTTACTGTATCAATTCTGGAAACTGATGAGATTGAAGGCCGATTAATTCCCAAAGCCTAATAATCTATGTCCCTGAGTACTTAAGTGCCCATAGAAACAGGAGTCATCTTCCAAGATCCTTTAGACTCTGGATCAGTTCCCGCAGATTGGAATGTAGCTAATGTAACTCCACAATTTACAAAAGGAGATCAAGAGAAAACAGGGAGATAGATCAGAAAGTCTGATGCCAGTTGTGGATAAGATGCTAGAATCCATGATCAAGGATTTGATAGCAAAACATTTAGAAGACAATGGTAGGATCAAACACAGTCAACATGGATTTTAAAAAGAGAAATCTTGCTTGACAAATCTACCGAGGGGAGCCAGTGGATGTGGTTTATGTGGACTTTCAGAAGGCGTCCAACAAAGTCCCACGTAAGACATTAAAGCGTAAAAGTAAAGTGAATGGCATTGTGTATTGAGGATAGAAAACTGGTTAGCAGACAGGAAACAAAGAGAAGGAATAAATGGGCTTTTTTCTGAATGGCAGGCAGTGACGAGAGGGGTACCGCAGGGATCGGTATTAGGACCCCAGTTATTCACATTAGTGATTTATATGAGGGAACTAAATGTAATATCACAAAATTTGCAGATGACACAAAGCTAGGTGGAAGGGAATGTGTGAAGAGGATGCAGAGATGTTGCAGTATGAATTGGACAGGTTGAGCAAGTGGGCAAATGCATGGCAGATGCAGTATAATGTGGAAAGATGAGGTTATCCACTTTGGCAGCAAAAATAGCAGGCCTTATTTGAATGGAGTAAATTGAGAGATGGGAAATGTTTAAATGAGACCTGGATGTCCTTATGCACTAGTTGCTGAAAGTAAGCAAGCAGGTGCAGAAGGCAGTGGAGGCAGCAACTTGTATGCTGGCCTTCATAACAAAAGGATTTGCATACAGGAACAAAAGTGCCTTGCTGCAATTATACAGAGTATTGTTGAGGCCACATGCGGAATGTTGTGTGCAGTTTTGGCCTCCTTATCTAACAAAGGATGTTCTTGCTACAGGGAGAATAGTGAAAGTTCAGCCATTTGTTTCCTGGGATGGCAGGATTTACGTATGAGGGGAAATGTATTTGGCTAGGATTGTACTCACTGGAGAGCGAAAGCGAGGGCACAGGGGCAAGGCTGCGTTATCTGATAGTGGTGATGTCCGACAGGTTAGAAGCAGGAAGGGAGTTTGTGGAATTCACAACCAGAGAGTGTGGTTAAGTCCAAAACATTACGTCTTCTCAAGGAGGAGGTAGATGCAAGGAATATAGTGAGAGGGCAGGATTAGGGTACTGAGTTTGATGATCAACCGTGACCATAATGAATAACGGAGCAGGCTCAATGGGTCAAATAGCCTACTCCTGTTCCTATGATACTGAAGGGAAAAAAATGCATTTGCTACTTTTTGTACCTACATAATTATTATATATTTTATACACACAATATATTCCTAAAATACCTGAATTCAAAATTGCGACAACCAACTAATTAACTATCTTTTACTGATGGATCAGTGCTATAATCCCACTAAATTTAATAAAAAAGCAAATACAGCAGTAAAGCAATCAAATTAATTGACTTCCACTTGATGCACACTGCAGTGTAACCTGGAAGTCAAACATTAGTCAGTGCTAAACATGCAACATCACAAGTCAGACACAGAAATATTAGAACGGAGCCATAGCTGATACTTGATCAAACATTTCCTTGAAAGGAAAGAGTATGACATTCACATTAGCTGTTCTTTGTCTTATATTTCACATTTTGGACAGCAATCAAAAAAATGGCAAATCCCTTCTCATGAGGATATCATGGCCAGCACAGAGTTATCGACAACAAGACCCACTTTAGATGCTAGATAGGTCCATTTGCTGAAAGTCTGTAGGTACAATTCAGTAAGCATTAATATCATGCATGATCTACTAACCCTTGTAAACAAGAATATTATTAGAACTTCAACAAGTCAAAATTCCTCTATTAGATGGTGATATCAAAATATATACAAACACAAACTCCAAAATCTTAGTTCAATTTTCATTTTCTAAATCCAAATGAAATTCTTGACATTATGGAGATATTACCATAACAAAATTAGATCTTTTCCCTCACATCCAACCACAAAATCATACTGTCGACCCTGCAGCTGACAATGAACTTACTCAAAAGCAGCGTTTTAATAATTTCATAACAGAGATTATAGTTTAGAGTCATTGAAATTTAGCAGTCACTTCTGGGATTTTTAACCTCAATTAATGATGCTATTGGGTCGGAAGTTGTTTCTATCATTAACAAACCTCGATAATCATATACTACTACTTAAATGAAAATTCCAAGCCAAGTGCCACAATTCACCTTGCTGCTTTTCACTTAAGAACCGAGACTCATTTTACTGTATAGATGTCACATGACAGATCCAAAGACTACAAGAAGAAACTTTAGAAGATCCAACACACTACACTTGCTTGTGTCCTGATTTATGCATTAAAAATGACTAAAAGCCAAGACCATCAAAATGGGTAATTAATTGGAACAAAAACATACTTTTTTATAACGAATTTTATCCGATCTTTTGCTAGTAGGATCCTCTCCAACCTTGGAATGCCATAAGTGGATGGCCGTCTAAATGGAATGCCTTCAGGTAAACCATCAACACAAAGGTCTTCAGAGTTGGACTGAAAGAGTGGATATGGGATCACAACTGGTCCAGTAGCGAGAGTGGCTTGAGCTAAAAGTTTACAGAGTAATGTTAGCTCTAGGTGATATATTTACTGATTTACAATGGCTCCATACAATATCTTCTAATTCCTAACGCTTCACTTCGCAATATAAAGCGTAAAGTACAAGAGAACATCTGTTTTGAATGTGAAGAGAAATATTAATAAGTTGTGGAATTCACTGCATTCTTCTGGAGCAACATCACTCTCAAGACAGCACCTTTCAGGGAAACCCTCTGATACACATTGTAGCACGAGGTTTATTTTCGGAACCCTACCAGTAGTCATGCTGTACAAAAGAACATGTTTCTTTCCTAAATAACTTGATACACTTCAAACTAATTTAATAAAGCAAGTGCACTTGCAGCAAGTTGTCCTGAAGCTAAGTATAAACAGTGCATAAAGATTTTACACTATATAAAAGATGTTCTTTAAAAGATAAAGAAAGCTATTTTTAAACAATTCCAATACAGAAAATGCAGTTAACCATTTAGAAAGCAAAAGAAATATTGTACAGCCAAAACCACCGTTTATATCAGGATAGAAAGATGTTTCTTAGACACAACATCCTCAGGAGGTTACAATCATACAATCTTAAAGCACAGAAGGAAGAAACGTGAGCAATCATTGTCAATTCTCTATAGAGTTTCAAATAGTCCCATTCTCCAGTTCGTTTTTCATAGTCCTGAGTATTTCCTACAAGTACAAGTACAAGTACAAGTACAAGTACAAGTACAAGTACAAGTACAAGTACAAGTACAAGTACAAGGCCAATTCTCTTTTGACCAGAAAAGATTAATCAACTTCTCGCACACTTCTGTGCTGTTCTATGCAACTCACATCATCACTGCCATCTAGGTGCTTTTCAACACCTTTTGGTGACCCAAATCCTTCACTATTTCTGCATTTCTTGGTTTCCTCAATTTACCTTCTGTTCCTTTTTCATCCCCAACCCTTCAACTCCATCAAAACTATCTAGCCATCTCCACTCTTATATATATTGGTTCAATGCTCCTTAATTCTCACATTCAAGCCTCAATCCATTTAAATAATTATTCCAAATCTTTGAAGCTTAGTCTGTGAAATTTAACACTAGCAAAATCTAGTGCTTACCTAAACCTGAACATCTTTTGTCTATCTAGAAAGGGAACATCTAATTTATGACGACTATGGAAATAACAATTTTCATGCTGTAATATTATCAGAGCAAACAATAACTTCTGGAAAAAACAGATAATTCAGTTTGAAATCTATGTACCTAAATCAGCTCATATTCTGCTCCATGTCCTACCTGTGGAAAACATAATCCCAAGACACTATGAATAATCACTTAATCTGCATGCTACAAACATTGCAGAACTTTTTAAAATATGTCTAAAATCACAAGGAGTTTCATAAAAATGATTTATTTGAACCAAAAACTGCCCAACCATTGAGCTTATTCTCACAATTAACATATAACTGGATCTCAAATGAAATCACATCAACCTAAAGGATGTCTTTTCCATTTGTAAAACATACTGATCTGAATCATTTTGCGTAACTGTCCAAAACTCAATGCACTGTAAGATTTCACTAGGGACACATTTGACAGATTTAAAACAACAAGTACGAGATTTAAAGACATCCAAGGGCTGACCGGCTCTTTCATATCATACAACAAACAACAAAAAAACACAAGTAGTACTAATTTGTGCTTTTGAAAAATGACATTTGTTCAGTCAGCTTAATGGTACACACTGTTTAGCACTGCACAATTAAAGTTAAAATAGTTACCATATTTGCTTTCAAAAAGATCTTCAACTTGTTTTCTCAACTCAGTAATTCTGGCATTCCATTGCTCTGCATTTTAAGAAAGTAAGTTTTCAAATTCATGAAATTGGTTCATAAAAACAAAGCATTACTGACTGTAAACAGTGCTCAACAACACATTTATAAATCAGATCTACTGGTAAATTTAGACAGTACAACAGTAACTATAGAAGGCAATTAATATACAAGGAATTCCTTAATCCAGAGTTCACTAATTGCCAGTTATGAGCAACAACAGCAGCAAAGTGGAGATAGAGTAAATCTACAAATAACTTTAAAACATATTTGCTCAAAGTCTGGTCCCAACATTAACACACATGGTAGCAACAAATCTAATTTCTCAATACGAAATAGCAAAACATTGTAAAATCTAAAATTATAATCGCACATCTTCCAAGTTAAAACTTTAAGGCCCAAGTGCAATCATTATTTCTTACCCGATAGAGGATTCATTGAACATTAGAAATAGAGGTTGTTATAAACCAACTCACGCAACAAAAAGTTTCCTTTGGCAAGCTACTACAGTAAGTCCTCACTTAAAGTTGTAGTTGCGTTCCTTAAAATCATGACTGTGTGAAACAACTTTAAGTGAATCAGAGATTCCCACAGGAATTAAGATTTAAAAATAAAGTTTGGTTTTCTCAGATGAGATATCCAAAAGAACTCAAATTGAAATACTGTACTGTATGTGTGCAGTACAATGCATTCCTAGCTGAAATAGCTTGTAAAAATAAATCACTAAATATAAAAGGCATACTGTATAAATGCAAAGTAGATAACACTTACCAGTCTCCTCTTAGGCAGTCTCAGGTTCAGGGATGACTTTGGTTTGATGGATTCTGAGATGGCTGAAAAGTCCAATGCACACACAAGTGGCAGATGCTGCTATATGTGGAGGTGTTGCTTGGAGGGTCAGTTAACAAGCTGTTGGGAAGTTTGTGCACTCACTCTGCAATTTTAATTTTGACACTACACGTTCCCTAAGTCGTCTCTCGGCGCTCAGTACCTTCTTGTACGAACCTTCCCCACATTGTTCAGATCCAACATTGACTGATCAAAGATGCTTTCAAGGCATCCCTAAAGTGCATCACTGGAAGCGGTTTGAGTAATTAATGCCTCAAGGCTGGGCATGTTGGCTTTGTAGAAGACCTGGCTGTTGAACCAACTTTCTTGCCACTGGATTTGGTGCATCTTTCAAAAGGCAGAACTGCTGCAGGTTGTCCTAGTATCATAAACAGAGATGCCAATATCACTACTACTCAGCGAATCATAACCTTAGTCTCAGATTTGAGATCCTAGTCCTCAAATGCTCTTATCCTCAGTCAGCCAAAGACTGAGTTGGCACATAGACAATAAAGTACATCACCACTGGCAATGCCTGCCTTCTTCAAGGGGGAGCTTCAAATTTATGAAGGATGATCTCAAAATCAAAAAGTAGGTGGTGCTGTACTACACGAGTTGGATGGAGGAATGTTTTCTAGGTATTCGTCATGGAAGTTTTTTCTCATGTGCTGTGTGCACAGACATGAGGGTTTTCTGCACACAGAAACTCAATGACTGAAGTTGGAGTGACCTTGGTTTTAAATTTAAGATGACAGGTTGAACAGCCAGGTCTTGATTGAGTTAATGAGATGAAGAGCCAGGATTTTCAGCAGCTTTGAAAAATTTATTCAAGGAGTGCTGGACGGTTTTCTTTTTCTTCTGACGATAGATCTCTTTGTAGCAGTTAATGCCATCATTGATCGCCCTGTTCACTTTGGCACTGCGCTCTCTGTTTGGGTCATCCTCTGTGAAAATGTCCATTGCCTCTTCCATGATTTGGAAAGCTCTAGACAATCGTTTCGTTGACAAAATTTGAGGGAGTGGTGTTTCAATGTGGTCTTCCTCTTCAGCTCGTTGACTCTCTAGCTGCATCAAGTCTTCATTGGACAATTCCTCTCCATGTGACTCGAGCAATTCCACCACGTCAGCTTCATCCACTTCATCAAAACCAACAGCCCTTGCCAAAGCAATGATTTCACGCTGAATTTCAGGGACAGTATCATGAGATCCTCCTTGATCGCTGACACACTCTGGCCATACCTTTTGCCATACACTGTTCAGACACGATGACGTGACTTCATCCCATGAATCAGCAATATTGTTGATGCCTTCAAGGATGTTGTACCCACGCCAAAATTCCCTGACAGATGGTGCATTCTCACCATCTATTTCATAGATGAGCTGGGAGAAAGTACGGCGTAAGTAGTAGGCTTTGAATGTTGCTACTGCTCCCTGAAGCATAGGCTGTAGCAATGGAGCCGTATTGGGAGGTAGGAAAATCACCTTCACATTTTCAGACAAGTCATCAAGATTGATAGGATGACCTGGGCAATTATCCAAGAGGAGCAGTATTTTAAATGCAAGGTTTTCTCTGGCGCAATATTCCCTCCAGGCTGGAATGGCATAGAGGGAGAACCATTCTTGAAAGAGTGCCCCTGTCATCCAGGCTTTCTTGTTTGAACGCCAAATGACAGGATGTTCTTTGGAATGACCCCTCAAAGCCCTCGGTGTCTCAGACTGGTACACCACTAAGGGTTTAAACTTGAAATCTCCTGAAGCATTACCGCCAAGCAGAACAGTCAGGCGATCTTTGGCAGCTTTAAATCCTGGTGCCGTTTTCTCCTCTCTGGAGATGTACGTGCTCTGTGGCATACGTTTCCAATAAAGCCCGGTTTCATCAACATTGAAGACTTGTTTTGGTGAATAGCCACCTTCTTCAATGATTTTCTTCAAATAGATGGAAAATTCACTGGCTGCTTCTGCATTTGCACCAACCACTTCACCAGTCACTTTAATACTATGCAGATAGGAACGTTTCTTGAAACGTTCGAACCATCCACGACTAGCATTGAAACTTTCTGACTGAGAATTCTCACCCTGCTCATTCTGTAGATCATCATAAAGGCTTTTAGCTTTTGCTTGGATGACCATCAAACTAAGGGGCACCTGGCGCTGGTTTTGGTCTTCAATCCATACTGCCAGGAGTCTTTCCATGTTCTCCATGATGCTGCTTCTTGTTCGACTTACCCTGCCAGCACTTAAAGGTGTAACACTTTGGGCACTTTGTTTGATTTTGTCAGCATTGCCACGGATTGTTCTGACTGTCGTAGGGGGTAGTCCAAGTTCTCTACCAATATCGACTGCTCGTTCTCCAGCCTCAAGCCGTTTTAAAACCTCCAATTTCATTGCTAGGGTGATAGTTTTCCTTGTTTTCTTAGCAGCAGCAGACTCACTACCATCACTTGCTGGGCGTTTCTGACTCATGTTTAGGGGTGATTCTAAGGGATTGAAGCACTAAATCACAAGCCTGAAACAATCTCAAAAGGACTTTAATATGGCTTCTCTGCCTCACCTTCAGCAAATGCGTCTCATCGGCTTTAAATTGGCCTCTGTCTCACCTGCTGTACAGTTGACTACAGGCCAGGCTTGGGATTCCAAAATTAATCAGAAGATTGCAGAGTCAGGCTCCTGAAGGGTAAGTACTGCACCTTGTATTTTTCACTCAAAGCCCCAAGACAAGGAAAGCAATTTTACCTCTGTACAATAGTAAAATGTCTCTCTCTCTCTCACACACAGATTTTAAAACAGCCTCTCTGACTCACCCAATGTAAAGTTCCACAGCGGGCATACTTGGGACGGAGTCAAGAAATGGGCTTTTCTACTCAAAGATGAGCAGTTCAGGTTTCAATATCACCCTTGCAATAAAAAAAAATTCAGCTGCTTTAGATATTTTTCACTAAGAACTTTGCTGGAGGTTACTTGTGTGAAAACAAAATCACTGCTCCATCATGAGTAATGAAACGCCTTCTTCTCACACTTGCTCTAAAATGGTGCCAATCGGGTCACATGACCTGACGTCACACCAACTCAAAATGACGCTAATACGGAAGTCAAGACACTAAAATGGAATACCACCCCTCTACTGCGCAATGTTAAATTGGAACGACTTAAAATGGGGCAACTTAAAGCGGGGACTTACTGTACCAACTATAATGACAATGGAAAGCCAAATTGCCAAGACCATGAAACAGTACAAGTAACATACAACCCATATGGACTTTGTCAATGGTCACTGCACATCAAATCAATCTGTTAAAAGTCATTCATTATTTTAAAATATTTTTGGATAGGCTATTCAGGGGGTTTTGAAAATCCAAATCGAGTGAAAATGTATTCACACGTAAGCCTATAAAATACGTAAGTTAATTTCTAGATTATTAATGAAGTTGACTACCAGATAAATGAAATCCAACAGGCCTCTGGTGACTTGTCTCTTGATTGTCTTGCAATTGAAGGCAATATTTTCAGGTGAAGAAGTCACTATCAACTCACCAAAATTAAACTCCCTACTTTTCCGTTTCACCATGGTCCCAGCATCTGTTGGCTGTACAGTATTCCTTGGCCGTTTATTTGGTGGAAAATATTCATCATCTGAAAACAAAAAATAATTGTATGAACTTTGTTTTTAACCTTATCCATGGAATTAAATTTAAAAAAGTAGACACTTCATATTCATCTGAATAGGGACAGCCTTTATACACCTGAAGGTCTGATCTATACTGTACTTTTACTGATACATTCACATATTGATTCAATTCTGGAATCCAATGTGTAAGTACCATCATGTGGTGATCATTTTTGACTTGTTTAAAAGTGATTCCAAGGAACTGAGGCAAACAATCACAGCCTTAATATAACAATATCATGATACAGAATCAACACGAAGCCATTATCAAAATAAGCTGTCTACAGAACTTACATTGAAGTCTATGTATATATTTCACTTTATGCCAATAGGGGTGTACGCAGAAAAAAAGTACCATAAAGACAGCAAAAGGGAGAAAGAACTAGAAAAATATACTTTGTGGGGCAAGCAGAAAGCTCCAAAAGGGAACAAGATATGGTACAAGATCATGCTTTTCAGGTGTTAACCAACCCATTAGAGTGAGCTGTTCTCTATTTAAATAACACTACGTTAACAGAAATGGCAAAAATTGCGCGAAGTAATTTCCACTAACACAAGAATAATCTGTATATTTTGCTTACTGAGAAAGAATGGATTTGCAAATTGAACCAGTAAACCACCTCACCTAGTCTTAACTTAATCCACCGAATCATACAGTGCCCTTCAGCCCATCAAGTCTGCACCGACAACTAGAGAAACACCTAAGCTTCAACCTAATCCCGTTTATTAGTACTTGGTCCATAGTCACTTTATCAAATTACCCTGAATTGCCTTCTTGATAAGTCTTCTAATGGGAGACCCTGACAAAGGCTTTGCTGAAATCCATATAAACAACGTCAACTGCACTATCCTCAGTTATAGTGTAAATCTTGCAGCTGCTCCCGAGATTGCAGGCTTAGTTAAAGATAATTTATAAATACATGAATAGGAAAGGTTTGGTGTGATAATAGGTTTGGTGTGATAATGGGCTTGGAGTAGGCAGGTGGGACTAGTTTAGTTTGGAATTACATTCGGCATGGACTGGTTAGACCAAAGGGTCTGTTTCCATGCCATATGACTATGACATGCCTAGTCACTTTCTCAAAAAGGTCAATCAAATTTTCTATGCATGACTTCCCTCTTACAAAGCCATGCTGACTATCCCTAATCAAGTCTTGGCTCTAAGTGGAGATAGATGTTTTCATTCAGAACTTTTTTCCAATTCTTTTCTACAGTTACTGAGAAGCTGAAAAAGTAGGTGCCAAGCGAGATATAGAAATCCAGTCCAGATGACAATTATATTTCAGAGCAGTGCCCCGAGAAATGAATCAGCAAACAAATGCCACCTTTGTTCAGTTGAAACAAGCATAGTGTGTGCACACGTTCTGTCTACAAAGAACAGGGCCCTGTGAATTAAAACACGAGAAAACCACCACCTGCAAGTTAACTTCCAAGCCTCTCACCATTCTTGGAAAATGTTTCGCCATTCCTTTACTGTCACTGGGTCAAAATCCTGGAATTCCCTCCCTAATGGCATTGTGGGTGTAACTACAGCACACGGACAGCAGTGGTTCAAGAAGGCAGCTTACTACCTCCTTAAGTGCAACTAGGGACAGGAAGTAAATGCCAGCTCAGCCAGCAATCGCCCACATCCCACAAGTACATTTTTTAAAAAATACCTTCCAGTACACGGAAGTGAACCACTCTGCAAGCCCAACTGACAATCCCAAACTGGGTTTCATAGTAAATCTTTGCCTGATCAGAATAATCCAGCAATATCATCCAACTGCAGAATCACATCTAATTTTGGATACTATGTTGCTGGTTTTGAAAGCGTGGGCAGGTCGAGTGCTTGTTTGTTGTGAGCAAGTAAAGGGGTAAGCCATTTGAAATAATCCTCAGCCTTGTGGATGTAGAGCCTACCTACCTGGAATTGCTAATGCATTATTAACGCTGTGTTTTTTTTCTCTTGAATTGGTATATTTTACGAATTGTCCTGATGCGCACAAGATGAAAAGCTTCAATAGGATGCGCCTTTTTTCATCAATACTCAAGTACAGTGGGAATAAACAGATCCTTTGCAGGATGACATGCTGCTACTAGTTACTAATCCCAACCCAAAAGGCAATTGCTTGGTCCACAACTTTTCACAATCTATATAAATGATTAAGATGTTAGGACTAATTGCAATAGTTCAAAATTTGCTGATGGCATCAAATTGGATGGAATGCAAGGAGGCTTCAAGAGCACTTGGAAAGGCTGTGAACAGGCTCCAACGTGGCAGGTGAACTATAATGTGAATAAACGTGACCTTATTCATGTGGTAGGCAGAATGTTGCTTAATTGATAAGACGTTGGGAAGTACAGATGTTCAAAGACATCTGTCCATGATTTACTAAAACCCAACAAGCAGTTGCAGCAATTAAGGGGACATTTCAGTGGATCAGAGGACAGAATCAAGATATCTTTCTGCAGTTGCATACAGCCTTGGTGAGACCACACCTGGAGTGTAGTGTACAGTTTTAGTCTCGTTATGCAAAGAAACATTTGCCGTAGAGGACGCACAATGGAGGTTCACCAAATGAATCCCTGGGATGGCAGCTATGTCCCATGAAGAACGATAAGAGAAATGAGATCTGTACTCTGCCCCTCATTCTTTGAAAAGCTGAATCTTAAAGAACAAAGAACAGTACAGCACAAGAACAGACCCTTCGGTCCACCAAGACTGTGTTGATACATGAAGCCTTTATAAACTAAAAACCTTTTGCACCTCTACATAGTACATATTCCTCTATTCCCTGGTTATTCATGTATCTATCGACATGCTTCAAACATTGCTATTGTATCTGCTTCTACCATCTCATCTGGCAGCGCATTCCAGGCACTTACCACCCTGCATAAAAATAACTTGTCTTTCACATCTACTTTAAACTTCTCCGCTTTTACCTTGCGCCTATGTCCCCTATTAATTGACATTTCTACCCTTGAAAGGGACTATAACCAACTATTCTAACCAATTTTGAGAGCTTCAATCAGGTCACCCCTCAACTTCTGATGTTCAAGTAAAAACAAACCAAGTTTGTCCAATCTCTCTTCATAGCTAATATGCAACAAATGAAGCAACATCCTGGCAAACCTTTCTTGTATCCTCCACGTCCTTCTGGTAGTGTAGCTAACAGAACAGTACACAATATTCCAAATGTGGCTGAACTAAAGTACTATACAGCTACAACAGGACTTCCAATTTTTATACCCTATGCCCCATAGAGCATAGGTGAGAAATCACACAACACCAGGTTATAGTCTAACAGACTTATTTGAAAACACAAGCATTCAAAGTCTTACTCCTCCTTCAAGTGTTAATGGTAGAACTAGTATCAGGCACAGAATTCATAAGTAAAAGATCAAAGGATCACACCATTGAGGAGGATGTACTAAACAAATTAATACGTATGTCTAAATCCCCGAATTCCTTTCAAATCCCTGTCCTGTGAAAACTAAAGGTTTTATCAGTGTAAAGAAGAGGTGACGTTTTAGGTCAGACAATGCATGTTAGGTGTGAGGCCTTGTTTGGAATCTGTTGTGTTTTGGTTTGGAGACTGACTAGTTTTATTTCTAAAGTAGGAATTTATAAAACGCCACACATTGACTAACTAAACTCTGTGCTTTATAGAATGTATCTGCAAATACAAATTCACCCCATAGATTCACGTGTGTGCGTGTGCACATGCACGGGGGAGATTGCGAGACTCCCCCAGCGCACGTGCGCGCGCACAGAGAGAGAGTAGGTGTGTAAGCGTGCGTGTGTGCGGCACGTCCAAGAGGGTACTCTTCATCGTCCAGTACTTCCCCAGAGCAGAGAAACTACACCACGTTCTTTGCAGCCTTCAAAACATTATTGATGACGATGAGCACCACACCAAGATCTTTCCCATGCTTCCAATTCTTGCCTTCAAAAACCGTCAAACTTTAAACAGACCATCATTCGCAGCAAAACTACCAGCCTTCAGGATAACATCAACCACAACACGATACAACCCTGTCATGGCAACCTCCGCAAGACATGTCAGATCTTTGACATGGACACTACCATCACATGTGGGAACACCACCCACCACGTGCACAGCAGATACTCATGTGACTCAGCCAACGTTGTCTCTCTCATACACCGCAGGCAAGGATCCCCGGGGGCATGGTATATTGGCAAAACCATGCAGACACTACGACAATGGATGAATGGACACCGCGCAACAAAATCGCCAGACAGGGATCTTCCCTCCCAGTGGGGGGTCACTTCAGCAAGTTAAGGACATTCGGCCCCGGATCTTCGGGTAAAGTCCTCCAAGGCAGACTTCAGGATACACAACAACACAGAGTCGTTGAGCAGAAGCTGATAGCTAAGTTCGGTATCCATGAGGACAGCCTTGACCGGGATCTTGGGTTCATGTCGCACTACACCACACACACACACACTCTTTCCTCGCTCTCTCCCCTACACACCACCACCACCACCACCACCTCCCCCCACCCAACACACACACACACACACACACACACACACGTGAATCTATGGGGCGGATTTGTATTTGCAGATACATTCTATTTAGTTCAAATAGCACACGATTTAGACACAGTCAGTCAAGGCGGTGTTTTATAAATTCCTACTTTAGAAATAAAACCAGTCTGAATCCAAACCAAGACACAAACGGATTCTAAACAAGGCCTCACACCTAACATGCATTGTCTGACTTAAAATGTCACCTCTTCTTTACACTGATAAAACCTTTAGTTTTTCCACAGGTCAGGGACTTGAAAGGAATTTGGGGATTTAGACATACATATTAATCAATTAAAAAACCTTCTAACTGATTACAGATTTAAAAGCATCTTAGGTTTGTTTAGTTCACCCTCAATGGTGTGATCCTTTGATCTTTTACTTATAAATTCTGTGCCTGATACCAGTTCTCTCACTAATACCTGAAGGAGGAGTAAGACTTTGAAAGCTTGTGTTTTCAAATAAACCTTTTGGACGATAATCTGGTATCATGCGATTTCTGACCTTGTCCGCATCAGTCCAGCACCGGCACCTCCACACCATACAGCATTCTTGCAATCAGGTTATCTAGCCCATCCCACTACCAACACGTGGGCCACAGATTTGCTGGTTACAGCAACTGAAGAGCAAGTTCAAAATGTCTCTTTAAAAATGTTTAATGACAGCTTCTACGTCTATCACACTATCAGACAGCCAGTGAGTTCCATACACCCTCACTTGAAAGTTACTAACACTTCCACCTTTACTCACTTCTAATCCTTCTAGTGATTATTTTCATTTGTTTATTTACCTCCGCTAATGAGGACAGGTGCTTCGCATTGCTCCTGTTTGTGCCCATCAAATTTTACACATCAATATGACTGCCATTCAGCCTGCTGTTCCAAAGTTTAAAAAAAAACATCATGGACCATCCAATCTTTCCACATAGCTAAAATTCTTCATTCCTGATAACACCATAAAATTTGTTACCTGTTGCCGTTACTCCAACAACCAGTTTTAGTCTACACTGATTTACAGGGACATACGCAAATTCCCAGCTAATACCCACCACCTGCCTTCAATTAAAAATAACTTCAGAGTTAACAAGCATCAGGGGCTGAACGTCCTTAAATGATGTAAACTACAATTCTGAAAATTTCTCTTTATTGAGTCCCCAGTTCAGAAACTGGCTCAAAAGTACACTGAAGAAAATTTAAAAACCACATACCCCATGAGAAGTGACCTAAAACTGAACTCATTCTTGGTGTATGATCCTTTGTCTAGGTCAGTATGCGCTGCCTACTGTGACTTGAAATAACAGTAGGTTCCCAGAATTGTCACCTTCATAAAGGACCAAAGACCAAGGAAACAGAGCAAAAAGTGTGTTCAGCTAACATCATCTGGATGCCTGATACCACCTTGCACAATAAAAGAGGATTTTGACTGCAGTTTCAGACTGAACATTACTGGGATACAACAGTACTACCAGCTATGGATAGAAAGGATCATTATATCCATTATGACCAGTTACATGGAAATCATCAATTATCACTTCTTTACTCACTACTAATCTTTGTAGCAATTATTTTCATTTGTTTATTTACCACATTGAAGTTCAAAAGAAAAGTCTGGACTCTCATCTTTTAGGTAAAGCATCAAGAGGACAACTTTCATAGAGGTAATGTCTTCAAGGGACTTGCTTTCAACTCCAGGACTAAGCTGACTACACCACACCGATACCTCTTAAGCTGTTGTAGATGGATTCTGCTATTTATCCTTACCTCCAACACTGCAACAGGAAATCAAAACTTTACCATGTTCCCTGACATCTCAGCAGAAAGTGCATTCTCATTTAGCACCAATTCTAAAATGTCAGGAAACCAGTTTCAAATTCTGGTCTCCGCTATGTTACTCTGACTCCAGAGTGTGGCAGCACATTGAGATGCAGCCAAGGGCATCAGCTTTTACACATGGTTGACTATTACGAGACTTTGTATGATTCTTCTTGCACTATGAAAGAAATTGGAGTTTTACCAGTAATATAATTTGTCAGCATGTGAGTTACCGTTAGCTACCGGTAAAATCAAATCTCAAGAATGTAAACCACCCAAGTGATTTCCATTGGCAGGCTACTAAAACAAGATGATGAGTGCTAAATAACAAACAGTTATAATCGAAGAACCAAAAGGATTTAAATACAGTACACCAGTATAAAGGGAGACAATGGTCTCATGGTATTATCACTAGACCATTAATCCAGAGTCCCAGGTAAATGTTCTGCAGACCACAATTCAAATCCCACCATGGCAGATGAGATATACACAGAGAAATATCCCCTTCCTCAGTGATCGGGGAGCCCAGCACTGCTAACAATCTTCAGCCGTAAGTTCATTATGAATTTTCCACCTTGGCCTCCTCCAGAGGTCTCCAATATCACAGGTCTTCAGCCAATTCAATTCATTCCTTGTGATATCAAGAAACAGTGGAGACATTGGATAATGGAAAGGCTGTGGGCCCCAAACACATTCCAGCAATAGGACTGAAAACTTGCTCCAGAATGTGTTGCGTCGTAGCCAGGCTGTTCTAAATAATATTGGCATCTTATGGTCTTACCCAAAAATATGGAAAATTGCCCAGGTACACCTTATTAACAAAAAGCAGGACAAATCCAACCCAGCCAATTATCGACCATCCGTCTACTCTCAATCAACAATAAAAGTGATGCAAGCTTTCATGAATAGTATTATTTAATAGCAATAACCCACTTACTGACAGCCAGTCTGGATTCCACTAGCGCAACTCAACTGCTGACCTCACTTCAGCCTTAGTTATTTTTGTCCACATTTGAAACAAATTCCAAGGGTGAGACAAGAGTGGCTGTCCTTGACATCTAGGCTGCATTTGAGGTGCACTCCCAAAATGGGGTCCATAAGAGGCAAAACTCTCTCTCCACTGGTTTGAGTCATACCTGGCACAAAAGGAAGATGGTTGTGGTTGTTGGAGGTCAGTCATCTCAGTTCAAAGGAGACTTTTGCAGGAGTTCCTCTGGGTAGTGTTCTAGACTCAATCAATCTCAGTTATTTCATCGATGACCTTCCTCCATCATAAGGTTAGAAGTGGAAATGTTTGTTGATGCTTGCACAATGCTCAGCACCACTCCCAACTCCTCAAATATCAAAGCAATCCATAGCCATATGCAGCAAGATCTGGACACCATCCAGGCTTGGACTGAAAAGTGGCAAGTAACATTTACACCACACAAAGACCATCTCCCACAAGAGAACTAACCATCACTATTAGACATTCAATGGTGAATTTCTCACTATCACATAACTACAATGCTCCAAGGGCAGGTCTAGGTTAGGAATCCTACAGAAACTAACTCACCACCTGTCCAGAAATCTGCATTACACAACTCGGGTCCATAACAGGATAGTCCCCACTGCCTTGATACATACAGCTCCAACAAAGCTCAATACCATCCAGGACAAAGCAGTCTACTTGAATGGTAACTTAGTAGTGGCAATGTGTACCATCTACAAGATGCACTGCAGAGATTCACCAAGATTCCTTAGATAGCACCTTCCAAAACCATGGTACCATTATGAAGGACAAGGACAGCAAATACATGGGTACATCAACAAGCTTCCCTCCAAGCCCCTTGTCACCCTGACTTGGAAATATAAGCGCTGCCTTCAATATCACTGGGTCAAAATTGTGGAACTTGCTGTATGTTATTGCCGGCGTAGCTACCGCAAATAAACAAAGCAACAACCCCACCACCTTCTCATGGGCAAGGCAGACACCTAAAGCCCCCATGACTTAATTTTTAAAGAAATGTCTGTAAGAAATATGTATTCAGCTCCTAAAGCCAATTTAGCTATTCCCTTCAATCAAGGCTGATCTGCACCTTAATTTCATTTGTGTCATATCCATTGTGTAATTTTACTTGTTAAATTGAAAATTTCAATCAATCCATGCAATCTAATTTAAGCATAGTTTTGGTTTCAAAAATTTATCAGAAATGGAGATTAAATTTTCCTTTTCTTTTCTGCCCCCACCATGGTATAACTTAAGTTAGAGAGTCTACTGATAATCATGCCCCACTCTTCCACAGATACTATGGGTGAGAAAAGAACATAGACTGGGTAAAGACAATTCCAAAAGATCAAAACTATGGACTTCAAGGGTGGGTGAAATTGTCATTGGTGCTAAAAATACATTCTGTTGGCTGTAGAGTCTGGAGGTTTCTCTCTGCTGCCCTGGAACATATAGCTTTTGACATTCAGCATCCCTTCACTACTGCAGAAATTAAGCTCTTCAATTAGAGGAGTGACAAATTATTTTTAAGAAACACAATGGTTTCTTGGCTATATCATTTTTTAAATGATCCTCGAGTAGGTCATAACCCCAAATCTTAAATTGAACAAAAAACTGTATCTCCAACACATTTTTGTAAACGTAAGCAAAACAGATAGGTCAGAAATACAGGAATAATAAAAACTAGAAAAAAAAGCACATGTAGATGAATCTGTAACAGAAAACTAGAAGACTGAAGCAGGAGTAGGCTCAGACCTGGCTCGCCATTAAATATGGTCATGGCTATCTATCGAGCTCAATATCCTAAAATCCTACCCTCCACCCCATATCCCTTGATCCCTTCTGCCACAAAAGCTATATTTACCTCCTCTTGAGGACACAATGTTCTGGCCTCAATCACTTTTTTTGGTAGTGAATTCCACAGGCTCACTACTCTCTGGGCGAAGAAAATTTCTCATCTCAATCCTAAAAAGGTTTACCCCTTGTCCTTAAACTAGGACCCCTGGTTCTGGACTTCCCGACAATCAGGAACATCCTTCTTGCATGTAAACCGTCTACACTTATTACAATGTTATAGGTTTCCACGAGATCATCACCCATTCTTCTAAACTCCAGTGAATACAATCCTAAACAACTCAATCTCTCCTAATACGCCAGTCCTGCCATCCCACTAATCAATTTAGTAAACTTTCACCGCACTTTCTCCAGATGAAGAACATCTTTCCTCAGATAAGAGACCAAAACTGCACACAATACTCCAGGTGTGGCCTCACCAATGTCCTGTATAATTGTGGCATGACATCCTTGTTCCTGTACTTGAAACCTCTTGTTATTTACACTTGGTCTTCTTCACTGCTTGCTACACCTGCATGCTTAAGTAACTGGAGCATGAAGCCACCCAGGTCTTGAACATTTCTCTCTCAATTTACAAACAGTTCAAATAATGTTCTGCCTTCCTATTTTTGCTAAGAAAGTGGATACCCTCACATTTATCCGCATTATACAGCATCTGCCATGCGTTTGCCCACACACACAGCCTATCCAAAATCTCACTGTAACATTTCTGATTCTTCCTCAAGGCTCACACTTCCACCTAGCTTTGTGTCATCTGCAAATCTAGAGAAATTACATTTAGTCTCACCCAAATCATTAACGTCTATTGTGAATAGCTGGGGTCCTAATACTGATCCCTGCAGTACCCCACTAATCACTGCCTACCATTCAGGAAAAGACCCACTTACTCCTACCCTGTTTTCTGTCTCAATAAACTACTCCAATCCCATGTGCTGTAATTTTACACCTTAATCTCTTACGTGGGACTTTGTTGAAAGCCTTCTGAAAGCCCAAATTAACCACATCTACCAGCTCCCCCGATCAATTCTACTAGTTACATCCTCAAAGAATTCCAGTAGATGGTTTGTAGACCTGTAGCTATACCATTTTAATTTTTGCAGATTATAGAACACAAGTGTTTTAGATTCGAATAGACAAGCCAACAATGAATGCTAAACTCAGTGAGCATTCAATTACAATAGTTTGTAGAATCATGGAATCCCTACAGCGTGCATGTCATTTGGCCCATCAAGTGCACACAAACCCTCAGAAGAGCATCTCACCCAGACCCACAGCCTGCCCACCCCCCTCCCCACCACACACACACACACCACCCCATCCCTGTAGCCCTGCACTTCCCATGGCTAATCTACCTAGCCTGCACATCCTGGATACTATGGGCAATTGGCAAGGCCAATCCACCCAACGTGCACATTTTAGACTGTGGGAAGAAACTAGAGTAACCGGAGGAAACCCACACAGACACAGGGAGAACGTGCAAATTCCACACAGACAGTCACCAAGGGTAGAATCATTCATGGGTGCTGGGTGCTGTGAGGCAGCAGTGCTAACCGCTGAGCCACCAAGCCAGCCCATAGCACTGTATTCACATCGGAGCAAGTCAAAACATCTGAAAATTTAATTCCTACCTTCAATAGTAACTTCAACTTCTGGGTCTTCACTAGTTTCAGAATATTCCTGCTGAGTCGAATCTAACAAAAGTAAATACAGAATATTTATCACTTAGAGATACATCAAACCTTAAAATAGTATTACGTTTACACTTTCTTTCAAATAACACAAAAGAAAATAATAACTAAGAAACATTAAATGTAATAATTTTGAGCAAGGACAAAAAGGACAGAATATGGAAGAGTGGAAGACAAAAGAAATTGACAGAAAAGTGCATCCTCCAAGGCCAAAAGGGAGGTGGGACAAGAAAAGAAATAAATGATGTACCTGGAACTGGTGCGCCGCAAACTGAAAGAAACAAAAACTGAACAAGCAAAGGAAACAAAACGGGGACAAGAATTTACAATGTGAAATTGTCAATCTCTAATACTGAGTTGAGAAGGCCTAAAAGTGCTTAGCTGAAACGTGAGATGTTGCTCCTGAAGATTATGTTGAGCTTCAACGGTGCAGGAAGCCAAGGTCAGAAATGTCAGTGAGACAGAAAATTGACAGAATTAAAACAACAGGCCACCTTAAGCTTGGGTCCCCATTGTGGACAAACCCGAAGTGTGCTGCAATCATCCAATCTAGGTTTGGGCTCCCCAACATAGAGGAGACCACAGTGAACAACAAATTGTGGTGTAAACTGAAATAAGTTAACGTATTTCAAGGAATGCTTGGGGATGTACACATGCAGGAGACAGGAGGCAAACCACTCTGTATTTGGCATGGAAAGTCACTTTGAGCAGTGGTTGGGAGAGTTGGTGACGACTGGAGGTGTGAAACGGGGTATCACTGAAGCAAAGTCCTTTCAGAATGCTGAAATGGGAGGGGAATGTGTGTTTAATAGTATACAATTTGCTGCTTTTGAGACATATGTGCTGAGACAAATGACACCATAAACATTTTCAGCAATATTGGCTGAGGAATAAAGGATAGTCATGAAACTGGCAGAGTGCTTAATGGAATCCTTTATATTCATTTAAGGAACGAGCAGGACTTCGGCTTAATAGCTCATCATAAAAACACCTCTATCAGCGAAATACACCCTCAGTATTGTACTGAGGTGTCAGTGAATATTAGAGATCTTTAACAACACTCCCTAGACATCACATTACTGGTGATAACTGTGTGCGCTGCTGTAAACCCCTGCTAGAGCTGTCTGAATAGTGACTAGATGGAGAGTGCTTTAGTATCTGGAATTAGTGGGGTGGAACAAAATATATCCATGGAAGTGCTGACCAGTTGATCTTCCCCCATTTTCTGAAAATACTCTCATCAAGTTCAGGGTGAAACCTCTCTGTCCTTCTGAAAAAGCGATTGCAGGAACTTCTCAATATTATATTTCCTAAACAAATTACATATACCAAGACTCCAAAGACAACCGTGCACGATTGATCACAGGTGCCAGAACATCAGAGCTTTGGAAGATTGCGTGCTTGTCTGTTTTGCTTTCAAGAATTACCCTAATGGTCAGAAAATGATTTTTTTTTTTTTTTTTTTTTTTAAAAAGTTGAACCTGTAGAGAGAATATTGTATTTTTTTTCCTCCTTTCCTAAAGTGTGTGTGTGTGTTCTGGTTTATTTAAGAGGGATAAACATTTATACTTTCACATTATCAACTTGTTAACCAGTTATTTTGTTTGAGAGTAAACCAATAATTGTAGATATTGAAAGAAACCTGGTCAAGATATTTTACTTAAAAGTCAATATAGATAAAAGTATTTCATTGGCCAACTCAGTAACTGGGAAAGTTATTTTTAAACGTTGTAACCCACTAATCCTTTGTAACGTTTTGTCCCTGTGAGAATGCTTCACATTGAGTCTTTATTATTTTTTCTTCAGGTTAGCAGATAATAGAATACCATACTCAGTCAAGAAAACCTTGTAATTGGTTCCTTATTGTCTCTGGCAAAAAAAAGTCAACTACATTTTAAATTTGAGAGATGAATAGCTTTGTGTTAAAATAAAATCTCTGTGAAGCTAATTGGTGAGGTTGAATACAGGGAAGCCGATTCACCTTTCTTCACTTGGTTGCATAAAGATCCACTCAAAAACAAGTGACAAATTTGAATTGTTGTATCATGTACAACCAGTCTCTTGCACATCTGGTCCAAGTCTGCTTCAACATTCTTCAGCCAGCAGTACTGAGGTGATGATTGATCTCAGCCTCCTCCTCAGGTCCCCAGCATCACAGATACCAGCCTTCAGCCAACTTGATTCAGTCCACATGTTACGAAGGAACATTTGAAGGCACTGCATGGAGCATGTGCTGAATATGGGCATTATTCAAATTTTGTTCATTTAAAATCAATTCTAACATTTTAAACTTTAGCAGGCAGGATAAAGTACGTGAGCAATTATGGTACTAACCACAGACTCGAGTTCTAAATTCACGACAGCAAATTTAATTAATTATCATACCACAACTTCTGGATTGTTGCAAAAATACGATATTATGCCATACTTAATAAGGCTGACTCTTAACACCACTGAGAAGTTGCTCAGCAAATTGTAACCAGTCACTAGATTCAACAATAATCAAGTCCTTCTGCCTCACAGACTAGCAACGGTCAGACTCTCAATCCTGTAGAACCACTGCAAAAGCAGAACACCGCAGGAATGTTGGAAATCTCAAATGAAAACAGAAAATATTCAAGTCAAGAACGAGCAAGTCAAGTCAAAGAAACAAATTTGTTGCTGCTCCATCATTTGGCTGGTAAGTGACAAGTAACATTCAAGCTACACAATTGTCAAGCAATGGCGACTTCCTACAAGAGAATTCAATCATCTGTTCATGATATTCAATGGTATTGCCACTGCTGAACCCCCAGCCACCAGGCATCAGCCAGAAGCTAAAAAGTGAACCAGCCATAAATACTGTAGCTACAAAAGCAAATCAGAGGCTAGCAACACTGCAGCAAGCAACTAGTCACCTGACTTTGCAAAGCCTGTCAGTCATTACAAGGTAGAAGTCAAGAGAGAGTGTGATAGAATATTCTATACTCCCTTGGATAGTTAAACTCTAACAACTAAAAGCTACACAATATCCACAACAAACAACTGACTTAACTGGCACCCCATTTAATACCTTTAATATTCACTCATCAGCAGTACACAATGGCAGCATTTACAAGATGCTTTACAACATCTCACCAGAGTTCCGTGAACAGTGCTTTCCAAGTCTGCAGCTTGGACAAAAGACAACAGAAACACCACCAGCAAGTTCCCCTCCAAGTCAAACACCATCCTGACTTGGAGCTACATCACTGTTCCTTCACTGTTACGGAGTCAAATTCTTGGAATTCCCTCCTTAACAACAGGTTGGGGTGTGGCTACACCAGACTGCAGCAGAACAAGAAAGCAGCTCACCACCAGCAACTCAAGGACAAATCAGGGAACAGCAATAAGTGCTCGTCAAAGACATCTACATCCTATGAATCAAGACAAAGTAGGCAACTGTTCAGGGAATTGGAGGGGGTGGGGGGGGAGGGATGGACAGCAATTATTTTAAATGCGAGTTTCCCAAATCTAACTACTTGGACTTGCAATTCACAGGTATTTTTTCTTTAAAACTCCAACTGACACAGAACAATTTTAATCAACAGTTACACTTCAGTAACTTGGAGACTAATGTCTTGTTTAGGCTCTGATGTGAATACAAAAGGTAATATTTTAAGGGGGTTTAATCAGAACAGGAAAACAGAATTACTCCAATTCTTACCATCAGCTGTAAATTCCTCCTCAGTCTCATCACTTGATACATCAGCATCTTTCTGGGGCCCACTTTCTGTTGGCACATGAAACTTGAAATTACCGTACAATATCACTTTGCATGCCATAATATAGGATGCAATTGAAATGGGTATTTCAGCTGGAAGCTATCATTATGTCCCAACTGAACAGAAAAGATCAATTTCCTTTCAGTCACCATTTAAGTCAATGAAGCACCAAGTGAATCACCACAACTATGATGGGCACATTTCTTCCTTCTTTTCAGGTGGCAGAATTTCAAGCAACCAGAAATTTTGGGACAGGGATGAAAGGCAATGTTTTATATCGCACTATTTCTTGCAACAACCTCTGTAGAATAGTTATATCAGAGCACAAAAATTGCATATAGATACAGCTTCATATTCATCCTGATAACTGAACTTCATTGAAAAGTTGTGAATTACCAAAAAGTTCACAATGTTCATTCTTAAAAACAAATTAATTCACATGTCCAGTATTGATCAGTTGTGTAAAACATTTCACAACATAAAGCATTTGCCATGTGATTGCCCATTTCACATTTTATGTCCTGATTCATTCCCATGTTCCTCACGGTTTACTGCTTTCCTGGGTTTCAAATTACAAACCTTGAAGCATGAAAGAAGGACTTGCATATATAAATTGCACCTTTCATGACCACCAGACATCCCAAGGCATTTTTGCAGCCAATGAAGCACTTTTCAAGTATGAATCACTTGCATAATATAAGAACAGAACAGAGCAATAATGCCTCTCCTCCAACGTTCCTAATTAGCTGAATGGGCGAGTAGAAGCCCAAAAGATAACTTGCAGGTCTTGCTCTGGGATAAATAATATGCCATGACTTTTTTTTTAAAAATCTAAGCCGACATTAACCAGCCTCTCAAAGAGTATAAATTGTTAAACTGCCTTTTATAAATGCTTTAAAATCTACACAAATGACATCTACTGTATTCTGTTCAACCATTTCTAGTACTTCAACAACAAATTTCATTGCATTAGTCAAATACAAATTGAGACATCTCAAGTGCCTCTTTTTCTTTCCCGATCATTAATGACAGCTAAGATATTAGAAACAAAGTTAAACTGACTAGCCAGTAGTTCCCATTGACATCCTTATGCCCTTACTTGAAAGGATGTCATTCACATAGAATCACAGAATCCCTGGTGTGGAAGGAGACTGTTCGGTCCAGCGAGTCCACACTGATCCTCCAAAGCGCATCCTACCTAGACACAACCCCCCTACCCTACTCCTGTAGTCCCACATATCCGATGGCTAATCCACCTAACTTGCACACCTTTGGATGTAGGAGAAAACCGGAGCACCAAGAGGAAACCCACTCGGACACTGGGAGAACATGCAAAACTCTACACAGACTCGCCTGAGCCTGGAATCGAATCCAGAGCCCTGGCGCTGTGAAGCAGCTGTGTCACCCACTGAGCTACCGTGCCACCCATATCCAAGTTCAGATTATTGCACGTCCTTAAACAGTAAGACCAGAAAATCATACAGCCCAGCAAGTCTGACAATCCTCAGCTTCACTTTCTTGCCCTTTTGCTCATAACCCTCAATTCCCTTACTGATTAAAAATCGGTGTACTCAGCCTTGAATATACTTAAAACTCTCCTTTTCCAGCCCTGTGTGGTGAAGAAATTCACAAATTCACTACCCTCAGCAGAAATTCCTCAACAAATTAAAACATGCAATATCTTATTCCGAGATTATGCCTTCTGGTCCGAGACACAGCCTTAAGGGGAAAGACCTGTTTCACATCTGCACTGTCAAGTCCCCTTGACATCATGTTTGTTTCAATAAGGTCACCTCTCGTTCTTCTTTACTGCAATGGATACATGCCCGATGTATTTAACTTAAGATATAAAAGATTGTCCCTTTGCTCTCTAACCTTCTCTGGACTGCCTCCAATGTCGATATACCCTTTAGATAACAGAACTATTCACAGTACTCCAGCTGTGGCCTGACTAGTGACTTGCTTAATTTCAACAAGACTTGCCTATTTTTACACTGCATTCCCTTTGAAATAAAAATCACAATTTCAATTGCATTCCTTATCACCTGCTGAACTTATCTGCTAGCTTTTTGTGATTTGTGCACAAAGACTCCCAAAACCCTCAGTGCTGTAGCTTTCTGGAGTCCTTCTCCATTTAAATAATGTTCAGCTCCTCCTTTCCTCCTGTCTGTGTATCTCACATCTGCCGACATTATACTCCGTTTGCCAGATTTCTGCCCACTCACTTACGGTATTCATATCCCTCTGAAGATACTCTGCATTATCCTCACCCACTTGTACTTCCCACCTATTTTTGGCATCTGCAACCTCTGTTATTGTACATTCATTTTCCTGATCCCAGACTTTAAAATATGTTGTACATAACTGTGACTGCAGCACTGATCTGTAGCACTTTAGTTATAGGCTGCAATCCTGAAATTGCACCCCCCCCAATCCTAATTCTCCATCAAATACTTGGCCTATCCTCTATCCATGCTAATATATTATTTCTAACACTACGTGCTCCGATCTTAAGCAGCCTAACATGTACCTTATCAAACACCTGTAAACCCAAATAAATTGCATCCACTGTTAGCCCTTTATCTATCCTGCTTTTGCTTCCTCAAAAGAATTTGAGTAAATTTGTCAGGCATGATTTGCCTTTCATGAAGCCATGCTGACCCTGCTCGATCACAGTATGCATTTCTAAATACTCTGGTATTATGTTCTTCAGAACAGACCTTAACAATTTCCCAATAACAAACAAGCTAACTGGCCGACAATTACTTTCTTTTTCTCCTTCCCTTTTATATTAGCAGTTTTCCAATCATTGCAGTTTTTCCAAAAATCTACGAATTCTCAGAAGATTACTCCAAATAGGATATCTTCACTATCTCCATAGCTACTTGGTTCCTAGGATGCACCAGGGGACTTATTAATCTTTAACCCCATTGGTTTCCCTAGCATTTTTTCTGCAAGGATACTTACTGTATTTTTTTTCCTTTCCCCCTTTTGCCTTGACTTTTTTGAAATGCTAGAGATGTCTTCGGCTATGAAGACTAATAGGGTGTTTATTCAACAGATCTATCATTTCCTGATACCCCATTATTTCCCCAGACTGTTGTTAACTTCAAAATGTATAAAAAAGGAAGAGAGACATTAAAGAACCAGGCACTATTACTTGCCACAATCCACTATTTTCACCAGCACTTCCTTTAGTAGCATGCGATGCAAGTCAAATAGACCAGGCAATTTTAATCAGTCTTGCCATCATATCCTGCCCATCAATTTCCACCCCATCCATTATCTCGACCCTCAACATTTTTAATCGATATTTTGCCAGCATCTTTTCATTTGCTCAACATCAATACATAGTACTTGTTAAGTATCTCACAAAGCTAAGTCCTTCCCATCTCTTAAGCTGACAACTTACTGACTGGCAGAGCAGATTTGATAAGCTGCATACTCTTCGACTGCTCAAGTTTCTTATATTCATGGTCACCTGTGCAATACTTCCCCCGAATCTCCAAAATGATGGGACACATACTGCTATTTGGAAATACCCATGAATCTTTCCATAGCTTAAACTTAGTGTCAATAAACTAGGTTTTATGTTTTTTTCTTTGCAATTATTGTTGAAACAATGTAGGATTTATTGAACAGTACAAGTTCTACTACAGGAACTATGGCACCACCCAGTGGGAGCAAGCATTGGGACAATAAAACACGCTGCTTTAAAAAATATCAGGAGCATGGCAACACCAACGAGATTAAACAGAAAACACAAAATGAAAATGGAAGAGAGTCAAAGCAGTGACTTAAAACAGAATCTGAATTTGTACAGATTCTGGTCAGCCACTTAAAAGATTGCAATCAGCTGCAACTACCTGGTTTTGAATTGTAATCACAAGGACAAAAGTGGGGGTGGGAGCAAACAGAAAACAGATACACATTCTCCATACGATTAAAGTTGATCGCGCAAAGCCAAGGTAAATATCCAAGTACAGCAGCACCATGGGACCCTTAGGAATGCTGCAGATTAATAAACATCACGACATGGACAAATGACTGACTAACTGAGGGAAACTGGTCCTTCTCTAAAAGGGAATCAATCTTAAATTTTTAAAGATTGCTAGATGACAAGCACTGCAGGTGGGTTCCTCCACACCTATGAAGATGACATGACCTCGAAGTCTTGCAGTTAGCTCCTCTGACACAGGCAGGAGGTGCAGCTCAGTCGGTAGCAGCCTTATGAACATATGAAATAAAAGCATTCGATGATCATTTGGCTTTTCGAGCCTGCTCTGCCATTCAATAGCATTACGGCCAATTGGATTGTGTTTTGTGTTTCACATTCTCATCTTCATATTCCCCTACCTAACAAGAATCTCTCCATCTTTTCCTTAGGTATATTCAATTACCCACCTTCACAACATTCTTGCCTAAAGAGTCAAAGATCCTAAATTCAAATCCCTCCAAACATTTAAACACAAAATTAGGATAACTCTTTAGTGCTGTACTTGTGTTTGTGCTTCATAGTCACAGAGTCATTTTTAATGAGATGGCCGAGACCCCCTCCGTTTTGCCGGTTTAACATAGTAGATCCCAAAATATTTTGAGGAGAAGTGCAGGATCTCCTCTCCCGGCTCTTGGCCAATATTCATCACAAGATGATCTACTTATTGTCACAATGCTGGTCTGCTGGAGTTTGCTGTCATGTTTATTGATGGACAACAGTGGTTACAGATCACAAGTAGAGCGCAGTATAAAGTGATTTGGGACACTGTGGTCATGGAAAGCACTATAAAAATGCAGATTTTTATTTCGTTAGTACATTTAGATTCCTAGCCTGCTAGTTAGCTTGACAAATGAAATTGTGAACATACAACACTTTAAAACAGTACACAATAGACAAATAGTTCTACACATTACAAAATACTTTACCAATGGCAGGCTGATCATATAGGAAAACATTACTGTATGCGGTCATCATTTAAGGTTACAAATAAATCTAGATTTTATTGCCAATGCCTTGTTTGTGTAAATCATCTTGTCCATAAAAGGCAGTTTTCATTCTTGTCCACCAATTTCAACCATTTCACATAATCAGTAGATATCATTTCTGCACCTGTAAGCCAGGCTCGGTTCACCATTCTTACAATTCAAATTGTTGGAATAGAGGCTTCGGAGGTGAAAATGCAGAGAGAATAAAATTTCTGATGCACTGCTCGTCAATCCATTCCAAACCTCAACTAAAAATCGACGGTCTACAAGAATTGATCATTATCGGCATTCTTTCCATCCAAGCATTTCATCATTTTGCTCATCCGGGCCACCAACGGTAAAGTCCTTGAAGCCTTCACATCACATCCTGATCCAGGAGGGTGAACACTGCCCATCATGCTCAGAGCCAGTTAGAATTTCTGTTACTTCAAGTTCAAGGTTTTACATAAATCACACAATAGGCGGAGGATGCATTCACTTAACCTACAACACCTACACTAGACCGCTCTTCAAAAGCAGCTATGATGCAATTTGACGTCCAGTCGAATTTGCATTTATATAAAGTATTTAACATGTGAAATTATAGAAAAGGCACATAATGGATTTGAAGAGAAAAAAAAAATGAACGTTATACCAGAGGAGATGTTACAATGGGTGACCAAAAATTTAGTTGAAGAGATGGGTTTTAAACAAGTCATGAGGGAGGAGTTATATAGACAAAAGGGGGTGAGATATGAAATTCCAGAGCATGGGATCAAGTTAGCAAAAGGTATATAATGTCCAGAGGTGGCAAGAGATGAGAGATGTGTATAGGGCCAGAGTCATAAAAACCGATCATTCAAAGGAGATGAAAGGGATGTCAGGGGCTACAGAGGTTGCAGAGTTTAGGTTGAGAACTCTATGTCCAAGACATTGAGGACCAACGAAACAAACAAGAATAGGAATGGTGTTTTGTCAAACACACTGAAACTGTGCACTTAAAGCAGCATGAAATGCTTAAATAAATGCCAAAATGCAGGAACAAAAAATTCTACTGATTGAAGAAAAAGTCCTCATTCCGCATCAAGCTAGAGATGGAGATCACAGTAAACATGATCCAAGTTGCAAACAATTTCCACAGCATCCCCATCAACTCCTCGCCAGCTAACATGCTAACAGATAGAAAGCAACAGTAAAAATACTTATTTGGGAGAACACAGACTACCAATTTTGTGCAGGAGCACAAAAAGATCATAAATGTAATTAAATCAGCTCATAGGCGAATTATGCATCTTTAATTTTCAAAATCACTCAAATGGTCTTTGTAGAATACATGTCAATATAATTCAGAAAAATAATTACCTTGATAAGACTTTGATTGGGGAGCTGCCTCTGTATCACTGGCTTCTGAAGTAGTTGCACTAGGCCCTGGTCATAAAAACATGCAAATTGTTTGAAAAAACAAAAACAATTTACAACATGCATTTATAAAGTTGCATAAATTTGTGAAAAAAAAAATACAAAAAACCCTGAATGAATTAAACTTGTTCCATATTGATGATGGATTGAAACTTATGAATCAATTTCCCCCAACACACTCAATTTTCTGGGACAGACAAACATATTTAATTCTAGGATAATTTAGGTGAGTGCATCAGTCTGGGAAATCTCTCCCGGACACGCAAATAAAAATCAAGAAGTTCAAAGAAACTACTGTCACGTGCAACACAAAGTCCAACATCCCACCCTAGTTCTGGAACAACGGTCATTTAAATGTTTTCTTTCCACAGATGCTGCCAGACTTCGAGTTTCTCCAGGAATGTGTGTTTTCATATTACATTTCCAGCATCCACAGTTCTGTGTTTTATTTTAGTGTTTAATTCACTGCCACATCATCTCCAAGTATGCCCACCTTAAATTTCTGCTTCTCTTTCCAACGGGATTTGTTGCAAGCTTTCTTCTTGTTCACCGTTACTTTCGTTTTCATTCCTAATGTTTGACAAGGTATTTGCCAAAGCATGCTTCCACAGCCACATCTCAGTTGAAATCCACATGGGGTGAATCTAAGTTTCATCCCTCATATTGCAAATCCACCCAGGACCACATGTGTCTCTGTGATGTACAATGCTCCTCAGAGAGCTGTTCCTGCCGCATCCCAAGATCCACACTCAGCGCTATGTGCCGCCAAATGCACACTCTTGACCTCTCTCTCTCCATTAGCACCATCTCATGCTATCTCAAGATGACCAGCATCCCAGTTCCACTTCATTATTCAGCTCATTCATGTTCTAACAAAAATTATTTTCTCTTCATTTCAGGCAATTAAGAACCACAGCTGCACATCTTGAAGGTAGTCACAACCCTCTGGCATCTTCCTTCCCTCTGACTCAACCTCTTCTCCTAACCCACTTCTTGTCAAGGCATTTACAATCCCTTCTGACCTTCCACAAACTGATGCTGAATGTTCTGTACTCAGCAAAGACCTTAGTTTGATCCCTCTGCATGTAACATTGAAACTGTTCTCCCATCGTCTCCACACCCACTTCTTCGGATGGATTTTCTCCCTGTCCCTCAGAGCCCTTCACCTGCCTCCAACACTTGCTGCACTCCAGGCTCTTGGATCTGACCCTGACTTTGTAATCAAGCCTGTCAAAGCTGTCATCTGGCATATTGACCTACTGACTGCAAAGGCCCAGTGCCAGCTCTCTGACGATGAACACCTCCCCCCAACTCCTGCTATCAAGCATCAGGCTACTGTATCCAAAATTCTCATCTGGGAATCCGCCATACCCTTTGCTTTCCCTTCGCCACCCATCCTTCATACCAAAATTTATCAATTCACACTTCCCTGCATTACTTTTCATCTGGTATTAGTCCAATCAATCTACCAACCTCACAACAGCCTTTTGGAGTTCTGCACTATCTTTCTCACAATTGTGCCATGTACATCCAAGCCTAGATCATTAATATATAAATCTAGAGAACAGGTTCTAACACCAATGCTTCAGGAACTGCATTATAAATGTTTCTCCCCTCTGAGGAATGTCCATTAGCCACAACTCTATTTCTTATCACTTGGCCAATTTTGCATGCTTGGATGCACCTCATTCAGTCTTGTTGCCTTATCAACTTTGAGTATAGTCTCTCCGGTACCATCTCCTTATTAGTTTTAAAGCCTTTAAGAAGTTACATTTTCTCCTCTTACACCATGGCCTGCAGCATTCTTCCACTGCAAAGACAAATGCAAAGTTTTCAATTCATACCTCAGCAATGCCAATGCCTCCATGCACAAATCCCCTACTTGGCCGCACTCCTCCTTTTACATCCATTTTATTATTTATATATCAATAGAGAACTTCTGCTTGTTTTCAGCATGAGCTACCATTGTCACTTCATACATTTCACCATCTTCCTTTGCCCATTTTCCACTGTAATTGTGTTCTCCAGAGCACTGCCTCACCACCTTATAACTATTTGATTCTTGTATGTGCTCCCCATCCCAGTTCTCTTTCCCCATCTTCTGCCTCTCCTGCCATCACTATTATATTGTTCTCACTTAAGATAACTTGGTCTGCCTTTTTTCCCCACTTTCACACTTTCTTTACCTATGCTTCTTTTCTGCATACTTGCTCTGCCCCATTCATGATCACCTTCTTGCCTGAAGTCGTTGCAGATTCAAAAGGTGTTCAAATTAATAGAATCAGTCAGATGTTGCAATAAACCAACTCAGATGGACTAAAGAAATGCTTTATTACACAGCATACAAAAACATCCACGAATCCAATGTTTTTAATAACAGGCAGGTACAGAAAAATAAGATAATTTCATAAAATCAGACTGAACATATAGCTAGTCACATGTGCCAAGAGAGAGCACTGTAAACTGGATTTCCATGTTACCTTGAACACTGTATCGATAATAATCTGGATCTTCTGGCTCTGCTTTGATTGCAACTGGTTCAACAGATGTGCCTGAAACAATTTTCAGATATGAAAATGTTATACAACCAAATCTAATTTTATAAAGAGTTTACTCAAACAAGAAATTAATTTCTCGCCCATTCTCCATCTTCTGCAGGGACTAGTGCAGACACCAGAACTCTTCCCCATTTATTCAAGTGTTCACTAGTCACATATGGTCCTCATAATGAATGCCAGTAGACTATTTAGCCACAGCCAAGTGCAACGTTTGCTTCACCAACAAGTCAACTGACCCTCAATTATACATGGAACTCAACAATCAAAAGCAGCAATTCTGGGACCACTTACTAGCTACTTTACATTTGCTGCCCTCAAAAATGTTTGTTGTCAGAACTTTCAACGTAAACTCATAGCTGATAAATGACATACAACTATGTGATAGAAAAACATAATAGAACACCTCCTCAATATAGCCCATTTTGTCTCATTTGAAGTGGAAATTTAATACACACAATCAGCTGATGCTAGTTTACCAATTCACTCTGTTCACAATACTAAATAGCTGAGAATTTTAAGGGTTTAAAAGTACACCAATCTAAACTACTTCAAACATTAAAATGAGTTTACTCAGAGATGCTGATCTGCAGATGCTGGAGTCAGAGATAACACAGTGTGGAGCTGGAGGAACACAGCAGGCCAGGCAGCAGAGGAGCAGGAAAGTCGATTTCTGAAGAAGGGTCCCGACCCGAAACGTCAACTTTCTTGCTCTTCTGATGTTGCCTGCCCAACTGTGTTCCTCCAGCTCCACATGGTGTTATCTCTAAATGAGTTTAGTGCCTATTTTAAGCATACTTCATCATCCTTGTAACTTGAGGTAGATGTTTATAGACTCATTATAGAACAAGTGCAATCACATCCCACTGGTTCTTTGAAATATCTTCCCATAGGGTCTCACGCTCTTGCCCCACTCAATATATATTTTCCCCACTTCCCTTTTAAAAGCTATTACGACATCTAGTTACACCAGTTTCTATTAAGGCATGTCATGCCTAAAATGCTACTTGTAAAAGAAAAGTTTATCCTCTCCTTTCATTCCACTGGCATTGGGTCTTCAGTTGAGGCCCTGTTAATATTACTATAAGCCTCTCAATTTTGAACACCTCAATCAGATTTTTTAAACCTTTGCCAATGGAAAATTAAGCATCTTTATCTTCCTCATAACTGAAGTTTCTCCAGGGTAGTCATAGATTTGTTGCAAGTTGCATCCAATATGTTAACCAGGTTCTTTGGAGGAAAGTCAGGGTATTAACAAAGGCTGCAACAGTGTTTTATTTATTTTGGTTTTAAAACAAAAAAGGGGCTCGAAAGAGATTCTGCACAGTAAGATTATAATATTGAAGAAATACAGTATTAAACAGAATACAGATATTGAAGGAATACAACTGAGGATGCTTTGGAATGGAAAATCCTAGAATTAGCAAATTTTAAGCTTTCTGGGTGAAACAATTAAAATGAGCATTACAGTCATCTCATCTGAAACAGATCTGCAATCCTATTAAACTGTGTTAAATATCAAATTCTTTTACTTTGACAGTTGTTAATGCTAGATGCAATGACTACCTTCTGTTTTCAGCTTCTCCCATTACCCTGTCACTCATCACAGCATCCAATCATTTTCATATAAACTATCATTGCTTTTGTATTAGATGCCGAAAGCCTTTTCATTTGTCTGGGATGTGAACCAGCAATAATAGTGGCCTGCCTTCACCAATGGCTGGGTTCTTTTGCAGCCAATAATCCCTAGAATTGGTCTTGAACCCAGGATCTTCCTGCTCAAGAGGCAGGAGAGCCACCTATTCAGCACCACAAATGCATGAGAAATGATCATATTTTCACTGAACACCAGTAAATTCAGAAGAAAGTAACAAGGACACAAGTTAGCATTAAAAATACAATGCAGAAACTTTCAGTGGATACTGATACAACACTGATTTGTTTTTTTTCTTCAATAAAAAGCATACTGCATTGAGAATTTCAAGAAGTAGCACTTACTAGGTTGGCTGTCATCAGATGGCTCTGTTTTCACCTGAACTGGAACAAAGCTATAAAATAAAACCAACATTTTCAATGCATTCATGGCTAACTTAGGGCTTCAATTTTACTTAGCTGTGCATTCCCATATATTTTGGTGTGTCCAAAAATTTGTCTATCCCAACTTAAAACATATTAAATGATGGAGCACCCAGAGAGTTCTAAAGATGCAAATCTCCTTGGAGTTTAGATATTTTTCCTCATCTCAGTCCTAAATGGTTACATAGAATAGTACAGCACAGTACAGGCCCGTCGGCCCACAAGGATGTGCTGAACTTTTACCCTAAACCTAAGGTCCACCTAACCTCCACCCCTACCTTATACTATCATCCATATGCCTGTCTAATAGCCGCTTAAATGCCCCTAATGAGGATGACTCCACTACCCTCTCCGGCAATGCATTCCACGCCCCTACCACTCTCCAAGTAAAGAACCTACCTCTGACATCTCCCCTATATCTACCTCCACTCATTTTAAAACTATGCCCCCTCATAATAGCTACCTCCACCTTAGGAAAAAGTCTCTGGCTGTCCACTCTATCTATACTTCTGATCATTTTGTACACCTCTATCAAGTCACCTCTCATCCTTCGTCGTTCGAAAGAGAAAAGCCCTAGCTCTCTCAACCTTTCCTCGTAAGACCTTCCCTTCATTCCAGGCAACATCCTGGTAAATCTCCTCTGCACCATTTCCAACGCTTCCACATCTTTCCTATAACGAGGCAACCAGAACTGGACACAATACTCCAGATGTGGCCGAACCTGGCCAAACCAGCTTTTGTATAGCTGGACCATAACTTCACGGCTCTTGAACTCAATCCCTCTATTGATGAATGCTAACACACCATACGCCTTCTTAACAACTCTATCCATCTGGGTGGCACCTTTCAGGGAACTGTGGACATGAACCCTGAGATCCCTCTGCTCCTCTACACTGCCAAGAATCTTTCCGTTAACTCTGTATTCTGCTTTCAAATTTGTCCTTCCAAAATGAATCACCTCACATTTTTCAGGGTTAAACTCCATCTGCCACTTCTCAGCCCAGCTCTGCATCCTATCAATGTCCCTTTGTAACCTAGAACAGCCCTCCACACTATCCACAACTCGACCCACCTTCGTATCATCCGTGAACTTACTAATCCACCCTTCCACTCCTTCATCCAAATCATTTACAAAAATCTCAAACAAAAGAGGACCCAGAACAGATCCTTGTGGTACACCACTCGTAACTGAGCACCATGTTGAATATTTTCCGTCCACTACCACCCTTCGTCTTCTAAGTGTCAGCCAATTCTGAATCCAATCTGCCACATTTCCCCCTATCCCATGTCTCCTTACTTTCTGCATCAGCCTACCATGGGGAACCTTATCAAACGCCTTACTTAAATCCATAAAGTTACCTCTTTATTCTGAGATTATGCCATTGTGTTATAGATCACAGCCAGAAAAAAAACCGCCTCTCAGTATCTACCCGGTCATGCCACTAGAAAATATTGTCTGTTTCAATGCAACCACCTCTTTCTTCTAAACTAGGACAATTTACTCAATATATCACTGGGCAATCCTCTCATCTCAGGCACTAATCTAGTACATCCTTCCTTAAATATGGTGACCAAAACTGCACACAGCACTTCAGGTTTAGTCTTAACCAATGTCCTGTAAAAAATATAACAAAATACTTCTTTATTCCTCCACTTCAATCCTACTGTAATTAAAGCTAACATGCCATTCACTTTTTTAGCGCTTGCTCTTCTACATACCAACTGTTGACTGTAAGAGTACAAAGTCTCTCTGGTCATAACAATAAAAAAAAAATACATTTTATAAGATAAATAAATGTGTGAATTTAGATGTTCAAAGTCAACAGCCTCACTCTTGCCCACATTATCTCTTGTTTCGTTGCCCAGGCACTTAACCCGTCCAGATCTCTAAGAAACACCAAAAATGAGGAGAAACTCAGCAGGTCTGGCAGCATCTCCCTTTCACAAAACCAAGCTGATTCTGTCTTATTATCGTGCTTCTCTTTTAATTGGCCTGCTACAGTAGCATAAATAACAGTTTTTTAAGTTTCCCTGACAGATGTTAAGCTAATTAGACAGTAGTTTCAAGCCTTCTCTCTCCCTCACTTTAAATAAATATTTACCGTCGAATCTAATGCAACCTTATCCAAATCTAAGGATTTTGTAAAATCAGGACCAAGGAAACATCCATCTCACTAGTCATTTCTTTTAAGACCCCAGATGAAGGCCAGGGGACTTGTCAATACAACTCCAACAATTCACTGAGTGCCACTTTCCTAATGATTGTTAGGTTTTGTACCACTATCCTTTCAGTTTCTTGATTCACAGCTATTTCTATGCTACTTATATCCTCTACAGTGATGAGCAATACAAAATCACCAGTAATCTGACTTCTCCTTATGTACCAATAATTCCCCACTCAATTTACATAGGATCCAGGTTCATTTTAACTCTTTTCCTTTTTAAATACTCACTTGAACTTTGTTATTCTGCTTTCTCATACAAGTTTCACCCATATTAATCTTGCAGTCATGTTTGTTTGTATTCAACCTTCTGATCTGTCACCCATTTTTGTGAAATATATGCGGTTGTTTCAAGTTTGATGTTAACTTTAGCATTATTTTAAAGTCACAGATGATGAACACTTCCTTGGAAGTTTTTACTCATTTGGAATTTATCTCCTTTTATGTCAGCCATGCTATCTCTCCGGACCAATCCCTTAACCCAATTTGCCCAGTTCACTTTAGCTAGTTCTGCTTTCATGCCCTCATCATTGCCCTTATTCAAGTTTAGATTGGAATCTTGGACCTACCCCTAACTCCTCCAAACAGTATATTATGATGACTGCAACCTAGGAGTGTGTTTACTAAGAGGTCATTAATTAAGCGAATCGCATGGCACAAATACCAGGTCTAGTGTAGTCTGATCTTCGGTGAGTTCCAAACCATGCCATAAGAATCTATTCCATAAACATCCTATGAACTCTCCTCATTTAGGTCACCGTTGCTGAACAAGTTTCTCAGTATACAGACACACTAAATTTGCCCATGATTATCAACACACCTTTCTGACAAGTTCCCATTATTTCTTCCCTTTTACAATATTCTACTGCAGATATTGTTAGGGAAGCTGTACCCCACTCCCCAAAAAACTTCTTCCCTATACCATTTCTCAGCTCTGCCCCAACCACTTCCACTTCCTGGATAATGCTAAGTCCATCCGTGAGTGCCTATAAAACTTTAAAATTCAAGGCCCTTGGGGAATATAAAAGCAGAAAAGAACTTAAACAAGGGATTGGGACAGCTAAAAGGAATCTAGCAAGTAGGATTAAGGAGAATCCCAAGGCACTATTTATATATATTTGGAGCAAGAGGATAGTTAGAGAAAAGGTGAGAAGGGTAGGTCCACTCAAGGACTAAAAGGAGGGAATTTATGTGTGGAGGCAGAGGAAGTACGTGAGGTCTGATTAGGATCAGTACCTTGCATTAGTATTCACCAAGAAGGACATGGATGATGATAACATTAGGGAGGAATATGCTGATATTTGCCAAGGTGATGGTGGCGTTGATTGTCTTGAAAAACATTAAGGTAGATAAGTCCCCAAGTCTGATGGGATCTATCCCATGATACTGAGGGAAGTAAGGGAGGAGGTTGCTGGGGTCTTGACAGAGATTTTTGTATCCTTTTTAGGGACAGCCAGCATTGCTTTTCACAGGGGTGGTTTTATCTCACAAAATTTGAATTTTTTGTGCAAGTGATGAAGACAAGTAATGAGGGGAAGGCAGTGGATGTCATCTACATGGACTTTACTGAAGTATTTGACAAGATCCCTCGTAGCAAGTTGGTCCAGAAGACTAATTCACATAGGATCCATGGCGAGTTGGTAAGTTGAATACAAAATTGGGTTAGTCATTAAAGACAGAGTAGCTACGGAGGGGTGCTTTTCTGACTGAAGTTCTGTGACCAGTGGCATTCTGCAAGGATCAGTGCTAGGACCTCTGTTGTCAGTAAGATAACTGAATAATTTGGATGCAAATGTAGAAAGACCGATTAGCAAGTTTGCAGACAACACAAAAATAGTTGGGAGTTGTGGACAGTGAGTATAGTTGTCAAAAGACACAGCAGGGTATAGATCAGTTTGGGAAAAAAAAAACACACACACAAATCGGGCCAAGAAATAGCAGATGGAGTTTAGTCTGGACAAGTGTGAGATGATGTATTTTGGGAGATTATACACAAGAAGAAAGTATACTGTAAAAGGCAGAACCCTTAGGAGCATTGATATACAGAGGGATCTTGGGTATGTACGTCTATAGCTCGCTGAAAGTGTCAACACAATTGGATAAGATGATAAAGGCATCAAACTGCATGCTTGCCTTCATCTGTCAGGGTATCGAGTATAAAAGCTGGCAAATTACGGTGCAGCTATATGAAACTTTAGTTAGGCTACATTTGGAGTGCTGCGTGCAGTTCTGGTTGCCACACTATTGGAAGGATGTGAAGGCTTTTGAGAGGGTGCAACAGAGATTTACAGGATTGTTGCCTGGATTAAAGTAGTGATAAGCAGGGGTTGGACAAATTTGTTGCTTTCACTAGAGTGTCAAAAGCTAAGAGGCAATCTGATAATAAATATATAAAATTATGAGAAGCATGGATAGGGCGGGTATTGGGAGTCATTTTCCCAGGATGAAAATGTCAAATACTAGGTGGCATAAGTGTAAGGTGAGAGGTGAAAGTTTAAAAGGGATATGCAAGGTAAGCTTTTTTTTTAAAAACAGAGGATGGCGAGTGCATGGAACCTTTGCCACATGAGGTGGCAGTAGCAGATACGATAACTTAAGAAGCATTATGAAGCAACATGAACAAGCAGACAATAGATGGAAAAGGACCATGTTCAGGCAGATGGTCTTAGTTTAGAACGGCACCATGGTCAGCGCACACATAGGTGAGCCAAAGGGCCTGTTCCTGTGTTGTACTGTTCTAGGTAGTACTCATGCTGTTAAAAACACAATAGGACTACTCGTCAATAATTTGGGCAAGTGGATGGAAATGCAGAAAAAGAATGAAGTGAACAAGTCAGTTAACAGGGGGGAAAAAAACAGCAAGTGAAAAACAATAAAAGCAGAGGAATGCAGAAGGGAAATGGGACAGCAAAAGCCGTAAGCAATGGGAGAGTGAGACAGTGAAAGAGAAGAGGAAAGAAAAATATACAGACAGAACGAGAGAGACCTTCAGACAGAATGAAGGGAAAAGAGGCAGAGTCAAAGAATGGAAGAACGCAAAGAGAAAGTCAGGTGACAGACAGATCACAGGCATATAGAGGAAACAGAAATCCCAGATGAAACATGAAGTGGCTAAAAAGGGAAAAGCAGGAAGAGGGGAGGAGGAAAAGAATAGGAGGAAGAGATAGTTGAGGATAAGAAAACAAGATCATAGGGTGAATGGACAATTTAAGCATTGCCACAAAGTTAACAGACATATTGTCCTTTATTTCCCTTCTCACCTGGCAGGTGGCATCTGAGAGTTTTCTTTTCCAGTTGGCTGTTTCTTTTCCACTACAAAAAGAAATATTTACATGTGAGTAACTTGCCCACACACAGCAATTGGATTTGAAAAACTCAAATTGAAACCTTTTATTTCAAAATAAATAATCAAGTTGGCAAACAACATTCTTTAAAAATAGTCATTCAAGGATAACAGGAAGCATTAGCATTTATTGATCATTCTCAATTGCCCTTGCAAGCAGTAGCAAAGCACTGCCCTCCATTTTGCGAGTGAGGAGAACAGACAGAGACAGAGAGAGAGAAGAGGAGGGGGGTGGGCAAGAGGGAGACAGAGAGAGGGAGGTTGGGGAGAGAGGAAGAAACAGGAGGGGCTAGGAGACAGAGCTCGGGGTGGGGGAAAAGGACAGACAGGGAGGGAGAGAAAGAAGGAAAAAAAAAGAAAGACAGACACAGAGACAAAGAGAGAAAAAAAATTGCTTAGTGCTTTGGGAAGCGCGTTCCAGCATCATAATCCAATGGCAATGAAAGAACAATGATATAGTTCCAAGTCAGGGTGGTATACAGATTTGAGAGGAATTTGCAGGTTTGAAAAGTGCCATTGAGGGAACCTTGGTAAGATGCTGGAATGCATCTTGTGGATGCTATTACTGTGGATCAGTGGTAAGGGAGTGAATTTTGAAAAAGGTGGTGGATGGATTGCTTTGTACCAGATGGTGTGGTGTCTAACTTCTTGTATATTGTTAAACCTGCACTCACCCAAACAAGTGAGTGGCTTTCCATTACAATTTTGACTTATGCCTTGTAGATAGCGGGTGGCTTTGGTAAATCAGGTGGGAGCTATACACTGCAGAATTCCCTGTCTCGACCTGCTCTTGTAGCCACAGAATTTGAATGGCTGGTCCTGTTCAGTTTCTGGTCAATTCAAACTTACAGCCCTAAAACTGCAGGAGGATCAGTCAGACTGTCAGTTAACAGACTGAAGCTGAAAAATGAAAAATGGAGTTTATAGAAAAATATTGTCCAAATTCAATGTCAATGTTTTGCTAGCAGACTGATCTGGTTTCATTATATAGGAATTCCTACATTTCATCCTTACAGGTTTATGAGGAACCAGCTGCTATCATTTAGTATCTTAGCGTATGAGTCAGCAAAGTGGATACACATGGGGAGGGGTGTATTTGTGACAAGCATAGACTGGCCATCAAAACTTCACTAAAATATACAAATATATCCAAAGATGATTTTTTTTTTTAATCAAATCTATAAATTACATGATATCAACATGGGTTTCATAGCAATTAATCACATACTTCTAAGTAATGTGTCATATCCTTTGCCTATCACAAAACTCAACATGGAGAAGTTTAACCCCTTGGTTCACAGCCATCTTCAGAAGCAAAGCTCTTGGTAGCTGCAGAATCAGTGTTTGGCTCAAATGAACAGTGATTGACAAGAGTTGCCAATAAACCATCAAACAGTGACCAAGACATTGCTTTGGCTATTTTTGTCAGGTCAGCCTCAAATGATTTGGCCAAATCTAGGACTGTAATTGGAATATGTTTCCTACCTCCAAGGTACATGTGAAAAGTAAATTAAAAAGTTCTACATAAATTCCCATCTCTCTCGTGAGGGAAGTGGACAACCCCGCTCCAGTCACCAAACTCATTTGATATTTTCAAGAGGTTGGTTATTTATAAATGTACAGCATCTTTCTTTTTTAGATACTGCATTGTTGGTGAGCTCATCTAGTGACTGAGTGTATTCACCTTCCATCTTCAGAATTAGGCTATGCAATGAAATGCAATGCTGGATAAAGTGCACATGACATATTACAGCTGCTATTTGGGAGACTAATTATACACTTCCAACATCCTGAAGGTTGTTTCATATTTCACTGCTTTCACAGTATAGGGAATTGAAGAACAAATGCTGTTCACAAAAACAGAGTTGGAGGGGGGGAGCAGTTCCTTCCTGGTGGGTCGGCAGCAGTGGGTTTCTTTGCTGAAGTGGCAGTCACAGGAGGTGGCAGCGGCAGCAACGTAAGCCAGAAAAGGCACTAGCTGCTTCGGTGTTGTGGATGCAGCATTGAGTTTGGGCCCCAGCAGCTTCAGTAGAGGCTGCATTGCCAAGTTCTGTCCAGCACAAACCCATGGCAGCAACGGCACTGGTGGATGGTACCCAAGAACAGCGACATGGTTCCAGCACTGGCGGTGCAGCTACAGGCCATGGCAGGGCCCGGCTATCCGACGGCAAAAACGGTGGAGGTTCTGACTGCAGCAGAGTGCAGGGTTCAAGGGCACCTCAGTGTTTACAGCTGAGGGATGGACTTTGTGGCTTTGTTTTTCTGCTAGCAAGGATTCATGGAGGAGGCAGGGAGTAACCTAGACATTTCCTTTTCTTTTGGCTGTTCCTTTTATTTCTGTTTTGGTTTTTAATCTTATCTTTCATATACTGAGATGGCGCCAGAGAATGGCAACTTTGTGCACTTTTTACTGTACTCCAGTACACAACAATAAAATCTAAATCTAATATTACGAAACACTTCTCATTTGGAACCCTGGACAACTTCTTAGTACAGGGCGTTTCTTTTTAGATCACATCTACCACAGATAACTTGCATCAAGACATTTCATCTTGAAGACTTCCTTTCTCTCCAACATTTATTACAACATATCATGATCAAGACTTGATCTTTTACAAGTAGTAAAACAGTGAATCCTATTCCATAAAGAACAATTAATCTACATATCTATAATGGGCAAATTATCTTCAGCATGTCCTATGCAGAGAATTTCTCTTAAAGCATAAATTATCTACACAGGAATCAGTACTTCTTCAACTAAAAGTGCATGTAAGAATCTAATTACTTCCTTAACTTCCCAACTAAAGGACTACATGCCCCATTTTCATTAATCAAAAATTAAGAAACCACCCCCACTCTAATATCCATCAGGGCAATTAGCATGTACAGCAGCACTGAAAATTACTAATTTCACGTCCTTAGGTTTTTATCCTTGGGTGAATCAAAGAATGTGCTTTTTAAAAAATTATTTATTTGCCTTTAGTAGGATACTTCTGAAGGTGATCTTAACATACCAAGACTAGCTTTGCACTTGTCTGGGTACATAACCAATCAGGCTCAACCACAATCTCATCTTTCTACGATGTTGCAGGACTAACTGGAATGAGAATTGACATATCCAAATAGGATTGATAATTTAAAGTTACTCTGGACCTATTCTGTTTAAATCTAAAGAAATAAGATTTTAAAACACTAGAAACCTACCTCCCAGAGATTTATTTTAATCTAGCGTTTTTCAAATTCTGCAGCAATATCCAATCATAAATTAACATGCATCAAGATATCTTCTAATTTTCTTTCATGCTATAAAACACTACACGATCTGCTCTCCGATGTGCATGGCTGATTTTCAGCAAACAGATCAGTGAAAAATTGCACACCCTTTAAACAACTGTGTTCATTTAATTCCCACTACATCCCCACTGCATTGTTTGCCTCTTTGGCAGTTTCAGAAAAAGTTCTCTCAAAGTTCTCACCTGCAGAAAACCAGTGTTTGCGTCAAGTGATAACACTCATGCAGTCAAGAGCTAAAGTTGAGAGTCAGGATTATCTTTCCTGAAGGAAATCCTTGTCATCCAGCCTCTCTTCGGAACTCCAAGCAACTACATAACCTTACAAATGAGCCACTGACAGAGTTTTCTATGTTCTGAACATATTGCATATTTTCAGGTGGGGCTTCCAACCTTGAATGGTGCAGAAATGGAGTAGGAGAGACACTCTAGGGTAAAACTTGCAAGTAGAAGATAGATGGTGAGAATACTCCCTCCTTCTATGAAACATGTTGCTTATTTTCAGCTAGGTTTTTAACATTCGAGGCCTTTAAATGGGTGTGTCAATTTGACCTCGGCTTTATTGACAGCAACCAAAATGTCTAAGACAGGAGGACTTCGGCTTCTAGTCCTAATTCAAGAATATTCTGTAATTCTCATTTCTTTGTCCAAATTATTCAAACCACAACCTCTACTTGCACTTTGATGAATTTCAGGATTACTATTGCAACATCCCACTCTCCTGCACATGGTCAGATCCTTTCTCAAGTACATGATCATTTTCTAACACAAGAGTCACACTCAGACTCACTATTAGAACATACACATTTTTCTAAAACTCTCCGTTCTACTCCATTTCCGATTCTAGCAGTTCCTAGTGCTCACTTCTCGATTATCCTAATCTACACTAACTACCATTTAAGCTTGCCAGTAGCCTTTCTTGCACATGCAACCTTTGTCACAACCCTCTATTCACAAGACTCACCTGGTTCCTCTTGTAGGCAGTTAGCTTTGCATGACAGCTCTATCATATCCACGCAGTCCTTGATCTATCACATTCTGTTCCGCACCACCGTGGCAACAAACACAAGTAACTGATGTACAGACTACCTCATCATCCATCACCTGTCTGTACCTGGACAATCTCAAAACAAAGTAACTGTGTCCTTAGTCTTTGTTATCCAGCAGAATATCACATGTTCCACCAAGGACAGCATACATCTGATAAAACTAGGAACCTCTCTGAAAACCAAAAACCAAACAGAACCAAGAACCTGTCTACATGTGACAGCTTGCACAATCCAACTATGTAAATGCCAACAGTGAACCAGGGATCTCTTAAGTTGACCTTCTTTACACCTCCATACAGTCTGTTAAAGTCCATGGTATTTTCCTCTGTGGAGCACCACTTTGTCTTTAAAAATCTTCAGGCTGGCTGTGCCACATAGACATCCAAAAAAACGATCATCTTTCTTGTAAATGTCATCCGGGAGGCCTAACGGAAGATCCAAACCTCAACTATTATCGAACTGATGGGCACCCAGCTTTTAAAACTTTTCTAAAGCATTTCTGCAGAAGGGTCCAGACCTGAAACGTCAGCTTTCCTGCCCTTCTGATGCTGCCTGGCCTGCTGTGTTCCTCCAGCTCCACACCTTGTTATCTCAGACTCCAGCATTGGCAATTCCTATTATCCCTTCCAAAACTTTGCTTCTGATTTACTTTCATTAAGAAGCAAGACTGCCAAGTTTTCTCTTTAGTAGCGATGTAACCAGTGCTAACCTGTCCACTTCATTCTACTACTGGTCTTTTCATTCAGACTCAGAAAACATCAAAAAACCTACCCTTGAAAATTTACACATGCTTTCTGCAATTTTCCACAGTGACCACTAGATTGTAGCATTCAGTTACTGAATTTCCTTTCCCTTAATTTCCCATCTTCACCTTTAGGCAGCCATTCTCTGCTATCATTTTATAACTTGACAGACATGTAGAGAAGGAAGAATCCAAAGCCATCATCACTTGGAATTACAAAAACAGAAACCACTGGACAAACTCAACAGATTTGGCAGCCTCCGTGGAGAGAAAACAGTTCACGTTTCATGTCCAGTGACCTGTCGTCATACCCTGTGACCTGTCGTCATACCCTTCTGAAGGGTCACTGGACTTGAAACGTTGAACTGTTTCTTTTCCATTGATGCTGCCAAACCTGCTGCGTTTCTCCAGCATATTTGGTTTTTGTACCTGTCAGATCTCCAGCATCCATGGTCCTTTGTTTCATTCACTTGGAATAAAGAGGGATTCAGAGCAAAACATCATCTCTTGACTCCGCTCCCATCGCGTCAATACATCTCTATATTCGCTAAAAAGTGATTTTCCAACCAATTCCCACATGTGCCTACTCACCTTTAACTGATATAATTAATACTTAGGTTTCTTAATCCCCCACATTACCACTCAAGAATCACAATTTTCTATATTACACAGAATCCTTTCCAAAATAATCCGAAAATCCTTTAACTTGTACAAGTCAATGATTTTCTAAAAATTTAAAAAGTGTTTTACTGTGGACTGAATTGCTAAATGGATCATTAAGACATCCTGTGGAAAGATTTTTTTAGTCATCCACTTGAATGTAACTTTAGAAACTTACCACCTATTTCTACATTTATGAAAATGACACCATGTTTACAAATAAAAAAGTAACACAAGAATGCTGAATTATGCATCATAGAAGTAACTTACCATGATGAATGGCAGTATCCTGAAATGGCCTGGATTAAAAGAAAAAGTGATTGCATTGTATTGACAGCTGACTAAAAACACAGCAGTTTACAAATGTTTAATATCACCATGTTATATATGCATTTATAGACATCTAGTATAATTAGCAAGCTTCAAAGAAGAGTTCTTTATTAGCAAAGTGAACTCAGAATGAACAGGACGACTAATTACGCAGATTATATTCTTATATGTTGGCAACACAAGTTTTCGTTAAAAGTGAATAAGTTGAGTATGTGCCCATTAATGTATAATAATTACCATGTTACTCACTAAGTTTGCTTAGTTTGACATCTGTTACACCCACTGGCCTTTGAAGTTAGACCCCCTCTGCTAATTTATTTTTAAAAGCAATTCTGGTGTTAATATTAACCGCTGTTTCGATCAACTCCATTTTGGGCAGGTTAAATCTGACCAATAAACATTATTTGTCTTTAGTGTGAGGAATTTCCACAGTTACAATTAAGTAATGAAACCCTCTACTGAAGTTGCCTTGCATCATTTTATTAAAATCTTTTTCTCAGAAATATTACTCTGCTGCAGAAAAGAAATCTGAATACCCTGCATCATTCACTGCTGCTTGTGAATTGAGTATTCAGAGAAATACTTACTTGCAAAAATAAAAGACAGCTCAGGGAATAATTCAGCAAATGGGATTTTTTGAATCCTTTAAAATTTGAGTCATTTGCCTCCATTTCACCACAAAGCACCAAGCAGGAGGTAGTCCAAGGACAGAGAAAGAATAGTATTCAATTGCGTTAAACCTACCAATGATTACAAGATGAACAGTCCAAGTTAAAATGCTCATGAAGCAGCCTCAGGAAGGGTAGGTAATGCCCGATTTATTTATAATCCAGCGTATCACATCAATAGTATGTTTTTCAATTAACTACCAAGAACTGACATCAGTACAGAGAGTAAAATGACCTCAATGCTCGACTAGTACCTGTCAGAAACCAGGTAAACAAAATCAGAGTCAAAAGATAACGAAAGATTCATTTGCTTTAGTGGTTAGACAGCCACCTAAATTTATTTCAAATCGCAGTAGCTATACAATATTTAGAGTATAATCTCACTGCAGTTTTGTATGAAAAATTACTTTTTTAGTTTGGCGTGACAGGTACCGTTTTGCAGCAACATTCATAATGTGGCTGACACGTCATTACATCTTACAGCTCATTATTTATACTTGTCTCATCATAGGAACTGAAATTTGCACTCAGATTTAAGCTTGAGGGGAATGTTTACCTCTTTATTACAAATGCAATCTGTGATTTTTGCTCCAAAATCTTTTTTAATGCCATACTGTCATAACCTGAAGGGTGCTTAAAACACACGCCATCAGGAAGTCCTTGTATTGCGACAGCAGCCGGGTCCTTCAAGATCTTATCATATGGCACAGGATTTGGAGTAGGTTTTCCAAGAGCTTTACCTGAAATTAGATATAATGGAGACAAGTAACAACATGGGAAAAAATAGCTTTAAAATATCTTTTTAAGAGATGTAGTTATCAGGTACACAGACACTGAAACCACAATACTCCTAGACACTAAAATCCTGGAGTGAAGGTACCTCAAGGACAAAATCTTCATATAATTTTGGATCCAATAAAAAGGTACAGTAAAAGTAGCCTTCTTCAGTTTTTAGAAAACCCCTGGCAATCTAGCAAGGACCAGCTTACGTATCTCACTAGCAGATTGCTTGCCTGCAAATCTTAACAGCATCCACGAGAACAAACCAATGCCAGGGAATGGGGTGCATACAGTGAGCAATGAGTAATACTGAACGGAAACTGCATCCAAATTTACCTTGGATAACTTAAATTTGATTAACTTGTCCACAATGTCTGATCAATACCACTTTTCCCGCCACTGTAAATTTTATGCAATTTTAATTTATAAATTTTACCTCAACCAAATACAAGCCAACCAAGGTAGAATGATACTCGTTATCTAGAGGCGTTACAGAAAAAAAGCTTTACTAAAGTAGAAGTACTGACTAAAAAGCTTCCAACAGATAACTAAATTACAAACTATAAAATTGCAAAAAAAAAAAAAAGGGACAAATGCAAACTATGCAATAAATACCCAAATTTCCAAGCAGATGTAAATTCTAGATAAACTCCATACCAACAGGAAAAGCTGTAGCTCAAAAAAAAACAGTTCTTTTATAACAAGAGAATGTAGCATGAAATGGAGGTTCACGATTTACACATGCTGTTCTCCATGCTTGCCATTACAATATACAGCAATTACCTATTAGATCCATAAGTAGGCCAGCAGGATTAAAACAAACTTTCCACTTCTAAAAGCATGCTGAACTTAGTCAGCTGTACAAGCAAAATGACATTTCTCAGGGACAGTAGCAATTTGCAATTCTGACTTGCAACTAATTCAGTTTTAATTTTGAAAGAAACTGAATTAAATGAATGGGAAAGTATTTATAGAGTCAGACCTACAGCATGGAAACAGACCGTTTGGTCCAACTCGTCAATGCTGACCAAATATCCTAGATCAATCTAGTTCCATTTGCCAGCATTTGGCCCACATCTCTCGAAACCCTTCCTATTCATATAATCATTTAAAAGTTGTAATTGTAAGTGATTTTTAAAATGTTGTAATTGTACCAGCCTCCACCACTTCCTCTGGCAGCTCATTCCATACACTCACCACTTTCTGCGTGAAGAAGTTGCCCCTTAGGTCCCTTTTAAATCTTTCTCCTCTCATGTGCCCTCTAGCTCTGGATTCCCCAAACTCAGGGAAAAGACGTTGTCTATTTCCCTAGCCACGCCCCTCATGATTTTATAAACCTCTATAAAAGGTCACCCCTCAGCCTCTGACACTCCAAGGAAAATAGTCCCAGCCTATTCAGCTCTCCATAAAACAAACCCTCCAACCCTGGCAACATCCTTGTAAATCTTTTCTGAACCATTTCAAGTTTTCACAAAATCCTTCTAAAGCAGGGAGGCTAGAATTGCATACAGCATTCCAAAAATGGCCTAACCAATGTCCTGTGCAGCCACAACATGACCTCCCAATGCACTGACCGTTAAAAGCAAGCATACCAAAATCCTTCTTCACTTTCCTATCTATCTGCGACTGCACTTTCAACGAACTATGAACCTGCACTCTGAGGTCTCTGTTCAGAAACACTCCCCAGGACCTTACCATTAAAGTGTATAAGTCCTTTAACTTGCATTTTATTCAAAATAATCCACGAAACACAGCAATCAAGGCAAACATCAGGACACAGTAAAAACAGTGAAGTTGTTACCAAGGTCTCATTTTCTAAAGCAGTGAGCTACAGTGAATCAAATGGCTTGAAACCATTTTTATTTTTAAAAAAACATTACATTCTTAAGTTAACAAAAATGGGCAAACATCAAAATGATACTAAAACACCAGATTAATAAAAAAGGGAAAATGGTCAGCAATCTGTTTTTGTTTCAGATTGCCAACATCCGCAGTTATGTTTTATACTGTCGTACAATCTGCTGTGTACAAACACACACAAACAAGTGTAATCTGAACCAAATCCATTAGAAAGACTGGAGCCATGCCTTTGAATTAGCTAGAGTTCCCACCACAGGCTAGGTGCATAGAGTACATAGCCACTAATTTAGTTTCACATGTTATTAACTATTAGTTTGTAAAATCATTTGAAGTCATGGTAATGCATCATTTGCAATCAAACCTGTTTGGTTTGCTCATTATCATATGATGGTTGAACTAGATCAGCATAATAGGAAATGGTGCAATTTCTTTAAAATCTGTACTTAGAATATTTCAAAAGGACTTTAAAGAGTTTACATCAATTTTAGAGGCACCAGTTGTAATTTTAAGAAATAGTCCTGATCAATGTGCCTTGGCATTCCTTGACCTGGAAGCAATTATCAAAAAGGAACGCAACAGCTAAAGCTACGTGACCAGACACACAGGAGAGCAGCAGAGGGAACAGAGAAAGGTGGTGTATTTCCAAGGAGCTATGTGCATGTAATATAGGACAGAAAGCCAGAGGCAGTGTTTGAGCATGAATTGTGAAGTGAAATATTTTGCTGTTGCAGCTTTAGTTTTGCCAAGCCAACCAGCCTAGTTAACAGGATTTATTAGGGAGATTAGATAATGAAGTCTCCAGGGAAACTGTGTGAAAGATATTATGAACCAAGATAAGGAGATTCTGCAGAAGTGTGTTGTTCAGGTGACAGTATCTGCAGGGGCCTCTGACACAAAAAGGAACCAAGTGACTGAAAAGTGATGGCCGAATTGATGGTGTGGCAAAAGTGAGAAATTGTACATACCAGTCAAAGTTATGAAGTGTACATGTTATAGTTGCTGTAAGTAATGTCGGTGCACAAGTTGTACAAGATGTGTCTTCGTTGGAACAAATATTTAAAAGTGAAATCTACCTTTTTATTTTAATTATCGTTCTCCATTAATTGTAGTAAAAGTTCCAAATGGCGAAATCTTGTTGGTAACATTATAACATTGCTCTGGACAATACACAAATAATGTATATGCCATAATCACCGAAAGAGGATATAAAACAAGAAGCAACTAGGAGTGTGCACCTGCATGTTGAATCCTTAGGTTGGACGTGTTTGTAGAGGTCATCAGTAGCTTGTATTGATTAGCATTAGTCTTTAAGTAAAAGAATCTATGTTATTGTTTACCAGTCCTGCAAGTGTTACTGGTGAGTTTGAGACACAAAAGTAAGCAAAGTCTTCCCTTTGAAATGTAACTAGTGACTTCATTCAACTGAACAAGATCAACAAAAATCACAAAATATCAATATAAATTTATTCCCCACAGGCAGTATGAAACATGACGGTACCATAGAGTGAAGAGAACAGCTCCTCAACTGATTTTCTTTTTGTTCTCATGTCAGCCTGATTATCCACTGCAACTGGTGTCACACAAAGAACATCTTCATTTCTGAGCTTTTCTGCTGCTTTTTGCTCCTCAGCCACACCTGAAATTAAATCACAACTCTTTAAAATTAAGCAAGCCAACATTTCAGGGCAAGTGTATTTAGACCTGTTGTATTGAAAAACCTTTTATTAAAAAAGGAGTGTAGAAATTAAAAATTCATTATCTAATATGACCCACATTTAGGACTGAAATACTCCCCAATTAGTATTTATTCTAACTACTTCAATAAATGTTCAAGCATCCTGAATGTTACAAGCATAAGCTGCCCAATGGCTGGAAAGTGATTCTTTTTAATTCTCCCATGGGATAAATGTATAACATTTGTCACCAGGCCAATTGCAAATTAAATGCAATAACCATAACAAGCTAGAGTGCAGTTACAAGGCGGGGGGTGGAACCTTTTCGTGTCTACCCTATCAATCATGCAAGGGCCTTGTAGGTTACAATAAGGTTGCCCCTCATTCTTACATGCCCAATCTTCTCAACCTCTCCCAGCATTAGCCTTGTATATCCTCTTTGGACGGCCTGTAACACCTGTACAGTTTCCTTCCCTAAAGGACATACATCATCTTTACCTGGTCTGGCTACACATGACTCCAGAACCACAGCAATGTGACTGACACCTAACTGTCTTTTGGGCAATTAGGAATGGGTAATAAATATTGGCCTGGCAAGTGACACAAAAATCACATGGATGAACTTAAAAAATGATAAGGGGACCAAACCCGTCCGCACTATTCTAGCAGTGGCCTGACTACTGCCTTGCATAGTTTTAATAAGATTTTCCAGATTGCAAAATGGTAAATGTCCCTTATCCCATGACTGCTATTAGTTAGCCAATCCTCTAACCATGTAAACATGGAACCTCTAATACCATAAGCTTGTACCATGTTAAAGTAGCCTAACATGTACCTTATCAACCATGTTAAAATCCAGATATATTACAGACACTGCTACCCCTTTATCTATCCCGCTTGTACCTCCTCAAAAGTATCCTAATAAACTTGTCATGCATGACTGCCCCTTCATGTTATTATGTATTTCTGAATGCCCTGCTGTAACACCCTTTATAATAGGCACCAGCATTTTTCCCAATAACTGAAGTTAAGCTAACTAGCCTACAGTTACCAGTTGTTTTTTTTCATACAAAGGGTTATGCTGGCAGTTTGCCAATCCTCTGCGATTTTTCCACAAGATAAGGATTCTTGAAAGATTACTGCCAGTTTATAGTTAATTCTTCTAATATCTAGGATGCATCTGATCAAGTAAAGGGAACTGGTCGGTCTTTATGTTCATTAGTTTCCCTAGCTCTTTGACCTCTAGCGATAGTTTTTGTATTTATTTTCGCTCCTTTCTGCCCCTTTAGAATTTTTTGGAATGTTATTAGCATCTTCTACTGTGAAAACTGATATGAAGTATTTTACCAACAACTCCGCAATCTTCTGGTTCCCCATCATTTCCCCAACCTTCTCGAATGAAGTCAACATTGGCCTTGCTCTTCCTTTTTATAAAGAAATTCTTGTTGTCCATCTTGATGTTACTTGCAAGTTTACCCTCAAAGTTTGTATTTTTCCTTTTTTGCTTGCCTTGTTAGGTTTTTAATCTAATCTTTGCCACACTGAAAGAAAATAAAATTCAATTTGATGCTATCCTCTGCTTTCCTGGTTAACCATGGTTGACTTATCCCCTTTCTAGAATCCCTTCTTTTCTTTCACTGCAATATATCTTTGCTGTGAGCTACGAACTATTTTCTAAAATGTCAGTTATTGCTCCTCAACAGTCTTTGCTGTTAAACTCATTGTCCTGTCCAGTCCACTCCACCTAGCTGTACCCTCATTCCTTTGTAACTACCTTCAGTTTAAACTGTTGTCTCCAACCAAGCTCCTCCCTCTCAAACCCCAAACGCAAAATTCTGCACTTTTTTACCAGGAGATCAGTTACCTGTCTATTACACATCATCAGATGCAAAATTACCCAATTGCCAGTTGGATCCCAATTGCCAAATGCAGGCAAGTGGGACTGGTTTAGTTTCGGAAACTTGGTTGGCATGGACGAGTTAGACCAAAGAGTGTTTCTGTGCTGTATGACATTATAATTCAGCTCATGATGTGTGAACAGTTCACTATCAGAATTTATATCAATGATATTGCACTGTGTAATCAACTGAATAATTTTGCAACTGATTGAAATCAATAGGCAAGATTCACACCTGACAATTCAATTTTAAAAATTTATCAGAGTAAACAGCTAGGCTTACAACTGGATTTTAATTCTGGTGGCTTGATAGTGTTTTTACTACAAGAATATCTTGCTATATTACCCAGCATTTAATGTGCACTTGGAGCTGAAGGAGGAATGTGCACGGTCATCTTGCAGTGATAGAGAACCCACTTCCTTTTAAGAAAAACTTTGGAACGAGCTGGGCTTAAATCTTGGATTTTCAGCCTTCTGACATTCAGTATACTTAAACTTGTATTAGTAAAGAACATACATACCAGTGGAGAATAATTTTAGTCTCAAAATGTGGTTTTACATCAGATAACTACTATGTTTATTTAAAAATAATTAAGGAATTTTTAAAAATTATAAACCACAAGGCCTGCAATCAAAGCAATTACAGTTTTTTTAAAAACTGAACTAGAAAACAAGACCTTTTATCAAGAATGCAATTCTTTCTTGATCCCAAACACATCCCACTTTCTTTCTTTACTTCCTTCCTTTATTCCCCAATGAAATGCCAAATTAAAATATATCTTCTGTATTATCTACGAGATACAAGAACATTGTTGTATCTTAAAAATGCAAAACAAGTGTGTGATGGATGATCCTTAATCTTTGAAATAAATTTCTATAAACATAGAAAAACTTTGTATATTACAATGACTGTACTATTCCAGCAAAAATTGTACAGAGAAAACATTTTTCATTTTTGTACTGCTGACATTTAGCAAAAGGTTGGACAGAAAAATCAAACTGCAGATACACAATTTGCCATTTTGTGCTTGCAGCATGCACAAGTAATTTATTGCAACAATGTAAACACAGCAACTGCTGAACGCGAAAAGGCTGTGTTTCTCACCAACGCAGCATATAGAAGCCCTGGCATTGAAAAGGGCAATTTTTAAATTCAAAAATACACTTTGCGATCCAAAATTGATTGAAACCAAGGGAAAAGTTACAAAAACAAATCACAGAAAAAAAAAGGTCCACTATTTCCAGTTCCGGAACAGTGCAGACCTCCAATCTCGAAGCAATATCAAAAAAAGTCTTATGGAAAATATTTACCATCTCTCACTTCCTGTAACATTTGTGTATCACCTGCTACAATGAGCAATTTGCAGTTAGAATAATTCTACCCATGTAATCAACTGAGAAAAACTCACTACTCCTTCTCTCCACAAATACTGTCTGACATGCGAACTTTTGTAGCATTTTCTATTTAGTCCTGTTTCCAATTTCTCAAGAGACTGAGCAATCCACAAAGCAGTAAGTTAAGGGAATTCAAAAATTTTAAAACAGGTGCAGAAATTAAAGAAAATGTAAAATTTTAATTTCTTTGCCTATAAATCCAAATCAACATAATAAGTTGCACCTTTTAATTTCTTTACTTCAAATTGCCAAACATTCAGTATTTCTAACTTATTTAGACCAACCAGATGAACTGAAATGGTCTTTATCAACCTGAATATTGCTATATTCCTTAAATAGGTGTCAAAGGAATCTGACTAGACAAGATCAGCAAGATCACTGGAACATCAACACTGAGTTAACACAACAATGACTTAGGATAATTGTTATTTTTCCTATTCACTGCTGTGACAGAATTTCCCAACCATCACCTCAAGGGAAATTGGGATGGGCAATATATCTGGCACTCTCAGAACAGCGCTAATTGAAGTCCACTTTTTCAACAACAGACAGACACAGGCAGGTGAAGAGCCAAGAGGAGACAAAGTGACAAGAATTAGAGTGAGTTCATGATTTAACAGAAATATACAAAGAAACTTTCCTTTGCTTCCTAAATAGCACTTTATTCAAGAATAATCCCCATGCAATATTTCTTCTGATTCTTAACATTTCTAAACCAGGTGGATCAGTACACAATATTGTCAGAGTCATAGAGTCATGTGGCATGGAAACGTTCCCCTCGGTCCAACTAGTCCATGCAAACCATATTCGTAAACTAAACTAATCCTAACTAGCGCTTGGCCAATATCCCTCTAAACCTTTCCCAGTCGTAAACTTATCCAAATATCTTTTAAACGTCGTAACTGTACCTGCATCTACCACTTCCTCTGGCAGTTCATTCCAAATACAAACCACCCTCGAGAAAAAGTTGCCCCTCAGGTCCTTTCTAAAAGCTCTTCTCTCACCTTAAAAATATGTCCCCTAGTTTTGAACTCCCCCATCCTAAGGGGAAGACCTTTGCTATTCATCTTATCTATAACCATCAAGATTTTATAAACCTCCAAGTTCACCCCTCAACCTCTTCCACTCCAGCCCAGTTCTGAATCCTCGATACCCGGCAACATCCTGGTACATCTTTTCTGAACCTGCTCCAGTTTAATAATATCCCTCCTACAAAAGGGTGACCAAAATTGCACACAGTACTCCAGAAGAGGCCTCACTAATATGTGCTGTACAACCTCAACATGGACTTTACAACTGTTATACTCAAGATCTGAGCAACAAAGTCAAGCACGTTAAATGCCTTCTTAACCACCCTGTCTACTTGTGGCACAAGTTTCAAAGAATTATGTACTTGGACCCAGAGGTGTCTCTGTTCCGCAACACTACCCACAACCCTGCCATTAATTGTATAAGTCCTGTCTTTATTTGTATTACCAAAATGCATTACCTCTCATTTAACCAAATTAAACCCCATCTGCCATGCCTCAGCCCACTGACCCAATTCATCAAAATCTCTTTGTAATCTTAGATAACCTTCTTCACTGCCCACTATACCACCAATTTTGGTATCATCTGCAAACTTACTAACTATACCTTCTATATTCTCATCCAAATCATTTATATAATGACAAACAAAAGTGGACCCATTCTGTGTTAACATTTACAAGTTTCACAATTCACCAAGTAACTCAGCATGAATGTTGTGAGAAAAATCTAGGTTTTAAAAATTGTTGAACATTAATGTCCTATAGAAATCTCAAATTCAAGATACAGGCACATCCAAATCAACATAATAAGTTGCACCTTTTAATTTCTTTACTTCAAATTGCCAAACATTCAGTATTTCTTACTTATTTAGACCAACCAGATGAACTGAAATGGTCTTTATCAACCTGAATATTGCTATATTCCTTAAATAGGTGTCAAAGGAATCTGACTAGACAAGATCAGCAAGATCACTGGAACATCAACACTGAGTTAACACAACAATGACTTAGGATAATTGTTATTTTACCTGATCACTGCTGTTGCTAAAACTCCTTTTAATTAATCTTTGAAATCATACAAATCTGACACTCAAAGCTATAAAATAAAGGGATTGTACTAACTTACAGTATTTGACAAAATCAGTTTGAAAATCCTTTCGGCTTCCAATGAAAGATCTTCCTCGCTCGGTCCCCACGACAAATATATCTTTCTCATATACAGCAATACAAGCCACTTCAGCTTTTGACTTTGCAATTTCCTGGCACTGAAGAGGAAATATCAATTAAGTGAACATTTTCAGACATTACAGAAAAATGTATTCAAGTACTCTTAAATGAAACACTTGCTATATCACTCCAACATTAAATTTCAGTTAGGCTTTTAAGCAACAAGGTCTGTAAACTCTTGCTTCTCTTTTCTCACTAAAGGTTGTTGATTAAAATGCTGGACAAAAGTACTGAACATTTCAATGAATGCACCTAGAATTCACTTATTTGACTTAGCCTTAAAAGAACTTTTGAAAAGTGACTTGCCCATATTTTTGCAGTATAGTACACCTTCTAATATACAGTGAAAATCACCAAGATTTGCATAATGTGCCTTGCACTTGAATCACAGCATTTCACAAAATGCAAAAGTTCTGATGCTCAACAGAAAGCTCAGAACAGTCATTTTACTATGTCCAAGCTTTACATCATATTTATTCAAAACTTGGATGAAGAAATAAACTCAAATGTGCAATTAACACTAAATTAGAAGGCACTATGAATTATGCAGATGAGGACAAAGACTATGAAGGCATATAGGCCAAATAGCAAATGAGAAGAAAGCAAATGAAGCTTGATGCAGAAATCCAATCACTCACTCACTGTGGATCCAATAAAGGCAATTTGCAGCTTTTGTAAAAAAAAAATTAACACCTGCTGTTCAAGATTTCCATGTGTACAGACTATTTAAAGCTAGTTTTCAAACCAATAAAAAAAATGCTAGTGGAAAGTTGCCTAACACCACTCTCTCTAAACAGTTGAAATTAAAGTAGGACTTCAATTACACAAAACATCGGTCAGAATATCATCCGTAGCAATACTCTGTTTAGGGCGTCAAAAACTATATTTGGGCATGGAGGTTGCTGCAGTGCAGATTAGCCAGAATTTAAAGAGTTAAATTTTTTAAAGTTGCATAAACTCGACCTTCATTTGATGATAAAGGGTTTTTGATAAAACCGACACAGAGACCACTTCCTCTGCTAGGAGGATCCAAAACAAGGAAGCTAAACTTTAAAATTGGAGCTAGACCATCAAGATTTGAAATCGTGCTTTTGTACACAGGAAATTTGGAATTCTCTCCCCAGAAAAGTTATTGACACTTGGACAATTAAAATTACTTAAGGTCAAGGCAAGCAATTAGGGTGATACAAAGAAAAAGGCAGGCAAAATGAGATTAAGGGCCAGATTGGCTGCTGATATAATGATACAGCAGAACAAGCTCAAAAAAAGGTCCAAAAGGTCTACACACTCTTTTCCTAAGCAGGTCTTCTAAGTATACTGTAGAATGAATTTGGAGAGTTTTCTGCAACTCAAGAGAAATGCACAAGAGATCCAAGGATATCTCCAATAAAAATGTAGATAAATACTGCATGATTAAAAAGCACAAAAATCTCAACACAAGTAGAAGTCACATATGTAAGAATCTATGCACAATAACATCTGCACAGACTGGAAACATGCAGTTCAACTCCAGCAATACTTATACAACCAATTATTAGTAATTATGTTGAATAATAGTGGAAGACAGCCTCACCGAGAAACCCTTTATTTCAAAATTTATGGTAATTTCATATGAAACAAAAAAAACTAAAGCTATTACAGTAACAGTAGGTCTACATGCGAGCAAATAATAAAAAAGGAAGAACAAAGACAAGAGACTAACTTTAAACTCTACAATTATAGCCAGCCCATTTTTGCATCAATATCCAACTTGTAGCAAAATAAATGCTTATTTTTCTCAATTGTCATTTACTTATGAGCTCTTACCCCAACCTACTCTTCACTGACTCTCACAAACAAACTTATTAGAATAAATTAAACATATGATCTAGTCATTTGGAAGACAAATCTAAACACCACAACCATCTAAAAATGCAGTAAAGTGAACATGCTAAGCAATTCAAAAGATTATTACCCCAGGATTATATTGAAAACTACAATCCAAATAGGTTGTTCAGCTCCCAACTGTTCCATTTTGAACCTCCCAATGAGCAGTATTCCCAAATCCATGTACTAAGTGCTTCCAGTTACCAATTTTTCTTCTTTCCTTGAACATTTTTCATTTAAAAAATTTTTAAATGTTGGCATGATCACAGACTCAACGAACTTTAGTATCCAGTTAAGAACATAAGAACTAGGAGCAGGAGTAGGCCGTCTGGCCCCTCCAGCCTGCTTCGCCATTCAATAAGATCATGGCTGATCCTTTCGTGGACTCAGATCCACTTACCTGCGTTCTCACCGTATCCCTTAAATTCCTTTATTGTTCAAAATTTTTTTTTTTTAAAGAAAAGCACTTACTGAAGTAGCATCAACTACTTCACTGGGCAAGGAATTCCATAGATTAACACCACTCTGGGTGAAGAAATTCCTTCTCAGTTCAGTCCTAAATCTGCTCCCTCTAATCTTGAGGCTATGCCCTCTTGTCCTAGCTTCACCCGACAGTGGAAACATCCTCTCTACATCTATCTTATCTATTCCCTTCATAATTTTATATGTTTCTATAAGATCCCCCCATCAATCTTATGAATTCCAATGAATATAATCCCAATCTACTCAGTCTCTCTTCAATCTCATAATTCAGTCATGAGACAATTCAGTCTCATAACTCTCAATGTAAGCAAGTTTTCTTGTTAAGTTAAATCTCTTCACATTTGTGCATGTTTTAACAAGATCAATGCACCTCAATCAACATTTACTGTACTATCAAAATATTAAGTACACACCAGACCGACACCCAGAAGATACACTTGTAATGAACTCCGTGGAAATGGAGTGTAATTAACGTTCACAGTCATGCTCAATTAAGAAAGCCAAAGAATCTAATTTAAGACCGTCATCTGCATCATACTGGTTGCTCACCTCTTTGTGAGAAGGTTCTGGGTTCAAGTTCCATTTCAGAACCTGATGGCAAAAATCAAGGCTAATATTCCACAGCAGTATTAAAGGATTGCTGCATCTTTTAAAAGATGGCATTTCCAAAGATGTGTCAAACCAAGATCCCATTTGTCTGTTGGGTTAATATAAACCGATTCCATAGCACTATTCTGAGAGGGATCAGTTATGCCCTGAATCCTGGCCACCACTCATCATCCTTCCTACAGTAATTATCAGTTGTCCCTCAGTTCGAGGACAGCATCTCAAGTTGGTACCTTGATTTTCATATGACTGATCAGCCTAATTCTTGATCTGCAGATTTTTGTGCACATGCGTACAACATCCCATAAAGTAAGGGATCCAGAGTCCTTTACTTGCTTTGCCGTCACCATTCTGAATTATTATTAAAGCACTGAGACTAAAAACTGCGATGTAGTTTGACAGACAAGCTGCCACCATTTTGTTGATTGAAGGCAACCTCTTCCCAGTCTTCAAGGTTAATGCAATTGTGCTTCAGGGTAACTTTGAAAAGTTTTTTTGTCCTGCCTTATGAAGTTAACCAGCTGAGAGCTGAGGAGCAGAAGGAATGACAGTTTTTAGTCATTTGGACAGATTTTGCAGGACTCTTGCCAAAATGTTTGTGAAGCAGCCTTCATGAACTCCACTGTTTGTTTGATTGTTACTTCCTATAAGATGAAGCCCAAAACTGCAAGTACAATTCCAAAGATAACAAGGTGTAGAGCTAGATGAACACAGCAGGCCAAGCAGCATCAGGAGCAGGAAGGCTGACGTTTTGGGCCTAGACCCTTCTTCAGAAAATGGGTCCGGGTTCTGAGGAAGGGTCACCGGACCCGAAACGTTAACTGTTTTCTCCTCCACAGATGCTGCCAGACCTGCTGAGCTTTTCCAGCAACTTTGTTTTTGTTTAGAATTATCTCCTTCACTAATATAGCATGAAACCTGCAGTAAACTTGTCAAGTGGTGCAAAAACATTTTGCAAATTATCTGTGGAATTCCCTGCCCAGTGAAGCTACCTCGCTGAACGCTTTTAAGGCAAGGCTAGATAAATTTTTGAACAGTAAAGGAATTAAGGGTTATGGTGAGTGGGCGGGTAAGTGGAGCGGAGTCTCAAAAAGATCAGCCATGATCTTATTAAATGGCGGGGCAGGCTCGAGGGGCCAGATGGCCTACTCCCGCTCCTAGTTCTTATGTTCTTATTCCAAGACTCAAATCCCTTGAAACACAAAGTAGAAGTGCCTATGTAGCACAAGATTGCTAAAATTCATAGGTTTGTTAATAAACAATAATCTTATAAATTCCTAATGATTTACCATAGACTCCAGTGCTGACATAAGGAATTTTACTGCCAGAAGATTTTCAGCGCTGGAGGGTTCCTCCTGTATAATTGGTGAAGTTCCAACTTGTGCCATGTTTCCTGAGTATAGGAATAAAGGGAGAAGACAAGAATTCATTAAAATAATCATATATATAGCAAAGACACAATGCTAACTCCCAGTCATAAAATTCAGGCAAAATGTAAATCACTAAAATTAACTGAGTTATGATTCAATACAAATTAGGGTTATAAATTTCACCTTGGCTCCCAAATGATGCTGCCAAAAATTAAATAATTGTTCTTAATATTTAATTCTTCAGAATTTCTAAAGTCATACTGAACTCGAGACATTAACTATATTTCTTTCTCCACAGATGCTACAAGACCTGCGGAGTTTCTCCAGCATCGTGTTTGCTTCAGATTTTCAGAATCAAGGTGCATTGATATTTATAAAGGAATGCTTTGGGATTAATGGGATTTTATTTACCCTGTGTTTTACAATCTGACTTTTCCACTAATAACATCAGCTGGGGACATAACAAAACTCAAAAATAACTCATTTATTATAAAATATCTTTGATTCAGTGGCAAAACAACTAAGCCACTTTGTAGAATTAAACTCTATCCCCCTATTCACAAATAAAAGCACCCTTGTGAGACAGAGAGAGAGGGGAATAGGCGGAGAGTGAGCAAACAAGAGATGAGAGATATTGGAACAGAAAAGATAGCCTACTGCACAATTTGGAGTTTTGTTTTACTTTACTGACACACCGAGGTGTCCTACAGAAATTGGAACCAACTCAGTCAGGATAGACTGAGACTAAGTCCTCATGCACCAGTTGCTGAAAGTAAGTATGCAGATGCAACAGGCAGTGAAGGCGGCAAACGATATGTTGTCCTTCATAGCAACAGGATTGGAGTACCGGAGCAGGGACATCTTACCGCAACTGTAAGGGGCACTAATAAGGTGACATCTGGAGAACTGTGCACATTTTTGGTCTCTTAGGTTGGATGTTCTGGCTACTGAGGAAGTGCTAATAAAAGGTGTACCAGACTGGCTCCCAGGAATAGTGGGTGGGGCGGGGGGAGGTGGGTGTCTGTGTGGTGGTGGCACTGACATATCAACAGAGACTGGATTAGTTATGACTATATTCAGAGATAGTAGGAACTGCAGATGCTGGAGAATCTGAGATAACAAGGTGTAGAGCTGGATGAACACAGCAGGCCAAGCAGCATCATAGGAGCACGAAGGCTGACGTTTCGGGCCTAGACCCTTCATCAGAAAT
>NC_063357.1:36540545-36606188 GCF_021869965.1 Rhincodon typus | reverse complement strand
ATTTCTGATGAAGGGTCTAGGCCCGAAACGTCAGCCTTCGTGCTCCTATGATGCTGCTTGGCCTGCTGTGTTCATCCAGCTCTACATCTTGTTATCTATGACTATATTCAGTACGGTTAAGAAGAATGAGGTGAGGAATCTCAGAAACCTATACAATTCTAAATGGCATTAGCCAGAATAATACTGTAGAAATGATGTTCCCAATAACCTGGGAGCTCAAAACTAGGGGTCACAATTTAAGGATAAGGGGTAGGCCTTTTAGGTTAGAGATGAGGAGAAATATCTTCATCCAGACACCAGTAAGCCAATGGAATTCTCTGCCACAGGAAATGGTTCCGGCCAAAATATTTACGACTTTCAAGAAAAACGTATGTAAAATTCGTAGAACTAAAGGGACCATAGGGTACGGGGAGAACACTGGAAGAGAGTACTGAGTTGGTTGATATATTTCTACGAAACAGACAGGAAGAACGGCCTCCTGCACCATTTGCAAAATTTTTCTTTACTCATGTGCAGGTGTTCTGAAGAAACAAGAACGAACTCCAGAACGGAGTTGCTAATGCAACCTTCAGCATACAGGCCCCCATCCCTTCCAAACCAAGTTTATGCAATAATTAAAGTCACAAACTTCATCTCTTATTTCTTGAAAGCTTTCGATGTCTCCTTTCCAAAGTTACATATCTTTTCAGTAAATGGTAGGCAAGTCACAGCTCACAATACTGTTAACTAGTCCAAGAAGTCAAATGTCCCTTCAAAACTTTGATAAACCATTTAAATCCAACATATCCAAACAGTTTCATATTCCAGTTGCTCATACTAAAATATTGATGTGTTCCGAACAAGTATAAACAAAGTTGGCCAATTCAGAAAGAACACTGAATGCTGCTTTCAAATTAAAAGTATCTAACTTTTAAACAGTTGTGTAATGTGATTTTCTTCACTCAAATTTCTCCTTTAGAAAAGAATCCAAAACCCTTAACCATTCAAAAGTCATCCAAGATATGAAAATTGTAATGGACGTTGTCAGACAAGTACAAAATATACATATTTCTCCTCAATATCAATTACTCAACTACTTCTTCAAAAAGGCACCACACGCGTGTATAGTACTAGCAAGACGTACAGGATCATAATTACAGCACACTGGGAGACCACTTGCTTTCCTAAGTCTATGCCAGCTCTCTCCAAATCAATATAGTTAGTTCACACTCCCTCCCTGCAACCCCACCTCTGCGAGCCCTGCAAAATTTTCTCTTCAGATGTGTATTGTTATGATCTCAACTGAAAATAATACTGGATTGCAATACCAGATCGCAAAGTGAAACCTCATTTGATAGACCACAAGTCTTAATTTTGCAATTTGGTTATTGTGGTGATCAGTCACTGAACCTATTCACTAGAACCTGCCAAAGGACACTTAATGAAGATTTTAAAAAGTTTCTCATTCTCTCTCTGAAAACACACACACAAAAAAAGAGGGAATAAAAGCACAACTATTTAACTAGTTGAGGTCTTATTACCAATCGGAGAACTAAAAATTAAACCTGACATATACTCAAGCTTCAATAAAGGCTCAACCTTTTACCAATTAAATTACTGTTTGGATTGCACAGATAAACTTGTTTATTTTTCCAGCAAATGTCTATTCACCCAATGCTATCTTCTTTAACATCTTTTCATATCGGCCCTCAGACTGCTTTTGGAGCTCACAATTCTAAGCAAGAGTTCTTTAAACTCCTCTTACACAGCCTGGTATTTCTGTAGATTTCTCTTACTCACATTGAACCATTCAAAACTTCTTTTCTCCTGCCCAGTCTGCTGTAATGCTTTCTCCCTCAATGACCTACTTCTATCTGAAAGAAAACTGCACACGCACTGATCGGCTAGATGGTTTACACCTTCTAAAAGGAAAGCACTTTGTCTCCTTGTCTCACCAGAAAACTTGGCAGACAGACCATTCTTCCCCCTCAGTCATGCAGACCCTTCGTTCCAACTCGTCCATGTTGACCAAGTTTCCCAAACTAAACTAATTCCACTTGCCTGCGTTTGGCCCACATCCCTCTAAACCTTTCCTATTTATGTACCTTTCCAAATGTATTTTAAATGTAACTGTATCTGATTCTACCACTTCCTCTGGCAGTTCATTCTACATGTGAACCACCCGTGCGTGGAAAAAGAATAGCTGCCCCTCAGGTCCCTTTTAAATCTTTCTCCTCTCACTTTAAAAATACGGTCAGTAGTTCTGAATTCCCCTACCCCTCATGATTTTATAAACCTCTAAGGTCACCCCTCAACCACCTATGTTCCAGTGAAAAAAGTCCCAGCCTATCCAGCCTCTCCTATAACTCTCACTCTTCAGTCCCAGCAAGATCCTGGTAAATCTTTGCCAAACTCTCTCCAATTTAATCAGATCTTCCTACTTCTCTCTTCCGCCCTGTTTTCTAAAACACTGGATCATTCACTTTCTTTTAGAAAAAGCATGTAAATACATTTCCAGACACTATTGCTATTCTCAGAACTCAGAAATGAAACCAAGTCCTTTCTTTCTTACTTAACTCACTATATACAAAAACAACTCGGGTCTCAACCCGAAACGTCAGCTTTCCTGCTCCTCTGATGCGGCTTGGCCTGCTGTGTTCATCCAGCTCTACACTGTTATCTCAGATTCTCCAGCATTGGCAGTTCCTACTATCTCTCTCAAATTAAAGCTATACATGGTTATGTCCATGTTAGAACCCAAGTTTCCCAACAATAACATTGAATACTCTGCAGTTGACAATTTTTTTTTTGAAGGGCACAAGTGCGTGTGCATACGCACTGTGCACTACAGACCCCAAAGACATTGGTCAGAAAACATGCCTCACAGTATTGTTTTTGGTTCAATTGCCAATCACATTAAAATGTTTCTGACCGGTTCACCCTGTCAAAGGGGACAACTGAGATCTCCCTTCAGCCTTTTCTTTTCCAAGAATAAGCTTAACTTTTCCAATCTGTCTACTTAACTGAAGCTACTCATCCCCTGAGCCATTCTTGTAAATAGTTCCAGCATCTCTCTAAAGGACAGTGCTCAGAATTAGACAATATTTCAGCTTGGGTCAAACCTAAGTTTCATAACTTTCTTTCTTAGTACATGTGTTTCTATTTGTAAAGCCAAAAATTCCTTTTCACCCAATAATTTCTCGATCCATTGTCAGCCACAAATGGTCCCCATTAGCAGCTATTCATTCTCCCAGACTGACCTTTACCTGACTTTGTCGGCCTAACTGTTTTTCTCTCTCTCTTGGTTCCATCTCCACTTATCGTTTACTCCTTCCCCCTCCCCACCGCTCAATTTTTACCATATATACACTAACCTTTTCCTGGCTGCAATAGGGTTAGGGTTAGTCAACTCTGGAGGGTTGCTAGGTCTGAAGCACTAATTGTGCTTTCTCCCTACAGATGATGCCAGACTTGCTGAGTTTTTTCAGCAATTTCTGTTTCTGTTTCTAATTTCTCAATTGACACCTCTTTGATACCTTCAACAATTTGTATACATATTTACTCAAGTATCACTGCTCTTGCATTTCTTAAGGAATGGAACCCTTCATTCCCATTACTTCTCATTCTTCCAACCAAAATGTATCAATGCAGACTGCTCTATATCAAATCTTCATTTGCCTCAGATCGGTTCATTCTAGCAACAGGCTTACATCCATGTGGAAGTCTATCATTGGCCTGCTCACGATTCACAATACTTTCAAATTTTGAAGTTTGCTCTGTTCACCCATATCTGACCAGTAGTTTACATCAAGAAAAAGCAGTGATCCAAAAATAACCCCTTGTGAACTCCTATTGTACAATCTCCCTCAAACACGTGCCATTACCATATTTCCTGCCACACTTTTTAATCTTCCAATGGTTTTAAAATTTGCTGGCATGTCTATTATGTGTCTCTTTGTTAAAGGCCTTTTGATGTACATATGGACCATCTGAACAGCAACATCCCTCGTCATTGCCTGATCTTAAAACAACTGTCCAACTGACTGTTAATTTGGATTTGTGATTCCTGGATATCACTTCTAAAAGCCTTTCCATCACTAACATTAAACTGACAGAAATTTCAAAGAAGGTTGGACTCAAAAAAAAAAAAAAAATCACTGTTTCCCTCTCCACAGATATTGCTAGACTTGTTAAGATCTTATAGTACTCTGCTTTTATTTCAGATATCCAACATGCACAGTATTTTGCTTTTATTTAAATGACAGGTTTACAATTTACTCTCAAATCCCTTTGTTGTGATACAGTTAGGAGGAGTGGCTCCATTTCCTTGTCTCATTCCTCCAGTGGTCACAACAAAGATAGATGATATTGCCAGTTATATCAGACTGTATGTAATTGAGTAAGAGAGCCAGGTTCAAGTAACAAAGAATCACTTTATTATAATCAAAAAATCTTACTCAAGCAAACATGCAAGGATTAGCAAACATTTTAAATCATGCAAACATCTATAACTACCCTTCTCAAATAAGAACTGCCAAGACAAAGAGCGAAATAAGTGTCATCTTAAAATACTTGGCCAAGTAAGTTAAGATTCATGAAGAATTATTCATAGTTTGCCCAAAGGTTTGTCTATAGCCGAACTCAATTTGCACACAAGTTGTTTACATTAAGGTATTTTACTAGATCAGTTATGGCTGGCTGAATCACTTTTCTGAAGACAGTGATGTAGATTCAGGCGTCTCCTTTTATAATTTCCCTCCCTTAGCAGCGATGAAGTCTTGGAATGGATTTCAACTCAAAACATCAATGAGAGGGATGTCAAAGAAGGAAAATGCAAAGGCAATTGCTCCTCAGATAAGCCCTCTCAAAATCTATGCTCAAATCCAAGATTTTACTTTACCACAAACTGAATCACATGACCTCCGAGTCGAAGCCTTGGCGTCCCCATTCACGCAGCCTGTTCCTTACAAATGCAACACTGGCTGTAGCGGCAACAGAATTTGCTTTTTCAAAATGTTCCAAAAAGATACAACATAGATTTAAAAAAGACATGAGGGACAATTTTACAATTTTGTTTTTACACAGAAGGTGGTTCATGTATGGAATGAACTTCCTGAGGAAGTGGTGGTTGTGGGCAAAGTTACAATGTTTAAAAAACATTTGGATAAGTCCATGAATAGGAAAGGTTGGAGAGATAATGGACCAGGGGCATGCAAGTGGAACTAGGTTAGGAACACATCTCTATACACTTCGTTTTTGTATTTGCGGCTGAAAATTTGCAATTTTCCAGTCAGATACCAACCCCATATCAGAACAGGATTAGAAGATTGAAGGTAGTACCTTTGACATTTCCATCTTCAGCATCCACAGTTTCATTTCAGTCTTGGTGACCCACCAACTTTAAATTAACCAGCCTTTGTAATATCTTTGTAATCATTTTTCAGCTAATCAAGTATTTCTCAACTACCTCCTCATTCACAATTCCAAAGATTTATGCAAAGCATTCATGTAACATTGCAATCTGATCTGTTGCTGCCACGTGCAGATTTCCCATTTGGTCCCTAATCAGTCCCAACCCTTTACTTGCCATCTTTTTAAATTATTTATATACACATTGAAGACATTTGGAAGGGGCTCTTGAGGCCCATTGGTAGTGTCCCAATGTCTGAGGCAGGAGGCCCAGAATCAAGTCCCACCTGCTCCAAAGGCATGTGACATATCTCTTAAACTGATTCAAAAATATCAAGGAGAGATTTGGATTCCCTTTCACGTTAACTGTTCAGCTCTGTCCATTTCCTATCTGACTACTCCTCTTACCTTCCTATATTGAACTTTAATCAGCATTGTTAATCACATATCTATTACATACCCCTTTTTGTTTCTTCATCTTTCTCTCATTGATCATTCAGGGAGCTCTAGCTTTGTTGGTCCTACCAGACCCACTTTCTTGCGGAAATTCACTTTTACTGTACCCAAACACACTCCCCTATAAAAGACGCACTGTTGACATACAAAATTGTATCAGATCAATCTTCTATTCTAAGTTCTTAAATATAAACAGGAATTGCTGGCGGAACTGTGAAAGAAAGCAGGGTTAACATTTTGAGTCCAATCATTCTTCAGCAGAACAGTTCTGATGAAGAGTCAGCGGACTCAAAACATTAGCTCTGCTTTAATTCTACTGATGCTGCCAGACCTGCTCAGTTTCACCAGCAATCTGTTTTTAGTTCAGATATCTAGCATCCACAATTCTTGGTTTTATTTTATTCCAAGTTACCTGGGATAAATCCAATCTCAATTCACTAAAACTAACCATTTTTCAATTAAGCACTCTCACTCTGGATTGCTCATTCTTCTCCATTACTGATCTAAATCTTATACTATGGACACTGTTTCTTTACTAACAATTCATTTGACCCACTGGATTCCCCAAACTAGATCCAGTAACGTGCTCTTCCTCATCAGGCTAAGTTTGTACTGGTTGTAAAACCTCTAAAAACACTCTTTAGAAACTCCACTCTCTCCTGCTGCTTTACATTATCCCAGTCAATATTCAGATTAAAAAAGTCCCATTACAGATTCCTCTGTTTCTTGTAGCTCTAACTTCCCCGCAAAATTATCTCCTCTATAATTTTTCCAATAGTTAGTGGATTATCGAATTCATCCAGTGGAGTAAGGGTATCTCTATTATTTCTTAACTCCAACCAAAATGGATCCGGTCTTGACACTGCCCTCCAGGTCATCATTTCTCTCCAATAATATTCTCCATAAAAAATCAATGTTGTCACCTTTCTGGCTTTCCTATGTTTTCCATTTTTCTTGAGATTTGATTGTTTTAAAAAAATGCAGCACCAAGTCACAATGTTCCATTTAAGCTGTGCAGATGTGAAGCCACACAACAGCCCACAGCTTGCTATGCAAGAGACAACTGGCTATACAGAAAAGTGGCCCAATTAAAAATGTGCCCACATGCAGTACATAACAAAGCTTGAATGGGACCACACAGGTCACACACATAGAACATAGAACAGTACAGGCCCTTTGGCCCATGATGTTGTGCCTACCTATTAGCCTACTAACATCAATCTACCCTGCATTTTACTATCTTCCATGTGCCTATCCAAGAGTCACTCAAGTCTCTAAAAGTATCTGACTCCACTACCACTGCCAGCAGCGCATTGAACAAGCCCACCACACTATGTGTGAAGAACCTACCTTTGACATCTCCCCATACCTTCCTCCAATCACTTTATGATTATGCGCCCTCGTAATAGTCATTTCCGCCCTGGGAAAAAATCTCTGGCTATCCACCCTATCTATACCTCTCATCATCTTGTGCACCTCTATCAAGTCACCTCTCATCCTTCTTCGCTCCAATGAAAAAAAGCCCTAGCTCCCTTAACCTTTCCTCATAAGACCTGCCCTACAGTTCAGGCAGCATCCCGGTAAATCTCCTCTGCACTCTCTCTAAAGCTTCTACATCTTTCCTATAATGAGGTGACCAGAACTGAACACAATATTCCAAGCGTAATCTAACCAGAGTTTCTTAGAGTTACAGCATAACCTCACAGCTCTTAAACACAGCAACAAGAAACTGGAAGGAAAAAGTCGTAATCATTTTTTTGCCCAGGTCTACACTACATACACCTACTCATAACTTCAGCTAACCAATCCATTTTACCACACATTGCACTTAGATTTTCAGAAGTCATAGGTAGGATGCCACACAAATTATTGTGGAGAACAGAAATTCATGGCATATGGGATAACATAATAGCATGGATATGAGATGGTTTCCTGCTCACTCGCCAAAGTAAGGCATAAGTAATTCATTTTCTGGTTGGTACGTTTTCAGCAATGGTGTATCACAGGGGTAAGTGCTGGGACCTAAATATGTTATGTTTGATAACAAAAGGATGATAGCTAAAGTTGCTGATGATATAAAGATCAGTAGGAAAATAAGTTGTGAAGAGGGCATGAGGAGGCTACAAAGACATAGATAAGTGAGTGAAAAATATTTGGTAAAATGAAGAATACCTGGAGAAAATGTGATAGCACCCATTTTGGCAGGAAGAAAAGCATATTATCTAAAATGATAACAGAATGCAGAGCTCTGAAATCCAAAGTGATTTGGGTACCCTAGTGCATAAATCCCAAAACATTAGAATGCAGGTAAAGTAATAATTAGGAAAGCAAGCTTTCGCAACGTTATTAGTTCTTGTCATACAAATAAATACAAAGTAGGGAAGTTATGCTTCCATTACACAGAACGCAGGCGAGACCACGTCTGGAGTACTGTGTATAGCACTGGCTTCCTAATTTAAGGAATTATGTAATTACATCGGAAGTAGTTCAGATGTTGACTAGACTTATACCTGGAATAACGGGGTTGACTGACTTTCAAGAGAAGGCTGGACAGGCTACACTTGGATCTGGAGTTCAGAGAAGAGCCAACTTGGTTTAAATACAAAAGATCTTAAGGGGTCTTGACAGAGTTAATATGGAAAGGATGTTTCCTCTGGTGGGAGAATCTGGAAATAGGGGTCACACCATTCCAAGACACAAGACTTTTTCTCCTGAGGGTTATGGTCACTGCAACACTGGTTCCACTACCTTTGGAGAAACAGTCCTTGAATTTTTTTGGGGCAAAGTTGGATAAATTCTTGATAAACAAGGGTATGAAAGATTGTGTCTCTGTCTGTCTGGAGTCATCAGATCAACCATACATGTAGATATGTGTCATGCAAGTCAGAGCATACTATATTTTTATGACACTTATTTTACTGCACAAGTAATCTATTACAAAAATAGGTTGATTTTACAGAGAAAATATTTTCAATGCATAGAAAGCAGCCATATATCCAGCTTGTATATCACTCCTTAATAATGAATAAGCAGGTGCCATTTCTGCTTCAGGTACTAATTCTGTCATGATGCTCCATTTTTTCATCTCTGAATTTCTTTCGAACTTCAAGTAATTCTTTGCACCTTTATGAATCTTCTTCCATTAGCATCCTTATCTGAGACCTTACTATATTGCCTTAGTCTAGCCCTGGGCAATACCGCACTATTTTCCGCTATAGTGCTGTTTCTCCCAAATCCTTGTATATCTTGCTTCTCTTTCAGAAACTGATCAGCAGCACTTACACCCAAATCATAGATTAGTACAGTTGTAAGATTGTCAATCAGTCCAGAATCACCAAAAGCAGCTGCATTATTTTCCACCTCCAATGAATGAATCCAAACAGATATTATCTGAAATGCCTGCATTGTCAGTTTGGGTGGGATGCACTACTGGTATATTGTCTGAAAAGTGGCAACCTCGTGACTAAGTCAGATTTCGAATCTTCCCTGTTTTGAAAGAAAAACAGAATCAGTTATAACCATGATGCAAATACACCGATGATCAAGCCCCATTATCCAATCACATCATTTCCGGTGTTGATCCAACTGTAAAAATTGCTTTTTTCGTACTATGATCCAAAACGAGAAAAAGATTCTCTCTAGGCTTCTTTGATGAATTCAAAGTAATATACTTATTTCAAATGAAAAGCTCATTTCTACCGCCATATGTTCTAAATGGCAAATGTGAGTTAACTTTAAACTATAATAATTCAGAATTAAAACTTTTTCTCAGACTCCCAAATACCGACAAGTCTCTGCAGAAATGTTGAAACAAAAAGGGAAAAAAATAGCCCTATGGGCCATGGATCTGAAAACAAAGGATAAGATCTGATGCATTGTCGCAGTACACTGGATGGCCTGAAGATGAAATTGAATTATTGACAGCCAGAGACTGATGGAACTGCAGTCAGCTCCAATTGTCATGACCCTAGGTTTGTGTCTTCAACAATTTTGGTCACAGTCCAGGTTGAGGTAGTCAGAAATATTGATATTAGAAACTATCAGGTTTGCAGAACTTCTGCTGGGCAAATTGGTTCAGGAGAGATTCCTTCATTTTCAGAGGGGTCTTCCTTACTGACTTAGGTCTGTAGAACTAAAAACCATACCCAGAAAAAGGTTGCTAGGCAACAAGTGGCATACAGCCTCCTCCCCCTCCCCTCTGTCTGCGATTAAGGACCATAAAACCAAGCTCTAATCTCCTTGAAAGCTTTCCTTGCCTTCTCCAAAGTCAGTTGGAATTTCTCCCCCCCCCCCAAATAGGTGGTGGCTTACAGCATATATTAAACACTTGACTTAATTCGTAGATGAAACCTAATGGAAAAACCCTTTCCAATCCATTCTATGTCTTCCAATTTTTCAATATAAATTACCAACAAACCGGAATTCAATTAATAGGAGACATAAAATTATGCATAGATTTCATTTTAAAGTCTGAAAAAAAACCATTAAAAAAATTGAACCAGAGAATTTTTTTTTTTTTTAAAAACAAGTAATAAGAAAGGCCGAATCCAGAGCAAGCAGCTATGCAATTTGATGCCTCATTCTTTCAAGCCTATCAGAGACGTGTCATTTTGTTCCTTTTCTAACCCTCCCCTACCACACTTGCATTTGTTTAAAAAAAATCTTTTTAACCTTAGTTCTGATGAAAGATCAGAGACCTAACCTGTTCAATGTTACCAGCATTTTCTGCATTAATTCCAAATTGCTAGTATCTGAAATATATTACTGTTCTATCATCACTATATACAAGCAAGGTGACTCCATATTTTGCTCACATTGAAGCAGGCAAATGAGCGCACCTTGGGATATGCTACAGATAAACCTGCTTCTATACTGTAATGGGTATCGCATTCACTTTATACACAAAAAGTGCCTGGTTCAAAACCAAGCAGAAACAGTGCTGTTGCCTTATCCAGACAGCACGGTGGCTCAGTGGTTAGCACTGCTCCCTCACAACATCAGGGACCCAGGTTCAATTCCACTCTCAGGTGACTGCCTGTGTGGAGTTTGCACATTCTGCATGGGTTTCCTTCAGGTGCTCCAGTTTCCTCTCAGTCCAAAAAACGTGCAGACTAGGTGGATTAGCCATGGGAAATGCAGGGTTGAGGGGGATGTTTATGGGTGGGATGCTGTTCAGAGGGTCTGTGTGGACTCAATGGGCCAAGTAGCCTGCTTCAAAACTGAGATTCTATGATTTCCAGCCCTTGCTGTTGTCACTATGGCAGTAGGCTGGAGAGAAAAAAAAAAGGAACAAAAAAAAAAAGGAGAGTGCAGCCAAGGTACTTATGACACTCAAATTTATCATGACTAATTTAATGGTCAAATTCACTAATAACCACAATTTTCCATTAGCTTACAATATAAAAGCTAACGGACAGCTAGGTACAAGACATCCAATGCACACCAAATAACGTTTTCCTGTCACAAGTAGACCCAGACAACATGGATTCAGTCCATAATGAATACTTTGCATTGGTCTTTGCAATGGGAAAGGACGTAAGTAAAAGCATCAGGATGGAAGACCTTGAAACATTCGAAATTAATAAGAGAGGGGGAGAATGAGAATGAGAGAGAGAGTGTGAGTTTAGCAATCTAAGAAGTGGATAAATCTGCAAGTCAGATGAGATGTTGAAGGAAGTGAGGAGGTATTGAGGCCCTGGCTGTAATTTTCAAATCCTCTCTGGCCAGAGGGCTGGAGGACTACTAACATCAACACATAATTAAAAAAAGGAAACAACAGGAAATTACACAGACCAGTCAGTTTCAGTAACATTTATACTTTTGGTTCTTCGTCAAATTGTATCTGAAGAGAAACCAGAGTATACTTCATTGGTGGTGAAATTATTAATAAGAATTGAGACAGGGATTAATTAATCAGTGTCACTGTGCATCAATTTGTTAAGATACAGTCATGTTTGACAAATTTGAGTGAATTTGAGGAGGTAACCAGGAGAGTTGATGAGGGTAATGCATTTGATTCGGCCTACCTGGACTTCGCAAGGCTTTTGATAAGTTCCCTCAGAAGATTGGTCAAGAAAACGAGAGTACATGAGATCCAAGGCAAAGCTGCCATGGCTTCCTGGAAGTCTGTTTTTAGTGGAGCTCAGCAGGACTCCATGCTGAACCCCTTGCTGTTTGTCATGTAAGTTAATTATTTCGGAGGTAAAAGTATGGCATATGATCAAGATATTCACAGATGGCATGAAAATTGGGAGGGCACTAAATCATGAAAAGGATAGCTGCAAACTGCAAGACATCCGCCAGTCTGGGCGGGTGGTCAGAGCAGTCACAAATGGAATGCAACCCTGAAAAAAAAAGTCAGGTAATGCTCAAGCAAGGGATGACACAATGAAATGGAGGAACCCTGGGAAGTACTGAAAATCAGAAGGACTTTTGTATGGTATCCACAGAATACAAGATCAGGGAAATTATGCTGGAACTGTATTAAAAAACTGGTTGTGCTACAACTGGAATATTGGGTACAGTTCTGGTCTGGTAGGAAGGATGCGATTGCACTAGTGCACGCAGAACAGAATTACCAGAATGCTGCCTGAGCTGGAAGGACTGGCCTATGAGAAAGAGGGTGGATAGGCAGGGGTTGCAATCCTTGAAGCAAAGGTTGAGGGGCCTGATAGAAGTATATAATATTTAGGGCCATTAATAAGGTGGATTGGAAGCCAAGCATGAGGAGTGGGGAGCACAGATTTAAGTAAAAGGTAAAAGGCTGAAGAATGGCGAAGAGAAATTTTTTTTCAACCAGAGGATGGTCAGAGTCTGGAACTATCTGCCTGAATAGGTGGTTGAGTCAGAAACTCTTAACGTTTAAGCAGTTGTGATGTGAGATGCGATTCAGTTGTATGCTAATATTCATTATTTTAGGAGTCTGGATTTGAGCTAGTGGCATCAAAGTATTTTGGTCTACATGTCTGAAAGAGTTTAACAATTAATTCAAAGTATTTCTATAACCATGGTAAATGTATTTTTTAAAAAAAGAAATAAATCTGGATGGAAATTTGTTTAAATTGGGGGGAGTTTATGAGCAAACAAAGTAAACACTGTGGTGTGCATTAGGTTCAATTAGAAGGTTCTGGAAATTATGTTTTCTCAGTGCAGGAAAACACCCTTGGAAAGAGGTTTTTGGTTTCAGTTTGTCAGTTCGCACAAGTCTTGGCTGAAGCTGGATGGGTAAAAAGGTTGCTTCTGAGGAAGTAATACAGTTTAGAACTTTTAAGAAGCAGATTTTCTCAGTAAGGAGTTTAGTTTAAAAGTTCCGGAGCAAAAGTATTAATTAAAACCCTGAAAGGATTAGGGGAAGCTGAGAAAGTCTAAACTCAATCAAGAAAAGGAATTGAAGTCACAGCTTAGTGACTTTCCTACATGCAATAGAGAAGGAAATTCTGTATAGTATTTGAGAACTGCAATGGGCTGCTGTTAGTAAAACATAATCCCATTCAATCTATGTTTCAAAACCTTTAAATATGTTTTGTGTAAATAGTTTGGTATATTCTATTTCATATTCATTTCACTTATGAAATAAACTTGTTTTGTTGCTAAAACCAAAGCAGCATTGCTTATGTTTCAGTGAATGATCACCTTGGTAAAACAATAAACAAAATGATTTGTCAACCAAGATTTCAGAATCAACTGGGACCATAACAGCACTTAGATACTCATTTGCATTGTCACAGCCTCCAGGACTATGAGTGAAGAGACATCAAACAAGATTATTGTAGTCTTAGCTTTGCTGACTGGCACAGACACAATGAGCCAAACAGTCTCTTTGTGCTATAAATGTCTATAATCTAGTAGTGACCTGGAACTCATTGAGGGCAGTGGAAAAAGACAAGAATGGTGATTTCAAAAGGAAATTGAATAGACATTGCAGAGCAATGCTCCCTCTAAGCTGCCAGGCTGCACACACACGTAGCCAGTCGTACATTGCACGCATGGTGATTTGGGTACCTACATATATAACAGCAGTGTCTCCAGACGGTCCCCTCAGAAGAAAAGAAAGTTAGGGGAAGTGCTTAAAGGAAATAAATCTACAGCAATATGGCAGGAGAAAAGACCGCATAGATCACCCAAGACTACAGAGACAGCAAAACTGATACATCTCCACTTTTCAGCCAACATGTTCAATTTGTGTATGAGTGAGAATTCTCTTAATATTCTAAATTACACATATATTGCATCCTGCAAGGATAAGATGTGGACTGTCAACTAATCTGTCAGTGCACTAGAAAATGTGCAATTCTTCTTCTGATGTATTTAGTCAGCTGAGATCCCTTCAAAAATTAAAACTGTTTAACTTAATAATTTAAGTCTGAACCTTTGATCTGTTTAAACTACAAAGCAAACAGATCTATCTTCTTTCCTGTAATGTTGCAGATATGTTCAGTGTTATTACTATCGTATAGAAAAGGATAACAAGCAGCATTTTAAGAACCAAGAAGTTACCATATTATAAAGGGATGCTATGAGCATTGTTACAATCCCAACTGATGTTATTACTGGATAAGCCAGAACCCAGACTGAAGCCTGCTCGATAGATCCTAATGTTTTAGATTTAAACAGGTAGTTTGTCACTGAAACACACAATACTGTAGATTTGGTTTTATCACCAAAAGTTTACCACACAAAAAAATTAAAGATACAACAGAATAAACCAAACTAGTCACACGTGAAATATTTAAACATATTAAGACACACAAACACAATTCCATAAATCCCAAAGTACCAGTTTATACTGCTCAAGCACGAGACATCTCACTTTCCTGCCACACTTCGGGTTTGAGCTATCTATGGCATCAAATCCCAGTTCTGAGAATCTGATTGCCACTTCCACAAGCCTTTATATAAAGGAGTATAGACTTTCTCATCTCAAAATAACCAATTCAGCTGTTAACCAAACACTTCTGGTCCAAAACCTTCAAAACTAAACCCCTGGCTCGATGAAGAATACATGAATTTCTTCAAAGTTCTAAATTATCTCCCTTTCTCAAGAATAACTGTTTTACATATACAGCTTCAGCCAAGACTTCTGCAATGCTGCTAAACTGAAACTCAAAAGCTTTTTACAAGCTTTTGGTGTTTGCCCTACGCAAAAATACAGAAATTATTCTCCTGTATTTTAAACTGAAAGCCTAATTCACAGCTATTTACTGGTTTTTGCTCAGAAAAGCTTTCAATGTGGGGGAAAAAAAATTACCCATTAGCATCCGAAGATCTCTCTTCCAGACTCTCTTTTTTTAAACAAAAAAAAAAAAAAAAAAAAGCCCCCTCCCCCCCACAGAAATACCTACAAGTTAATCTTTAAGCCCTTTCAGTCCAACACACCAAAACCCATATGCCACTACCTCAAATCCTAACTCTGAAATAAATATTAACACAAAATCACACACTTTACATCACAACCTTGAACTGTCAAGTTTTAGTAGTTAAGAAACTTCAAGAATAAGATTGTTTAGAAATATTAATCAAGCACTAGAAAAAATTGGCCTTTGTTATAAAAAAACTGAAATAACACTAGAAGCTCGAACACTAGGAGTATGAACCCAAGCTAAACAAATGACGCTAAATCGGAATACAACTACTGTTTGCTTTTCCCTCCAAGCCTCAGTCCTGAAGACATTATATCCCCTACCAAACATACAGGTTCCAAATTCCCCAATTATTTGGCCCAAAAAGCGAGTAATATCCAGGCTCACGGATGAATAAGTGTTGCTAGCCCAGTCTTGTGGTGATGTCCCAGCAGAGTTTGATCCAGTTTGTGACCATCAGTAATAAATAGCTTATGACCCAATGGAGGCTTATGGACCAAAAAGAACTCCAGAAAATGAACAAACTCTCACTTGTTATAACTTTTACTTTAATAAAACAAATCAAAAGTCAAATTAAGTATGTACAGAACAAAATCAGTTAACATTTTACAATTTTCACACTAATTAGTAACTTGACATTAAAATACAAGATACAACTGCCAGATTTACTGGACAAGTCGCTTAACATATGTAGCATCAAATTCAATCAGAAACTCCTTCAAAGCTTCAAATTTATTCAAGTAGAATTTCAGTTCGATTCCTTTGAGGATTTAGTCCCAGCTTCTTAATCAACAGTTCCTTACATAGTTTTTATTAAAACAGTACACTTCCCAGAACCACATCAACTCCACACTCATAACAAATTCACTGACCACCAGCATTACCTTTATACAAATACTTTGCAATAAAGCTGATCTTTGTATGGCCAAGTCTAGGCACTCAATTATTTTAAGGTCAGAAATCAGACGACACCAGGTTATAGTCCAACAGGTTTATTTGAAATCTCAAACTTTTGGAGCGGAGCCCCTTTATCAGGTGAAGTGAGAGAGAAGCACACATCGCAGTATTTATGGGCAGAGAGGCTGTTGTGACCGGTGTCTTGCTTTGCAGAATGTTGTTTCTTTAACCCCTCCCCCACCAAGCAAGTTCAGGGTTTGTATGCATACGCCCAGGTAATATTACAATTTAATACTTCGGATATTCTACTGTTAAAGAAACAAACAGTAGAAACAAAAATAATTTTTCTTTAATAAGGAGATTAATGTGAGATTCAGGGAAATCCAGGTGTCCTTGAGCACAAAAACACAGTAACTATGCAGGTACAGCAAGAATTAGGAAGAAACATGATACTTCAGCCTTTGAGATAATTGTATATGACTTTGGTGAGCTGACAGTACAGCATGGAGTTTTGGTCTCCTTACTACAAGGAGGATATGGTTACATTACACAAGAGATAGTAAGAACTCAGATGCTGGAGTCAGAGATAACAGTGTGGAGCTGGAGGCGCACAGCAGCCAGGCAGCATCAGAGGAACAGGAAAGTTGATGTTTTGGGTCGGGACTCTTCTTCAGAAAATTTCAGAGGGCTGTCGATGCCCAGTTATTTGATCTTTTTTAAAAAAAAGGATATATGGCCCATTAAGCCTGCTCTGCCATTCATAGGTTAACAGCTGTGGCCTTAACTCCACTTACTACCCCTCCCCACCATAACTTAACTCTCTTGCAAATTAAAATTCTGTCTACCTCAAATGCTTGATATATTAAATGGCCTTCACTGTCTTCTGTGGAAAAGAATTCCAAAGACTCATGACAATCTCAAGAAATTCCTCTTCATCCCTACCTTAAATGGAATCCCCTTATTTTTAAAAACTATATCCATCTAATTCTAGATTTCACAAGGGGAAACATCTTAACATCTACCCTGTCAATTCTTCTTAGAGCCTTACAAAAGATCACCTCTCATTCTTCTAAACCTCCATGGCCCAACCAGCTCAACTTTTCAACAAATCCATTCCCAGCATCAGCAAAGTGAATCTTCTGAGAACCACTTCCACTGCAAGTAAAACCCTCTCTGAGTAAGTAAATAGTATTACTTTGGAATAGGCTCCCCAATGCTGTTTGTTGTTTGTCTAAATTGTTACTCCACACCTCTTTGGGATTAAAAAAAAACAACGTTCCATTGCTGCACCTGCATGCTAACCTTTTGAATCATGGACAAGGACACATGGATCACTCCGTACTGCAGCTTTCTGCAGTTTCTCCCTATTTAAATAATACCCCGTTTCTTTAAAAAAATTCTTCCTGCCAAAGTAATCAACCTAACATTGTCCCATATTTTTAACCCATCTATTTTTTGCCTACTCATTTAACCAACCTATAATCTTTCAAAAACTTTTGCAGCTTCCCTTCTACTTCCTTTCAACCCATCTGTGCATCCTCAAACTTGGCTACAATACAGTTGGTCCCTTAATTTAAAATCAACAATATAGATCATAAGATAGTAGAGGCCCAAAACTGATGAGGCACTCCACTCTCAAACATTGTATAAATGTATTTAATCTGAAGAAATATAACCACTAATCTTATTTATATGGAGATCCAGAACATTAGGGTAGGCAACATCCTAGTGGTATTAACACTAGACTGTTAATTCTGAGACCCATGTAATGTTCTAGGGACCCAGGTTCGAATCCCACCACAACAGATGGTGAAAATTTAATTCAATTTAAAAAATATGGAATTGAGAGTCTAATGACGAATCCATTGTCGACTGTTGGAAAAAGGTATCTGCTTCACTAATGTCCTTTAGGGATGAAAGCTGCCATCCTTATATGTGATTCCAGACCAATGCGGTTGACACTTAACTGCCCTCTGGGCAATTGGGGAAAGGCAATACATGCTGGCCTACCCATTGATGCCCTCAACCCATGAATGAACTTTAAAAAAAAAATTCCAGTGAGGCAAGTTTGCTAAAGTTAAAGCACATGTAACTGAAAGCAAATTGTTGATCTGGTTAGGACATTAGCTTTACAGAAAGAGACAAGAGACTAGAATAACTGGTAACATTAATTGCTTTAAGGCTTCAACTGTTCACATATTTATTAACACCCAGATGATGGAATAGAGAGCCATATAATCAACTTTGTTGACCAAGACATTTCAAGCAGTGTTGATGGAAGCATAAGCAAAAATTATTACGGGTATGCAGAGGATTAAAAACAAATAAAAAAAGGATTTCAAGGTAAACAAGCATTAAGTAATCCACCTGGAAAGGGTAAAAAAAAACAGTACTTTCTAAATAGTGAAAACTACTGGAGGTCCAGACTTAGGGTCACATTAGAATGCAATTATGGGAATAGGAAATAAATTTAAAACATTAGCAGAATGCTGGGTCTTATATCAAATGGACTAGAATACAGACATAAGAATATATGACACAGGAGCACAGTTAGGCCATTCCATCCATCAAGTCTGCTCCATCATAGCTGTTGTGTCTCTCAAACCCCTTCTCCAGTCTTCCCTCTGTAATCCTTATGCTACAGCCTCACGAAGTCCCAATTAGACCACACCAGGAGTAGTGTGTTCAACTTTGGTTACTGGACTGAGGAATGAAATATTGATTTTGGACAGATTACTGTCTGCACTTATCAGATTGACACCTGAAATCCAAATAATAAATTAACAGGAGAGCTGACACAAACTCAACACTACTTCCGGGAACTTGGAACAAATATGTATGATACAATTTGACAGTTTGGGAATTTAGTGTGTGAATAGACAGAACTGTTTCTGTTGGCTATGGAAATCAAAGAGATGGTGGAATAGCCAAATATTAGATATCTCAGCCAGTTATTTCAGGTGAGGTGTTCGGAAACACAAATGTCAAAAGACAACAGAGTTTATAACTCTCAACTATCAACAGCAATTGAAGCTAGACGAATTTCTAATTTTGCATTTATAACTGCTGGACTGTTAGCAAAAAGCATAGTAAATAGTGCGACAATTGCAGGGTGTGCACATTTTTGCTACAGATCAGCCAAGGCCTCGCCAGGCTTGAAGGTTAAACAGTTGATTCCAGTCCTATTTTACAACAGAAACAGACCATTTGACCCAAAGCAGTCTACATCGGTGTTTATGCTCCACTTGAACATCCCAACGTTTCTTCACTGACTCTTTGGATAGAAAGTTGATGGGTACTGTCTCATTATCTAGTTACCCCATAGATGCATCTTTGCTATCTAGTTCAATTTCTCCCTAGTGTAGTGAATTCCACATTCTCACCACACTGGGTAAACAGGTTTCTTCCTAATACATTACTTTTGTACGATTATCTTATTTTTGCTTTTCTTACAAATGCAACAGCTTCTCTGAATCCAGTATAAAAAAAACTTCCATAATTTTAAAAGGCATTCAACACGTCACCCGTCAAACTTCTCTTTTCAAGAAAGATTCAACGGTTCCGAATGTGTATAGCTTCATAAATCTTACAATGCAAAATTTGATTTTGCACTCACTCAAGAAACTATACCTTGGCAACTAATAATAAAGTGGATCCAAGCCAGATGATGAAGGACAAAATAATACCATTAGTTTCTTTGATAGTAGGTTTATTCACAGGATCCAATCTTCTAGCTCTCAGTCTACTAACCGCTATCTCAGCATCCCTGCCACGCTCTGTATATTAAAATGTGTTTAATAACTTGTTTTGGACATGTTTCGACATTTCCACAGATATCTCACCTCAAAAGGATGACATCAAACCTGGGCCTTCTGGCTCAAAGGTAAGGATGCTTCAACTGTGTCACAGGACTCTTTCAATATCTTTACAAATGCTTTTAATCAAACTGATAGGACATGTTATGACACATCACTGGGGCTGATAGGACATGTTATGACACATCACTGGGGCAAATAGGACCAAATCCTGGATTTTCTGACCTAGATGTAATGCAAAGAAGGTTCATGATGTATTATTAATTGGAAATTGGGCTCCAAAGTGCAAGTTTGTATTTATAGTCATATAGTACAGAAGGAGACCCTTTGATCCAACTCGCCCAAACTAGTTACATTTGCCTGCATTTGGCCTATATCCCTCTAAACCCTTCCAATTCATGTACCTGTCCAAATATCTTTTAACTTTCTAACTGTACCTGCATCTGCCAATACCTCTGGAAGGTCATTCCGTATATAAACTACTTCTGTGTGAAAAAAGCTACCCATTAAGTCCCTTTTAAAATCTTTCTCTTCTTACCTTAAAATTACACCCTCTAATTTTGAACTTCCCAACCCTAGGGAATAGACCCTTGCAATTCGCCTTATCTATTTTGTGTGCACGTTAACAAAGGTAGACATGGCTTTAGTTTAATTTTAAAATTGTTTTGGAGTATGGTAACAGATGTCTGAAGTTTGAAGGTACAGTATTTTTAATAAGGGTTCACAACTTTCGAGTGTAGTTTGAAGTGAACAAATTGTACTATATTTTTCTAAGAAACTGTTGTTGCCTAGCGACTGGACTCCAGTGTCACAAAAAAAACCATGCTGAAGATCAGGTAACATTTGTAGATTCAGTCAATGCAAAAAAAAAATGCTGTTAGTTTAGTAGTCTTCAAAAAGTCAGTGCTGATGAAAAAAATCCCAAGTGGCTTCAAGGAAAAGCATGCATAGACAAAAAACGGCTAGTCATTGAGGGCATGGAAAAGCCAGGTGTTTGCTCTGGAAGTGCCTAGAAGTCAATGAGAAGAAAGCTCGAAACCACTCACAGCCATACTAACTGAAGGAAGAACTATAAACTGGAGACTGCACAGCCCTTAAATGCAGTTTGAGTATCTGCAAGGTTGATGTTGTGGGCAAAAAGAATCAAATATTTATTCAGATATTTGTAGCAAGACTGATTCACCTCATATAGTGTTATAATGGTTAGTTATTCTTTCCCACCTTGTGTAATCTCAATGATATTAATGCTTTTTCACAACAGTACATTGACAACCTCTTGTGACCATGTTCTGCGATTAACCATAACACTAAACAAAAATGCAGAAATAAAACTTATAGACTGTCAAGCCAGGTTTCATTCTGGGATCTGACTAGTCAGGTGTTACCTTGAAATTAGATCATAATAGTAGGGACATTACCAGTGCATCACAAACTTCTTTTTTAAAAAAATCAACCTGATCAGATAGGTCATTACACATTTGGGATAGGAAGGACTCAAACTCCTTTCCGGTCAACAGAACCCATTACCACTGCACCAGAAGCTGCTCTGAATTTCTTTAGATGAGACTGTAGACTTTTCTAATCAAACTTTTCAAAGATATGTTATCATATATCTCTGGTGCAAATGGGACTTGAACCCTGGCCTTCTCGCTCAGATAGCACTAACTACTGTACCACAAGGGCACTTCTGAATTAGACAAACAGTAACTATTACCCATGTTCCTTTAACAATAAATCAACAAACCATTAACAAAAGGATTCCAGGTGTACTCTGACCAAATTTCAAGAATAGCTGCAGCACAACTGGCAGTTTATAATTCTGTCCAGCAAGAAGACTTTATTTGTTTTGAAACAGAAACAAAGTGGAGAACGTAGCAGATTTGGCAACATCTGTAGAGAGAAAAAGTTAACAATGAACCCAGTGACCACTGGTCAGAACTACAAACAACTGGGAAAGAGTGGTATTTATGCTGATGACAAAGTGAATAGAATACAGGGAGCATGACACATGAAGGAATTGTTGATAGGCTGGGAGGAAGATAAACGTGCTGGGAGCAATCCATACAGGACCTGGATTATGGGAATGAGTCAGGGTCATTTTTACAGGCAAAGCTTCCAGCACTTCAACACACAAACACATTCCCATACTAACATTTCAGTCTCAAGCCTGCTGCAGTGCTCCAGCAAAGGTCAACGCAAGCTGCAGAATAGCATCTAGTGTTCCACCTAGGTAACTTACAGCCTTCAGGACTCAACATTGAGTTTAGCAGTTTCAGAACACGAACACACTTGTCTGTTCGTTACTGACCACCACATCCTGAGATTCTATTTTCGATAGGTTGGCTGTGCTAAGGACAACCTGTTTCAAACTTTCACACCTCTCATTCCATCCCTAAGTAGCATTTCGCTCATTTTTGGTTTATCATCAGCAATCCCTTTGTTTGGCTCTTCTCTCTCTCAAAACCATCCCCATGTATTCTTTTCATTCCAACCTCAATCATCAGCATGAACACCATCCTTTGTCAGAGCTAAGAGCAACTGGGAAAGAGTCACTGGACTCAAAGTGTTAATTCTGTTTTTCTCTCTACAGATGCTAGAAGACCTGCCAAGTTTGTCCAGCCCTTTCTGTTTTTGTTTCAGATTTTCAGCATCCCCAGTTCTTTATTTATTTTGCTTTTGAAATAGCTTTACTGACTCTTAGTGCAATGTTTAGTGATTTAAGCATCATATTCCCAGATCCTTTTCCTCCCGTACCCGATTTAGATTACACGCAATCTTCATTAGCTGCTGTTATGGACCAGACCAGACCCCTAAGAATATTTGAAGAAGGAAGCCTAGACTTTAACATTTTCTCATTTAAAAAAGTTAGACATGAAGTACATGCTCCAGACAGAATGCAACTGGTCAAACTACTAAACATTAAGCAAAATAATATTTATTTAAGCACTACATTTAAAATAGAAACAGGAATGTAGAATAACTTAACTCTTGGAAAACTTAACCAATTAATAGATACAGTACCTACTAATTAACAGTTCCAATATAACATTCCATAAACACACCCCTTAGCAAAAAGGTAAATTCAGACACAGATTCTTATGTGCAGTTCTCTAAGCCAGGAGGAAACAACAGAGAGATTTCAGAGAAAACAGCAGCTGGGATTCATTTACTGAAGCTTCCAACCCTTCTGAGACCCCAAACAGCTTCTGAAAGCTATAGCTAAAAAAACTAGAAATCCTGGACTGTGAGAGTTGGCCACTCCCCTTCCATCATTACAACTGTTTTTAAAAACCTAAAGGCCTAAATTAAATAAGCTATTTTCATTAGCCAGGTCATCACCTCTGTTCAAAAACACACAGGACAAAATAACCTTTCTAAAGTGACAGCATCATCACACTGCTGATTTGCTACCCACAGATCAATGTACTCACAAGATTGGCCTTGCGCCCCATTTTCTACCCACCCCTCCCCCTCAAACTATCCTCTGATAACCAATCACATTGCCCTTTGCGGTATGCAGGAGTGATATCCACGGCAGGTCCGTGCCCCTATCCCTCATGGATAACAAGACTGTCTACTAAGCAATGTGCAATCTTAATTTTCTTACCAAAATGTACTATCAATTAATGTTGAAACACATTTCCTTATAGTTCTGTAATTAATGCCTTCAGTTAATTTGTTGCAATTCTCCTTAGTATTGAACATTCCTTTGAATTTGCAGTTGTCTATGTTCTTAAAAAGTTCTCTATTTAAAATCTAAACAATTATTATAAATAGTGAACAATGACTCTTGTGGAATCACATTTCCCACCTTTTCCCGTTCTGAACAGCATCTCTTCGTCCACAATTCTAGCATTTTCCATTTTTCTGTCTGCTGGAATATTCATTCTGTCACTGATTCTATATTCACATGCTATTCATTAATTTATTATTATTTAAATAAATTTATTATGTACCTTATGGAAGTGTTTAGAAAGCTAGATACATTACACCTACAACATTACCCATACCTATTCTTACCACTTTTAAAAACTGAGGTTAAATTAAGGGAGACTTTCCCTTTTCAGATATTGTTGATTCATCATATCATTTTTCTTGTTACTTAAGACCCTTAATAGGAGAACATTTCTCAGGGAAAGAAATGAAACAACAGCATTACATTCTTCAACTGAAAATTAGTTCAGCAACAATCTCAAAAGCAGCATTACAGCACTGTTGGGAGCTTCAAACCACTGCCAGACCAAAAGTTGCAATTTCACTAACTTACATTCTGATTTAAGGGCTTTGGGCACACAAAGATGCAGGTGTAACTAGAAGAGACTGAAACATTAAAATCCTAAGAAACAAGACAACCAAGACTAGTTTCACTAGCTTATTTCCAAAGTGCAATGTTAACTACAATCAAAATTGTCTTAACATCGTACTTTACAAAATTCGATGTTGAATGAATTTATCTGGTGTTAGTTGTCACAAACTAGAACACAGCTTCTAATTTTGGTCAAATACATTGGTATTGTATTGCATAACAAAGGTGATAAACTAATTAAAGGTATCATTTAGATAGTCCACGAAATATTTAATGACAAGCTTTGCAAAGTATTAATCCAGTATTACTGCCCTTGATTAGACAGTTATAATAGTGTTATCATCCCACTGGGCAACGTAGAGCGAAACCCAGCTTAACAGACCATAAGCTTAATTTATTTCCAATGTTCATACCGTGGTATCAAGTCACTGAGTATATTCACACTAAGTTGCCAATGTATATTTAACAAAAACATAAAACCAAAGTTCAGTAAAAGATCTCATCATAAACAGCAATATAGAACAATCAATCTTTTCCCACAATATCTTTTACACTAAAGCTAATCAAAATATCAGTCTGATCTTTACTTCAAAATTTAAAAACTCAATTGACAAGGCTACAAACATTCCCTTTTGAAGACTTTCTGCACAGTCACCAGATGCGATTCTATTTCTCCCAAAAACCATGCTAACTCATTAACTTTTCTGACTTTAACCACTGCTAAAAGATTAAGATTTCTTTCCAGTTCAATTGGTCTGAAGACTACCAAAAGCTAAATTGCCTTTCCGCAGTGCTTTTTTTCTGAACTCCACCTGTTTGTGGCCTCAGCCACCTGTCTTTTCCTTAGATCATAAAAACGCTAGTCAACAATAAGCAGCAATTATTTCACAAGGTACCATGCTGAGTCATTTAGCTTTTAAGTGAAAGCTCATGATTGTTTGTATGTTTTCCTTAGTTCACTGTTTCAAATGACTTTCTGACCCTTTATTTAAAAAAATTCATTTACAGCACTAAACCAAAACCCTGTTTACCTCAAATCAAAATTCTGTAAATAACTCATACAATGCAGATTTACTGTAATAGTCAAATACTGTTCTATTCGAGGTAACAGCTACATAATTTTTGCCAACTTAAGATTTCCAACATAACATTTACTACTGTGCAATTGATGCTCAATGCTAAGTTAACACCGCAACTTCCTACGTAGAAGCAATATGTTCATGCTCACATCACCACGACTCAGTCTTCCATTTTAACCATCGACTTTCTTCTCCCTTTTGCAGGATTTTTCCCTCAACCTAACTTGCTACGGATGCCCACCTCCCCTTCGACGATTGGCTGCTCTACAACTCAGCCTCAAATCTCGGCACATCCATTGGACAAACCAGCTGCCCTTCAATCGTGCCGTCACCGGGCAAGTTAGGCTTTACACGAAAAGCAGCAGTACTTTATGGGCGCCTTGCAGAGCCGGTTTCACCAAGACTCCCGCCAAAGCCATCAGAACAGCACAAATCACCCCTCACCACTCTAAAATTGCTGTTCTAAGACAAAAATAAAAGCACACACAGGATTGTTCAAATAAAAGACACGATGTTAAAAAAGTCAACTATACAGCAGATGAATTGGTACATGTATTCTGCCGCCGAATCAAAAATTAAACCCACTTTAGAGGAGAAAACTCTGAATCCCTAATCCATTCGATTTCGTCCAAGTCGCGATTTTAACCAGAGGGCGATCGGGCGCTCGATCACAGATGATGGCGGTGATCTGGTTTATTAGGAATTGGGGGGGGGGGGGGGGCGCGCTTGTGTATGCCTCCGCTCGCTGCGGTACAACAGCCGCGGAGTCACACTACGGACAGGCGCCGGTTCTCCAGACCGGGCGAGCGGTTGGTGATGGCGCCGGCAGTACAGCACCACGCTCCAGTCAATGCGGCCACTGTAGACACTCAAAATAAACCCTTTCCCGAACGCACATGTAACGGAGAGAGAGAAAAGAAAGAAGCCGCTACCTGATCCCACTTCTTCCCCTCCCCCTTCCCCAAGCTGAATTTTATGAAGGAGAGAGCAGGAAAACTCCGACTCACAGGAAAAGTGGCGACGCGCACACAATCCGAAAATTTCCCAGCAGCCGCCGATGGAATATTCTAGAAAAGGAAAGAAATAGTAAAAGAACGCGGTTCGAATGATCGCTCACAGGATCATTGAACGGCTGCCAATTACTTCAACTCTGGGTAATAATTTCGTGGGCTCTTTTTGGTTTCAAAGAAATCGACCAAAATTAAAATCCTGTACACCACCCGAACTACAGCTCAGCCGACAAAGCCTGACGGCGCCTTGTCCCTATTGTTCCCTTCAGCCAATGCGTTGCTAGAACGCATGCGCTCCTCCCGCGGTGCACGATGGGCTTTGTAGTCTCGGGCATTTGGATCGGCTGGGGGACCTCAATCCCGGTTGGTGGGGCGTGGACTACAATTGCCAGGGTGCAATGCGCTCAAACATCTCAGGCAGTTTACAGCCCAGTGCTTGATTGGAAAAAATAGGAAAGGGCTATTTATTTTGTGCAGCGTGGTGGGCTGCATAGATTTAGACACGAAGATGGTAGCCCATCTATTGCAAGGTGCAGTGTGCAACCCTACCCTCAAAAAAATATCGTTACTAAATCGGCTAGATCAGTTAAGTTTCAGCACAACTAATTAATATGCAAAAGTAAAATGCGGCAGATGATGGAAATCTGAAATAAAATCAGAAAATATGGGTGATCTGAAACATTAACGCTGTTACTGTTTCCACATAAGCTGCCGAACATGCGAAGCATTTCCAGAAGGTTCTCCGGTTCCACTTTATGTTTTTATTTAACTTTACGAATTTATGTATTATTTTTTCTTATATTGGAGTCATTAATAAAATAGAGGCTGAACATATTCTGCTTTATTTTACTATTGTAAACCTTCCTTCGAATCAGACTCAGCAATTTTACGTGTGGAGAAGGGCAATTGTTGTAAATTGAGAACATTTGCCCCCGTTAAATTTGGAAAATTGGCAGGAAAAATTATAATGACACAATGGACTATCTTGAAAGAGAAAGTTCTCATAAGGGAAAAATGCAAACCTGAGATGTTGAAAGGGAACAAAATGAAAAGGTATGCATATGACAGATATAGGCTTGATAATGAAATGTGATCAAAGCTGAACATAGAAGGTCCAGAGGGTAAAGCAGGAAGGAAATAAGAGGCAAAAACAGTACGAATTGATACTGACCACTAACACAAAAGGCAATCTCAAAGAAAACAAACGTATAGTGAAAAGGTAGTAATCAGAAGAGTAAAACTGATTAGGGACCAAAAAGGAACTCGATAATGAACGCAGAAAAGGAAACAAGATAGAATAAAATAGAATCCATACAGTGTGGAAACAGGCCATTTGGTCCATCGAGTTGACTTCCGACCCTCTGAAAAGGAAGTAGTTGGAACACAGGATGGGCTAAAATTGATTAAGAATAGAAAGTAAAAAGGCTGGTTGCACATAACCTTGATCTTTTATAACAATATATAATATATATGTAAGGATGCTAATGGAAATTGTGTTTAATTGACACAATTAAATTTAATGAGGGCACAGAGAGGGTCGATAGGATCATGCTTTTACAGAAGTGTATGGACTCAGAAAGTATTTTATAAAGGGTCATATAATAGATTTGGCAAGAAAATGTATGTCCACAGAATCCAGGGAACAAAGGCAGCATGAATATTAAGCTGAACGGTTGACAGTGGGGGTGGGAGGGTTCAGATAAAGAGAAATTTAGAAAATTACAAAGAGAGAACAAGGCAATCATGTGATTGTGTGATAGAGTAATGTGTGATAGGAAAGGCCAAATTTTACAAAATTAAGAGTGCACCAGCATGTAGAGTCAGAGTAAGGAAACATGACAAGAAGACAAAACTTATGACTATTCATCTGAATACATGCTCCATTTCTAACAAGATAGCTGAATTGATGGTACATGTAGAAAAAAAAGGATATAATCTGACAGTCATGTCAGAAAATGCGGTTGCATGATGATTAAGATTGGAAACTGAATATTCAGGTGTACTTGCATATTTTGCAAGGATAGGCAAAATGAAAAAAAAGAAAATGGGATATGTCTGCTTATAAGGATGAAATCAGAATAGTAGTGAGAAATGATTTTGGCTTGAAAGATCAAGATGGAGAATCAGTGTGGGTGGAGACCAGAAATAGCAAGACACAGAAGTCACTGCCAGGAGTGGCCTACAGGCCCCCTAACAGCAAAACTGCAGGATAGAGTATAAATGGGAAGGTAGCAGGGTCTTGTGTGCAAGGTACTGCAATAATTCTGAGTAAATAATCTTTACATATTTTCAACAAATTAAACTGGCAAAGGTAGCTTTGAGGATGAGTTCCTTTTGGGAGTTGCAAATGCTATTTTGATCAAGTAATGTGTAATGACGCTAGATTAATCAATGTTCTCATAATAAATTATCCTCTAGGGAAGAGTGAATGTAACATTACAGAATGTCACATTCTGTTTTAGGCAGTGAAAGATGAATTTGTCATAAACCTAAACAAAGGCAATTACAAAGATATGAAGTTTAATTTGACTGCGGTGGACTAATGCAATAGGTTAAAAGGTGAAATTATAATTAAGCAGTGGCAAACATTTAATTCTCAACATAGATATTTATTTAAGTCAGAAAGGAAGACTGTTGAAAAGACAACTTATCCGTGGACAATTAAGAAAATTAAGAATGGTTTAAAACAGAAAGAAAGGCATGTAATGTTGCAAAGATTGGTAGTAAACCAGAAGATTGGTCAACAACAAAAGCAGAAGTTGCTGGAAAAGCTCAGCAGGTCTGGCAGAGTCTGTGAAGAGAAAATCAGAGTTAACGTTTCGGGTCCGGTGACCCTTCCTCAGAACACTTTCAGAAGATTGGTCATTTTTTTTCAACAAAAAATTAATAAATTATGAAAAGAAATTTAAAAACAGCGAGAGTTTTCACAAAACATACAAATGGAGAGAGAATGAGCCAAAAGAAATATTGTTCGCTTGGAGGATGATGTGATATTATTAATGGAAAACAATAAAATAGCAGAAACTTTGGATAAATTTTTATTTGTCTTTCAGGGGAAGATACTAACAGCAACACAATAATAGTGGAAAATTAGTGGGAAAAAGGGAGGCAGGATTTAATCACTCGCAATACAGAAAAGATGTTAACTAAACTAAAGGCTCAAAAGTCTCCTGGACCTGATGGCTTTATGCCTTATTCTTGTGTCATGCCAAGTATAAATGTGCCATATTACAAACTTTCAGTAAATACTTTTAAAAACTGGACACAAATAAGCTTTTGCAAATTATCTGACAATTGATGTTTAAACTACAGACAATATCAACTCTAAAGCAAATACCTAATTAAATATGGACATTTACAGTCATCCAGGGAACTTACACATCTCTTTATTTAATAACGGGCCAACCCTAAATAAAAATAGAATTCCCAGACTGCCTGTCTCCCTGATTTATGCCACATAAAAGGGAAGATTGAAACCAAATTTGTGGCAGATAGAAGTGAATCACTATCTACATCCTTTGTATTATAACAATTTTTCTCATTCAAACTAGACAAGGTGAGTCTCAAAAATGTCAAACCACAGCACAGGATGTTGGAATCTATATAAACACCACCTCTTTTTATTTGGTCTGCTTTTAACTATTGCCTAAATACTGGTTGCAGGCACTTCCATGACAAAGCCAGCAAACTTACTATTCAGTGTTCAGAAGGCCACTAAATAGCTGTAAGTCATCAAGCAACCAAGGTAATTAACAGCAATACCTTGAGAGTGGGAGATTTAACAGAGAGTGCTCCTCCAACCTATTCCAACTTCAAGTGTTCTGAGAACCAACCTCCTAAAAACTCAACTACGGAAAACCTTACAGCCTGCTGAGAATCCTTCACTCTATAACATCCGCACTTACAATTTTAGGTATTAAACATCACCCTTCCATATTGGAAAAGCAGAAATCATAATTCAGAGATCAAGATAATTACAAACTCTACAAGTAATTTACTTCCATCTATATCTCACCTTTGTGTTTGCGAGAATGAGTGTGTAAATTGTCATGTTTATTTTGGTATATGCACGTGAGAATAAATAATTTTTAAATTTACACAAGTTGATGAATATTATTTAATTGGGACATATATTCCAACAGTTAGAAACAAATATCTCTTTTTTTGTAAAACATATGGATAAGAGGCATTTTGTTCTTAAATAGCTGCAGAGATCGTGGATGCATTCACTGTAAATAGGTTCATTTCATGTAATCTTCTGAAATTCACTACTTTCACTAAATATCCAAACACACTATAAAATCACAAGGAAATTGGGAGACAGAAAGCAGAAAACCATAATCCAATTAGCCTTTCACTTGTCATTGGTAAAATGCTGCAATCCATTATTAAGGAAGTAGTAACAAGACGTTTAGAAAATTGTAATACGATCAAACCGAACCAACATGATTTAATGAAAGGGAAATAGTGTTTAACAAATTTTTTAGAATCCAGTGAGGATGTAATGAGCAGGGTGGAAAGTGGTAATCAGTGTTAGGAACGCCATAGAGGCTGGTAACTTTAATGAAAAAGAACTCCCCGGTGATCAAAGCAAACAAATGGCACAGCAAGTGTTCATACTTTTAATTCTCCACAACCCTTACCAGGTTCCATCTTCACCAGGATTTTGCCTGGTGATTAGCCCAAATAGTTCTTTCTTACCTTTGTCTGATACAGCAGTACTAGCTTTTGGTCTTCTTCCCCAATTACCCCAGTCTAACTGTTTCTGACAGTCTGCAAGTCCTAAAGCAACAAGAATTGTTGCCTTCTCCTTTACATTCAGGTCTTAAAACCTGCACCTTGCTTTTAAGGAGCTTTGACCTGGGCATCTTATGTCTGTGGTAACAAGATCACATTGGCTTGTGTCTTCACTTTGAGGTCACAAGTCCTTCACTACTGTTATATTTTGCCTTGATTTAAAGGAGATAGTTAAGACATGACTCTCTTACAAAGTCGATCTGTCGTTACAATATTGTACTTGGATTTCAAAGAGGCATTTGATAAGACGCACATAAAAGGTTGGTGTGCAGGACGTTTTCAAAATCACAAATTAATGGTGTGCTTCAGGGATCAGCGCTGGAGGCTTTACTATTTGCAATCTATTTTAATGACATGAATAAAGAGACCAAATATGTTGCAGCTAAATTTGCTTATAGTACAAAAATAGATGGAAAATTGGTTTGAAAGTTGTGAAGAGAATTTAGAGTTTGCAGAGAGAAAAAAGATAGATAATGTGATCGGGCGATATTTCACTAGATTCATTTGATGTAGTTAAACTCCATTGGCATGACAGTATTATATTAGGAGGATGAAATTAACCACAGAACTAGGTGCCTTGTGGTTGCTTCTCTAGCATAACCTAGCATCAATATACATATAAAAATTCCTCAGCAGCTTTAAGATTTCAAATTTAATTTCCTGCTGGAATTGCTAAAGCTCTCAGCCCACCTTAACTGCTGTGGCTGCACTCTGCATACATGCTGTTGAGCTGCTGTCGCTCTACTTCTCTCTTTCCCTTTTAACTTGTAAACTTTTTAATTTTTAAAAGACTAACCAACTAACTCGCTTCCTTGCTGCTTCTAACCAACTAATTCTCTCACTTTTAAATTCAAACTGATTAGCTGTCTCTGCCAGCAAAAGCCTCTTTTGGTACATGTCCTCCTGATAGGCTTTACTTTTGCCGGCTAATGCAAACTTGACAAATGTTATCTGTTGGCTGATGGCTGACAAATTGCTAATGCAAAAATGTGCCCTCTTATTATAATTTTATTGAAGGCAACTTTGTAACCACTCTGAACCTGTCCCCACAGAATTAATGATCTTTCTAATTTACAATGTAATATTTACAACCTTTGACCAATGGAAAACCTTTTAATAGCCTTCCATAACAATTTTAACACTCAGACCACTTCACTTGAGCCTATTAACCTGCATGCATTCTAACTGCCACCTATAGTTTGTATCTAACAAAGGAGGTCCTAGAATACCAAGTGCCCTGGTTCTTTCCTGGATAATTTCCATATTCCTCTTAGAGCCAGTGAACTGGCCTCAAAGAGACACTAAAAATAATCTTCAATCAGTCAAGTTACATGTTGCAAAATATTGCCAATTTTAAGCCCCATTACCTACAAAACTATGTCAGAAAGGTGAATTTTAACAAAATGTATGAGTTTCTTCACATCTGGTAGGTATGGTGACAAACAAGTTCCTGTCAGGTTTACTCCCTTGCTAGATGTGTACTGTATGTCATGTTTGTTAATAATGCTTTGCAGCTATCCACTTGTAACCACCCCTCCACGATTCAAATTCTATGAAACCCTTCTTGAGTGTCAAACCTGAGGGTGTAGGAAGAGTATTTCACAACATTCTGAGCAGAGAATATTTGTTATGTAAAGATGACTCTTTAAATGCCCTCATCAATAATTATTTCTAATTATATCACACCTTTTAAACTATTTTTAAAAATATGTCCCAAGGTGTCTCCCAGTTAGGTGAACATAGAAACAAACAGCAAACCTGGTAGGGAAAGACTAGGAGAGATCACTGAAAAAGAGTCACTAAACTCTGCTTTCTGTCCACAGATACTGCCAGACCTGCTGATTTTCTCCAGCATTTTCTGTTTTGATTTCAGATTTCCAGCATCTACAGTTCTTTGTTTTATATTGGACTAGGAGAAGTAATTGTTTAGAGAAATAGGTTTTGAAACAGTTTTTAAAGGAGAAAGAGGAGGAGAGGCAGAGAGAGGGATTTGGGAAAGAATGCTTGAGAGCAAAGACTGGTTGCGTAAAATATAGTCAGAAAAATGTTTATTAATGCATCCATCCGTGGTGGAAGTATCTGCAAAATTGCAATTTTTTTTTCTGTGTCTTTGTAAACAATTTAAGGTTCTTTTTTGTAAATTTATAAGGAAACAGAAATGGGGATATGTACGAATGAACTGGCTTTCTCTTGGTGTTGTGGAGTACAACATGTCCATTAAAAACTTATCCGCATATTGGAGGGGGAGAGGGAGAAAACATAGGCCGAAAGGCATCCTACTTCTGACCCCACTTGCATACGAATTCTGTCTAGACCAACTTAGAGAGCACAGTAAATCAAAAGCTTTTTCCCAATCCCTTCCCCTTGCCTGGTGACCAGGCCTTGGGTTTCAATGTGTTTTTTTTTCTCAAGCTCTACTTTTGAAGCAAAAATACAAAAAAGATTTTATTCAGGAGGTCTGATGCTTAGCACTTCTTGAATGGTCATATTGATTAAATATTTATCTTTAAAAAAATCAATTTGTTCCTTTGACTTTTTTTCTTGCTCAGCACATTTTTAAATATTTTCTCTACAACTTAATTTCTTTTTAAAAAGTCATAACAATGCAACCCCTCCATTCAAGAAGGGAGAGAGACAGGAAGCAAGAAACTGTAGACCAGTTTGCTTGACTCTATTGTGAGGAAAGTGTAAGAATCGATCCTTAAACAGATTTTAGCTGTGCATTTAGAAAGCCTGAGATAATTAGGAAGATTCAGCACAGAAAATCAAGTTTATCCAATTAGTGGAGTTCTTTGAAGGAGCAGTGTGTGCAATGGGTCAAGAGGACCTTCTGTAGACAATATCCATATACATGTAGACATGCCTTAGATTTCTAGAAGGCATTTGGTAAGATGCCATATCAAAGACTATTAGGGGCAATAAAAGCTCATTGTGTAAGCTGTAATAGACTAGATAGAAGATTTCATAGATAGAAGATTGGTTGTTTGGTAGACGACAAAGAGCATGCATAAATTTATCTGATTGGCAGGATGTGATGAGTGGAACCCCGCAGGGGTCTGTGCTGGACCTTCAATTCCTACTGTACTCCTTTTACACCTACGACTGTGTTGCCAAATTCCGAACGAACACCATCTACGAGTTCGCTGACAACACCACCGTAGTGGGAACAATATCTAACAACGACAAGTCAAACTACAGAGGGGAGATAGAGGGCTTAGTGACGTGGTGCTATGAAAACAATCTGTCTCTCAACATTGGCAAAACTAAAGAACTAATCATTAACTTCAGAAAGAAAGGAGGAGAACATGCCACCATCTACATCAATGGAACTGAGGTTGAGAGGATGAAGAGCATTAAGTTCCTCGGAGTGACGATAACTGACAACCTGTCCTGGACTTCCCATGTAGATGCAACAGTCAAGAAGGCACAACAATGCCTCTTCTTCCTCAGGCAACTCAGGAAATTTGGTATGTCCATAGGGTCCCACACCAACTTCTACAGATGCACCATTGAAAGCATACTGTCTGGGTACATAACGGCCTGGTATGGCAACTGCTCTGCCCAGGACCGTAAGAAACTGCAGAAGGTGCTGTGCGCAGCCGAGACCATCACAGAAGCTAACCTTCTATCCATGGACTCTATTTACATGGCTCGCTGCCGCGGAAATGTGGCCAACATCATCAAAGGCCCTTCATACGCTGGTAATGATCTCCTACAACCTCTTCCGTCAGGCAGAAGATACAGAAGCCTCAACACACGCATGAGCAGGTTCAGGAACAGCTTCTTCCCGGCCAATATTAGACTGATGATTGTGCTCTCTAGTCTTAAATAATGCTGATCTCACTAATGTTGAGCTCGCCTAGTGCACGCCCTGTGCAATGTAACCTGAATGCCTCCATCTAAGTCTTTTTGATATGTACATCCTTTCCTTACTATGATCTGCCTGTAAAGCTCGTAAACAAAGCTTTTCACTGTATTTTGGTACATGTGACAATAAATCAATCAATCAATCAATAAATTTAAAATTTGCATCAATGACTTAGATGAGGGGAGCAAAGGCATGGGAACTAAATTTACAAATAACATCAGGATAGGCATGGAAGCATGTTGTGAAGAAGACATAAGGAAGCTGCAGACAATTGTCGATAGGCTAAGGGAGTGGGAAATATCTGACAGATAGAGTATAATTTTCACTTTGAAGTTGTTCACCACTCTTACAGGCCTCAAAAAGTAATTAGATGACTCATGAGCTTCTCATTCCTCTAGCAAGAAACCATACAGCCTCCTGAGATCTGGTTTGGTGCAACAATAAAGATACATACAAAATCAGAGCATAAATAGACCATTGAGCCTGTAAGCCTGCTCTCCATTATTCAATAAGATCATGGCTGATCTATTTGTGTTTTGAATTCTACATTCCCAGATTCAAGTAGCTGAAGGACCTACCTGTCAAACTTTGCTCAAAGGGGCTGACACTCTACTGTCACAGAAAAAGGACCTGTTGGAAAATCAAGATTGTAGCACTTATACAGTTATTTCTTCAGTAAATACTGTCAAAGCAGGTAAAGTTCATGACAAAACAATAGTTTTCCCCTTGTGTATTTATAGTGTGAATTGGGTGCAGGAAATGATAGAAGTTTTATGTTTGAGGGTAAAATGTCCTAATATTTGTGTTGTTAGGAAGGTAAGTCATTTAAATAATATTGATGATATAGGGTGACAGAGTGACTAATTTTATCAGTGAACTGAATTTATCTCCAAATATTTTGCTGAATACAAAGGTACTAGTTCAGGGCTTGAATGGATATTTAATCATTCCTTTGTATAGGGTTTTTTAAATTATGGTTTAGTTGCTGATCTTGTTACTATTGGTGTCATTCCTAATTTGCCCAATTTAAAATATGAGTTTTTTTTTGTTAAAAATTGTCTCAGTATAAGGTTTTGGTGCCCCCTGTGGTTTCAGGAAAGCTCACTGAAGCTACGGAAACTATGGCTATGGGTAAACAAAGTAAACATTTCATTTTGTAAAACTGCTGCTAAGAACAATGTTCCTACAAAAATCATGTTAGAAGAATTAGACACAAAAACAATATTACAGTATTAAACTAAGGAGGAACAAAATGGCTTTTGTAGAGGCCTTAAAACAATTTGAACTAAAATTGCAGAAAAAAAAATGACAGCATGTGGCAGAGCAAATAGCAATAGTACTCAACACAAATAACAATGAATGGAAGAAACATATGTTGAAAGGAATTGAAAAAAGTAGTAAGTATTGGCTTTATAGAGCTGCAGGGAAAAATATTTGCTCTTGAATGCAAAGTTAAATTGTCAAAAAGAAGCAGCAACAGCAATTCCCAAGTTGAACTGGGAAGAGTGGAACTTGGTGAAATAAAGAGAAACAGGGAGATACTAATAGAAAATGTGTAGTAAATAAAAAAGATTGTCAAGCTTTCTTAGCTAACAATAAAGCTAATGGGGCATTTAGTGCAGCTAGAGAGGACTTTACCCAGCAAGAAATGAGCTGCTACACAAAAAAAAAAGCCAGGCTGGAAAAGCAAATCAGTTCGTCAGGTCATGAATTACTTACAGTTGAAAATATTTCTGAATTTTGGCGAGATGAGGTAGATTCAATTATTGTGTGGAACAGTTTGGATGTTTTGTCGGCTTAAATGTTTTACAAAGACTTAGACATTTAAACAACATGCTGATAAAGAAGAAAACGGGGATCAGGTGTTGGAGCCTGAATTGAATGTTTCAGAATGCATTTTAAAAAAGCAGTGTTATCTGAGACAAGGACCAACAAAAACTCTCATGATAGCCGGTGTCCTGCTTCAAAGAAGACTAAAAACTGCTAAACCTTGTAATTTTTTTTAAAAAGTATGATATGTAACAGAGGGGAAATGGCAGTAACTACTATCTAAGATAGTTGGACAATTGTTTACAATATTAATAACCCCTACTGTGAAAATATTAAAAGGAAGCCTTTACTGTGGTAATGTTTTCATTTTTCCACGTTGAGGGGGGTATGTGTGATGAAATCTACAGTGTGCAGGACCAGTGGGGAAGTGTGCTCAAGCTGTTGTCTGCACAGATGGCTTGACGAATGTTCTGTTTGTTGCATTAACTCTGGTGTCAAAGCTTGTTTTTTTAAAGACATTTGCTACTAGAAAAAGGCATTAAGATTTCAGGCTTGTGGGAATAGCTGTGACTTCAGGATTTTGTGAATGAGTTCTGACTTTATGTTGCTAGGGAAATAGAAATCAGGCAAAAGACAACACCATGGCTAGTGAAGTGCAGTATGGACGGGCTGTAAGAACGTTGTGTTGCAGCTGAGAAAAAAGACCCAACAAGGATGGATTTGTGCATGGGCAGTATTGTGAGAGTTCTGAAATAGTGTGCCTTTCAGTGTAAACTAGGGTTTATGCAAAAATGTTGTCAAATGAGACTTTGTGTCTATAGCCTCAGCAAAGGATATGGAATTTTATTTTGGAAAGACAAAGCTTTGAGGGATCTTGTGGTTGAGGTAAATACTATGCTTGCTGAAGTGCCTACCTGAGAAATCCATCACAGTTACCTTTGTTACAACTACTATTTAAAGTATAATTTAAAGTATGCATTGAATGTAATTTTTCTCTTAATTCATGTTTAACTTTATTCTTTATAAAATTTGTAGAATATGAAATCTTGCCCATGATTTCTTCTGTTGCAGTTATTCAGTAAATTCAGTTCTGTTAGTTTATTGGTTTCCATGGGTTGTAACTCTTTAAAGGCAATGTCCCTTCTCACAAAGAGGTTACCTGTATATCACACAATGGCAATTTGTCCACAAACATATGTATCCACATGTTTACTTTGATCCACTGATTACATTGACTGAGTCATAAATTCATGCAAGGCTTTTCTATCAACCCTCAAGTGAAGTTTCAATCTCCTGTTCTATGTGTGAAACTTCCCTTGCCCATATTGCCTACTGGTCAGTTTTCCCTCTAATCTCTTTAGTGGTGAGCAGGCAATTTATGTTTACAAGTTCTATAAGAATTGACAAATGACAACTTAAAGCGCTGACTTGTGCCCAGTTTGTCAGGGGTCTTATAGGACATTGTATATCCAGCTGACTCCCTAACCCTTGGGCTATAAATGTGGTTGGTTCTGGTTGTTACTGAGGCAGCATAACTGATCAATATATCACCTCATTTTCCATTTCCTCTTTTAAAATGTTGCTCACCCTAGCTTTGTATCTGAACAAATATCTTGCTGTGTTTACTTTCATTTTTTTCTTGTTCATACACTTCTACCTGCATTTGGCCCATCTGTTCAGATCATTATGGTGGCCAAAGTCTCGCTACCAATTACATTATAAACTTCTTGTGAAGAACTTTCTTAGTAGTCACCACCATTACTTGACCTACTGGAAAGATAAACCCACAATCCCACTAAAGTGATTTCCTATTTAAATGAAATTTGGACATTTTGGCTGTCCCTCCTGTCCAACCAAAACTGTCTCCAAATCGCCCTATCTCCAGTCACTGAATCCAATTGCTGGGGAAGTAAGCATTAAAATACTCTCTATTGTTATAAATGATGTTTGGCACTGAGGCTGCAGAAAATGACTTCATAGCCAACAAAGCTGACATGCTTGAGAAGTTTACCCCGGTAGGTTTGTTGTCCTTTAGATATTTTCTAATCAACCTGTTTCAAGATACAGGTGGTTCTCCTATAGCAGGATAGTTGCATTCTTGCGTGACCATGCACTATTGAAAATCACCATAGAAAATCGTGTTATGGGGAAATCACTGTACTTGTACAGCAGAAAGTTTGCATAATCCATACAGAGCATAAGAACCAGGAGCAGGAGTAGGCCATCTGGCCCTTCGAGCCTGCTCTGCCATTCAATAAGATCATGGCTGATCTTTTTATGTCCCCAGTTCCACTTACCCACCCTCTCACCATAACCCTTAATTCCTTTACTATTCAAAAAGTTATCTATGTTAGCTTTAAAAACATTCAATGAGGAAGCCTCAACTACTTCAGTGGGCAGGGAATTCCACAGATTCTCAACCCTTTGGGTGAAGAAGTTCCTCCTCAATTCAGTCGTAAATCTGCTCGCCCTAAGTTTGGGGCTATGCCCTCTTGCTCTAGTTTCACCCACCATTGGAAACAACCTCCCTGCTTCTATCTGATCTATTCCCTTCATAATTTTATATGTTTCCATAAGATCCCCGTTCATTTTTGTAAATTCCAATGAATATAATCCCAGTCTATTCAGCCTCTACTCATAAGCCAACCCTCTCATCTCTGGAATCAACCTAGTGAATCTCCTCTGCATTCCCTCCAGTGCCAGTACATCCTTTCTCAAGTAAGGAGACCAAAACTGCACTCAGTACTCCAAGTGTGGCCTCACCAGCACCCTATACAGCTGCAACATAACCTTCCTGCTTTTAAACTTAATCCCTCTAGCAATGAAGGACAAAACTCCATTTGCCTTCTTAATTACCTGTTGTACCTGCAAGCCAACCTTTTCCAATTCACACACAAGGACACCCAGGTCCCTCTGCACAGCAGCAGGCTGCAATTTTTCACCGTTCAAGTAATAGTCCCTTTTACCATTATTCCTACCAAAATGGATGACTTCATATTTATCAACGTTGAATTCCATCTACCAGACCTTCGCCCATTCACTTAAACTAGCTATATCCCTCTGCAAACTTTCAGAGTCCTCTGCACACTTTGCTCTACCACTCATCTTGTTTCATTCGCAAACTTTGACACACTACACGTGGTCCCCAACTCCAAATCATCTGTGTAAATTGTAAACAATTGCAGTCCCAACACTGATCACTGAGGCACATTACTAGTCACTGTTCTCCAACCAGAAAGGCACTCATTTATCCCCACTCTTTGTTTTCTGTTAGTTAAACAATCCTCATCCACGCTAATATAGAGTTAATGCAATGCTGTGCACCTTTATCTTATGCAGCAGCCTTTTGTGCGGCACCTTGTTGAATGCCTTTTGGAAATCCAGATACACTGCATCTACTGGGTCCCCATTGTCCACTGTGCTCGTAACGTCTTCATAGAATTCCAGCAAAGTAGTCAAGTATAACCTGCCTTTCATGAACCCATGCTGCGTCTGCTCAATGGGACAATTTCTATCTAAATGTCTTGCTCTTTCTTCCTTGGTGATAGATTCAAGCAGAAGTTAAGCTAACTGGCTATAATTCCCCATCTTTTGTCTACCTCCTTTTTTGACAATGGCGTCACATTGGCTGTTTTTCAATCTGCTGGAACTACCCCAGAGTCCAGCGAATTTTGGAAAATTACCACGAGTGCATTTGCTATTTCTCCCGCCATCTCTTTTAGTACCCTGGGATGCATTCCATCAGGGCCAGGAGACTTGTCTGCCTTTAGCTCCATTAGCTTGCCCAACACTACTTCTTTCATGATAATGATCGTGTCTAGGTCCTCACCTACCTTAGTCTCTTTGTCATCAATTACTGGCAAGTTATTCGTGTCCTCTACTGTGAAGACTGACACAAAATTCCTATTCAATGCCTTAGTTATTTCCTCATTTTCTGTTATTAAATCCCCCTTCTCATCCTCTAAAGGACCAATGTTTACCTTAGCCGCTCTTTTTCATTTTATATATTTATAGAAAGTTTGCTATGTCTTTATATTCTGAGTTAGTTTAGTCTCATAATACACCTTACTTTTCTTTATAGGTTTCTTTTCTGGCTTTCTGTTGACCTTTAAAGTTTTCCCAGTCTTCTAGTTTCCCACTGATCTTCACCACTTAGTATGCCTTATCTTTCATTTTGATAGCCTCCCTTATTTCCTTAGACATCCATGGCCGATTACCGCTTTTCCTACGGTCCTTTCTTTTCACTATTCATCACTATTCATCAATCGCGTTACAGCCAATTCACGTTAACGAAACACGCATTATAGCAGAATTACTTGTAGTATTGCACACACCTGGAGCAGGAGGGAGTTGAACTCAGGCCTCCTGGCTCAGCAGTAGGGACAATACCACAGCATCACAAGAACCCAATTTCCATTTGTATGATAGTAAATGTGTAGGACAATTAGGATTGCTAGACAGATCCTGTTGCTATCACCAGTTTCTAAGATAGCTTGAATCCATCACCAAATGTGATTTGCGATGTAGAGTGTAAATTTTGGAGAATTCATGGAAGATTTCTGTCCACAAGCTTTAGCAAGTTATCTCAGGAAATCCTCTGCTTCTCACCTCACCATAAGCACCACAGCTCTATGGCACCTTTCGTGCCATTTTGTACTCACCAGTGACAAACGTTATCACTATTGCCAAGATCCTCCAGGATTTCCGCTGCCAGCACCATATTTAAAGCCCAACAGTGCACCAGATCAAATACTGCCAGTCACAAATATTCCTTTCCAATCCAAATACCGGGAGAGAAATGAAATTGATTGCCTTCTGAGAGCACATGGTGACACAGGTAACACTTCATTGCAAATAGAATCTCGCAATTGTAAATTGCCTCTTTACATCATCACTTGTCTGATCAACTGTAATTGTAACTGTAGCCATAAGTGCCGTACCATGTTAAACTCTGCCTGAATGAGGGCTGCTGTTACCCTAACACTCAGTGTACCATTACATTTTGTCATTGTTCAATGTGGGAACACCACATGTTGGAAAGCCTTCAAACAATTAAAAATGTTAAACTTTTATTGAACAACAGGAAAGTGAAGAAAAACAAAAAAATCAGCCGTGTTTGCTTCTGGGAATAAACAGGAATTGATTGCCTTTCATTGATTGTAAATTTGTTGTTTGAATGATGTCCTTTTCCAATTCTCATGTATTGAAAGTGAGAGTCAATCAAGTCCTTTCTGGTTTGTTGTGGTTGACACTACATCACTATCATGGTGAAGGTGATACTGTTCTTGCTCAATGTCCTTTTTTTCCTCTTCGAAAGATTGCTGCTGCGTTTCCAGCCCTTGGGCTTTCATTAAATTGCCTCTTTACTTGCTCCAGTCACATATAGCATAGCATGCAAGCATTATTTGGCAGACTCTGTCTGGAATGTACTGCAAGGATCCCAACTCCCCAAACTGATTTAAGCATTGGAACTTCATCGTCAGATGCCTTATTGTTTACTTAACAGTGGCCCTGGCGCAAGAATGGGATGCATTGTATCTATGCTTGGCTTCAGCCCGTGTTGCATAACTAAGTCCTCACCATAATTGCAGAGGATGGCCCCTGTCTCCCAGCAGCCATTCTTGTAAGGCCTCTGGCCCCTGAAATGAAGCAGGAACCTAACAGTTATCAAGAATATAGGTAACATGGCAGCTTCCAGCTATTTGGTACCAATCTTTAAGAGGAAGTGCCAATAATCACAGATGAGTTGCACGTTTACTGAATGGAAAACATTTCTATTGATGAAGTCAACCACATTATGACGTGGCGCTCTCAAGGCGACATTTATACAGTTTATAATGCCCTACACCTGGGCGATTCCACGTATCACAAAGCCTACTGCCTGTGCTGAAGCACTGACCTTGTCGCGGGGAAATGAGATGAAAAGGTGTAATCTGGTACAAATTGCCATCAGTAATAGCCTTGATACATTTGTAGGTTGAGGATTGAGAGTTCCCATACAAGTGCCATTGGAGTTTTGGAAGCAACTAGTTGCATAAACACCCAGCGCAGCTGTCACCTTGGCAGCCACCAGAATAGAACAGCCATCCTTCCCCTCAGTTCAAAAATACTGCTCCAGCAGATAACGCAGTTTTGCGATGATGTCCTGGGTGATCCTTAATCTGTAGCAGCAATGTGCCTTGCTCATCTGGAGGATATGGCAATAAAGACAATAGACTTGGGGCCACCAACCTCATCTAGATCCTGAGGACACTTCTGCTCTGACGTTTTCATGTAAATGCTATTTAGCTACTGCTGGAGGTTGCTGCTGGTCCTGGGCTGTTAGGTACATTGCTCTTCTCTGCACCTTTGTTGCACCACTGCCACAGTAACAATAACCAAGCTGTGGCTGGATCCATTGGCCATGGTTCATAAGAGCCTGTATGGCAATATTGAAACCAGAACAGGTTCTTAGTAAAGTGAGCAGTCAGCTTTCATATCACACATAAATGTCAGTTTGACATAGTTATGGACATAGTGGGACCTGGAGGACTCTGATAAGAAAGGCCACAGAATGCCTGTACACAGACCTTTGACATATTGGACCAAACAAAATAGGAACAGGTGTAGACTGGTCAACTCCTCAAGCCTTCTTGCTCATTCAATAGGACCATGGCTGATCCAATATTCCTCATATCCACTTTCCTGTGTTTTCCCCGTAACCCTTGATTTGCCCCACTGATCAAGTGCTTATCTATCTAAGCCTTAAATATACCCAAGGCCTCTGCCCCCACAGCTCTCTGTGGCAAGGAGTTCCAAAGACTCTCAACCCTCTGAGAGAAGAAATTCCTCCTTATCTCCATTTATTATTTATTATACTCCATTTGTCAACTTTTTGCTCCTTTATTCTGAGACTATGCTCTCTGGTCCTAGACTCTCCCATGAGGGGAAACATCCTGTCAGTATTTAGCCTGTCAAGCCCTCTCAGAATCCGATATGTTTCATTGAGATCATCTCTCATTCTTCTAAACTCCAGTGAATCCCAATCTTTTTAGCCTTTGATTATAAGATAATCCCTCCATACCAGGGATCATCCTAGGAAACCTTCCCTGATAGCATCCAATGAAATATCTTTCCTTAAATCAGGGGATCAAAACAGCTCATAGTGTTCCAGATGTAGTCTCACTAGCACCATGTACAGTTGCAGTAAGACTTCCCTACTCTCACACTCTAAGCTGCTTGAAATAAGGCCAACATTATTCCATCAGCCTTCCTGATTACCTGCTGCACCTGCATGCTAGCTTTCTGTAATTCACGTTCAAGTACCTCCAAGTCCCTTTTAAATTGCAACTTTCTACAGTTTTTCTGCATGTAAATAATATTCTGTTCGTTGTTCTCCCTAGCAAAATGAACAACTTTGCAGTTTCTCACATTATACTTTATATGCCAATTTTTTGCCCGTTTACTTAACCTATCAATATCATTCTGTAAACTGTTAGTAATCCTCTTGCAACCAGCCTTTCCACCTATTTTCATACTGTCTGCAAATTTGCCTACAGTACAGTCACTTCCATCCTGCAAGTCACTGTTATATATTGTAAATAGTTGCAGTCCCAGCACTGTGGAACCCCACTGGTCACGGGTCACCAACCTGAAAAAGAAGCCCTTATCCACACTTACTGTTTCCTGCCCATGAGCCAATTTTTTGTCCATGCCAAATTACTACCTCCAACACAGTTGGCTCTTGTGACAACTTTTTTGTGAAGTACCTTGTTGAATGCCTTCTGGAAATCCAAATGCAACACATCTATTGGTTCCCCCTACTTTCTCTGTTTGAGAAGGTTTCCTCAAAAAAGTTCTTAAAAAAAATTCAGACATGATTTCCCTTTCATAAAGCCATGCTGGCTCTGCTTGATTAGATTATGATTTTCTAAATGTTCTGCTATTCATTCCTTAATAATTGATTTCAATACTTTTCCAACAGTAGATGTTAGGTTAGTGGCTAATCAGCTTATAGTTACCTGCTTTTTGTTTACCTCCCTTTTTGAATAAGGGTGTCCGGTGAGCAGTTATGTAATGCTCTGATACTTCTCCAGAATCTAAAGATTTTTGGAAAATCACAACCAATGCATCCACTATCTCTGTAGCTACCTCTTTTAGGATCCTAGGATACAAGCCATTGGGGCAGGGGGCTCTTCTGCCTTTAGCACCCATTAGTTTGTCTAATACTACTTCTTTAGTGATGATGATATTTAATTCCTCCCCCTTATTCTGATGTTTGCAACATGACATGCAAATGCAGTCGGATGTTCTAAATGTTATAGAATTACTGGAACATTGTCTCTCCACTCCCAAAGCCCCACCACTTTCAAGAAAGGCTGTGTTGTATGTAGCAGCATGTTGTCAACTACTTATACATCAAGACGAGAGAAAATGAACTTTGTATCTTGTGCAGCTGAAGCGATCTTGGATTGTCTTGGTGAATTGTGGACCCACAAGTGTAACTTTTAAAGTTGCTTGTGATTACTTCAGCTTCGCAGAGATGACAATGATAAGTTTGTAATGACCAATCACCATATTGCAATGATCAATCTATGGCCAGTATTTGTATCCATCATAATTGGTCACTGCATGAACTTTGCATACTGAATTCTATGATAATAGATATCTTAAACTTGTACCGTGTAAAGGCCTGATTAATCCAACTGAAATTGGGTAAACTTGAAGGGCCTTGCATCACTCACAAGTAGACTCTGTGCGCTTGAAGACAGAAAATAATCTTACTAATTCTACTCTGGATGTGGTTGCTGAAGTGATTGTAACAAGGTCAGCCAGCTGGACCTTACAGAATATGAGTTCTCTGTTTGGGGCTGTTAATGAAGATGGAAAAACACAGGCTGTGATTCGAATGTAAGTCATAGGCTCAGCTGGTTATCTAGATGATCCACCCAAACCTTCATGTTCCTTTCTTGTTTGCACTCCTTATCAACTCTGAGCTTCCACATGTTCCTAACGAACACTTTTGTTTATGTCTTCATCACCCAACATTACCCTCTAAGCTCCAGGCCTACAGGCTTAGTTATGCCAACCTTTATAATGCTCTGCACTCCATTGAAGCCAGGGTGGTGGCCCCTCCTGCTGTAATGCATGTCCTCCACTGCACTACCATCTTCCATACTTATTTGTTGAGCTGTCCATCCTTCACAATTATTGCCCCTTCTGTATCCAAGCATATTGCCTCCATTCCACAGAATTGACTTTCTCAATTTACCTAGTACAGTACTGGCTCCTGATAACCCATCTTAACTTACAGTAAAAATATCCGCAGAACTGACTCTGCCCCCGACCAATCATGAAGTAAAGCCTTAATTGATCCATGACCAGTACCCTAACTAATCTCTGTGCTGACTGATTTACCACTAATCCCAGACTAATTTCATTGGACCTGCAGGATTGACCATGTCCCATTTCCTCGACTGTAATGATATGGAACTTCTGATCCTGATTACCTCAAGTGACAACTGACTGTGTCCTAGCTCCTGGACTGAAATCAGGCATTGCCCTTGACTGACAGTGGCGAGGCACCCTGATTGATGTCGGTCACCCTTAACTGGACTGAGAATTACCCTCCTTAGACTTTGAGACATGGCCATCTTGCTGACACATGTTCAATGTGTTTGCCGTGAAAGCTGCTGTAGGTGTGACGTTGATGCAGTTAAAGTCCCAGTTGTGTGAATATTCAAGGAAAAGTCTTCACGGGTCACAACTTGGTAAAACCTTGAAGAGGTTACTTGAAACTGAGTACCATTAAGCTTAGGTGTATGTACTGTACAAGGAGTGCCACTCAGTACTGTACAAGTGATGAACAAGAGATCTGTAAAGAAGTCTTTTGGCCTAAATTGGATTATACCTTTACTACGTGTCTAAAATCTGTAAGTTTGTGTTAGAGTAACCCAATCCAACTCCATATCTTCTAACATTATTACTTTTGGTTAATGAACTTCTGTTTAATGGTTATACAAAATCTCCAACATAGCATGTTTATGTTTCAGTGTGAGATCATGTTGTTAAAACCAAAACGAAACAAGATATGATCTATTAAGCCTGATTTCAAACAAAAATGAAAGTGCTGGGAAAATTCATCAGGTCTGGGAGCATCTGTCGAGAGAAAAACAGAATTTATATTCCTTTGTCATTTTAAATGTTTGGAAGTTTAAGCTCTGGAAGGTGAAACCAGTATAAAAGTTTACTAAATTGAGCCTCGGTAATTTTCCAGACTGAGGAACACAGGGGGATTAATTGATCTCACTGAAACACACTCATTGAGCAGAACTTAATGGTGATGTAAGTCTCATATTCTGACTATAGAATGAGCAGGAGTCCTATGTTTGGTTTAGGTAACAGACCACAGGAATAAGTGTCCGCCAGGCACACAAATGTTTGTTGTTGGGACTCCCCAGGATTTAGGACTACAAGAAATCTCACCCTTGGGAGCTGCCAGCCAAATACAGGTGAGAAGCTCTCCATTATCTATCATGCCATCAAAAGCCATGGTTGCTGCTGATAATATGTTTACTAAAAGCCTAGGATCACCAAGGGATCCATGCTGCATGTGAGTGTAGACAGGATGGGGATCATGAAATGTAAGAAATAGGAGAAGAAGTGGCCATTTAATCTTCAAACCTGCCCCACCATTCCAAAAGATCATGGCTGTTCTGCCCTAGGCCTCAACTCCTCTTTCAAGCAAGCTCCTCAACTCTTCAAATTCTCAGTTCAATAAATAGCCTGCAGTGTTCTAATCAAACTCGCCTGGTCTGGAAGTTTCACAAACTATACTCTTTCACTGAGGTAACTTATTTCCATAACTGTTCTGAACAATCTCATTTTTTCCAGGAAAGAGTATGCTTGCATCTGACTTCAGGGAGGTCCCCTTCAAAATTCCCAACATCTTTTAAATCCCTGGGTTTTTCCAAGATAAAAAAAATCCTTGATTATTCAAAATAACAAATCAAGCTCATGTCTTTAAATGATTTCTCTCTTCTATTGTCAACACCCACAATATAAACAAATTTCCAACGATACTCCAGGAGGGCCTGCAGTCAGATACATCCTGACGCAAACTGATTTAATATCATGGCTCCAGAAAGACCAGCCTAGTTCATTTTTAAATCCTTCTCGAGAGAGGCCCTTCTCAATGTCAAGGCTAAAAAATTACATTTACCAACTAAGTACTGGACGTTGAGATGAGATTCTCATTAGTTAATGGTGACATGCCTATTAACAGTAATTATCACTCATCAGGCAAGGGGTTGACAGTTTACTATAGAGTGTTGTCCTATCTCAGTGTCATGTCATAGCATGAGGCATCTTCCTAGTCAGCAAACACACTCCTGTGCACCAACTATTGGTCATGTCTTAAAGTCAAAGGGAAGTAAGTCTCAGTAAGTCCAGGGGCCTGCCATCATTTGGGGGTTCCTATACAGTCAATCAAAGGCTTCATCCAATATCACTACAAGTGATTGGGCACAGTCAGTCAGGCAGTATCCTTCCTTGTTAGGCTAAATGTTGGGCATTCATCTTCTTTTTAGTCATTTTCTCCTGGATTGGGACAAAGAGATGGATTGGTGAATTGAGTGAAATGAAAGTGGCTATTACCGCTGATGCAAGAGAGGGAATAATGGTGAAGTGTCCCTAATGAGTGAGTAGGAGGCACAGTGGCCATGCAGGGTTACTGGTCCGAGAGAATTTGGTGGCTGAGTGAGTGAGGGAAGATGCATGCAAAAGTGAGAGAAATGCATGAGCCTTGATGGGAGGTGGATGCAATAGCTGAGGCAGAGTGAGTGTAAGGATGTAGAGACAAGATGGTGATGCCCTGCCAGAGTGGAGAAGGCTTTTGACCTTCCTACTGCATTGCTAACCATCCGTCCCAGTGGTTAAGACTACAGTGACCCAGGTGGTAACTTGGATCAGGATGGCAGGTTTGGTGTCGTGGTCTCCTCTGCATTTCCTGCAGGAAGAAGACAGCACTCGTATGCACCATCCCATTCATCAGAACCTCCAGGTCCCTGTCCAGAAAATGCAGTGCTTGATCAGGTCCACAATGGCCTTTTAAACATGCGCCAGGACCAGGAATCCCAAGATGTCCTGGCAGTGTCTTGTGCTTCTGGCTACAACAAGTGGGAGAATCAGGCTAGCATCAGATGAGAGGTGTGCCAAAGGAACATGGTATGTGGCTAATGAAGGTAAAATATTTTAAAATCTGAAGTAATAAGTCATCTACTTCAGCATGGATGTGTAGGTAGAATGAGAATCAAATTCCACTGACAAAAGTTGAAGATGTGGTGAACCACTAAGAAGAACCAAACAATGCGTAAGGATCCAAGATCCAGCAAAAAATACTACTGATGCAGGGACCACGCTGACTACTATAAAGGATACACATCCATTCGTGAAATCGTCTGCCAAAGAACTAACAGACATTAAAGACCCTTCAGATCAAGAGAGAGCTATAGATTTCAGACTATTAGGAAGATGGTCTAAGTCAATTAACTTCTAACCAACAAATTACCATTCTTCCAAGTCCAAAGAGAACATGATTGTAAAGAATAGTAATACCTTCAGATCCTCTGAATTTGTAAAGTCAAAGTCTTGGAGAGAGATGGGGTTGTTGTTAATGTAAACATATAAATATATGTATAATAATAATGGTATGAGGGAAAAATTAATTGGGCTGATGTGTTCAAGTCTGAAGTTGTCTGAAAGCATTATATTTGAATTTGTCTAGTAAACACCACCCACTGTGCAACGGGGACTTGGTGAGAGTAAAGAAGGAACTTATAGGAGATAGATTAGAGGTTCTGTTGTGTATTTATATAAGTATGTTGGATTGTCATTTTAAGAGTCTGATCACATAACATCATGATAATGTAATCAGCCATTTTGGAGGGAAACAGCTCAGTTTAATCTTGCTGCCTTGTAGAGTGAACACCTCGTATAGGAAAGGTTCTGCAGTCATTATATGTTTTGGCCATAACATGTGTTATGTTCTTGAAACATAAAGAAGAGGAAAACTGGCAATGAGGATAAAATCTGCTTAAAGGTCAATTAGGGTAATTCACTTAATAATAAAAAAAAGAGGTCATCAGGACAGATATCAGAGGCACATTCCATAAAAAAGAAGAAAGGAAATCAAAAGACTTATTGCTGCATTGAAGCAGGTGCAGTTAGGAGAAAAAATGTAATTCACGCCAGGGAAGAGATGAACAGTGCGAAAGAAGCTTGCTACACACTACACCATGTAGAACACTGTGAGTAATGAGTACTGTACATGGGGAGAAATATTTTGAGCTAGTGTTATAATCTTGGAAAGAAACAGGCTGCCTCAGGAATACCTTGTTTTAAATGGGAGGAAGCAAAGTAGTGCTAAGATTTTTATTACCTTTCCATTATATAAAAAAATTAGAATGGCAGGAAAATTTGGTGGCATAGCAACGTATAATGGAAATGCAGAGAGCTGGCACTCCCACATAGGGACATTCTGTTATTTTCTCCAAGCTAACAAATTTGAAGCAGATATTGTCATACCTGTGGTCCTGAGTAATTTGACGGGAGAAGCTTTTAACCTTATGAGGAGACTGGACAGACAGAGAAGCCAGATTCTAAAACTAATGAAGAAATAGCAGGAATCCTACAGAAAAATTTTCACCAAAACCATTGGTATTTACTGAAAGGTTCAGATTCCACAAACAAAACCAACATGATTGTGAATGTATCACCATCAGTTTTTTTCAATTTTCAAGAATTTTGTGAATTTGGAGAGTATAAAGGTGCTAACAGAGACAGAGTGGTGTGTGGTTTAAGATGTAAAGAAATCCAGAAGAGGTTACTGATGGAAAGGGTCCTGGACTTAAAGAAAGCACTAGAAATAGTAGTCTCGATGGAACTAGCAGCCCAAGAAAGCTCAACACCTAAGCTCGAATATGACAATCCACAAAATGGTGGCTAAGAGACAAGCACCAACACAGACTCAAAACTGCCATTGCTGTGGATAAACAAGTCATGCAGCAGCAAATTACTGGTATAAAGAAGCTGTATGCAGAAACTGAAGCAAAAAAGGGCAGATTAAATAGGTGTGTTTGTAGAAGAAGCACAAACAATATATACAGAAAGTACAGAAACAGAAGGAAATCTACATGGTTAAAAAAAGGGCTTGATAAAAGCCCAGACTCTCAGTCCAAAGAGAAGCTGTTATTAATGATACTGGCTATTGCTGGTGACACTAACAAATACTGGGTCACTCCCTTACTGAATGGCAAACTGGTAAGAATGCAAGTGGACACTAGAATGGTGGTTTCATTGATACCTTACACATTATCAAAGAAAATCCTCCAGTTTTTATGGGAAGAAACTCAACTGGGCTGAAGCAAATCACTTGTCAGATTCTGAGATTGATGTATCATGAATTCTAAAGAAACATGCTTTGTTTTTAATGGGGATCTGGGGAGCATGGAAAAAATCTCTGTCAAATTGAAAATGAAGGATAGGAATCAAGCAAAATGTTGCGAGGCTAGATCAGTGCCTCATGCATTCAGAGCAAAGGTCAAGGCAGAACTAGAGACACTGGTCAAGACAGGAGTCCTTGAACTCTAAATGAGAGTGATTGAGCCACACCTATCAAACTAATGATGATGGAAGATTGATCGGTACGCATCTGCAGTGATTTTAAGGTCACTATTAATCCTGTACTGTGTGCTCAACAGAATCTTTTGCTTTCAATCGATTACCTATTTGCTGGATGAGCTGGAGGTCAGCTTTTTCAGTAAAATGGGCCTTACTCAAGCTTGTCTTCAGATGAATGTAGATCGTGAGTCACAGAAATACTTGATGATTATAACTCATTAAAGACTATTCAAATACAAGAAACTGCTATTTGAAATCACACCTGCACTTGTGTTATTCCAACGTGCCATGTATCAGATTTTAAGTCGATTGGGAGGAGTCTCATGTTACCTAGTTGATATTTTAGTCATGGGGAGAAATGAAAAAGAGCATCTCACAATTTAGATGCTACTCTTCAGAGACTTGAAGATTATGGCCTAAGAATGAGGTAAAACAAATATGAATCTTTAAAACCTTCCATCGAATATTTAGGTCATGTCATTGATGCTAAGGGACTACATAAGTCACCTTCAAAACTAAAAGCCATAACTGAGGCACCAGCATCTAAAAATGACAACCAACTATGATCATTTTTGGGCTTGCTAAGTTACTACGGCAGGTTTGTCCCACGTCTTGCAACCATTCTCAAGTTGTTGCACAATTTATTGTGTCTAAACAATAATTGGAAATGGGAAGAACAGTATGAAAGAGCTATTACACTAACCAAAGAGACTACATTAAAGTCAGAAGCCCTGACCCATTGTTACCCAAAGTTACTTTTGTAACTAGCATTACTGCATGGGGTGGGATCCGTCATTTTTCACATATTAACAGATGATGATGAGAAATGAATAGCTTTTGCATCAAGTTCATTAAACAAAGCGGAAATGAGCTATGCAAGATAAAGAAAGAAGCTCTAGGAATCATTTTTGGCATTTGATGATTCCACCAATATAAATATGGCCTGGAATTTACCTTATTAATAGACTACTGAGCATTGCTTCATTTCTCCAGGGCACAGGTGAGACCTCATCTGGTGTACTGTGAACAGAATTAATCACTTAATTTAAGGACAAATGTAAATGTTTTATATGTAGTGAAGCTTTACTACACAGATATCGGAATTGGGGCTTGTCTTATGAGGAAAGGTTTGATAGGCCAAGTTTGTATTTGCAGGAGTATAGAAGAGTAAGTGGTGACTTGATTGAGACATAAAAGATCCTGATGGGTCTGGACAGGGTAGGTGTGAAATGGATGAGCTGAATCTTATTTTTTTTGGCTGAATGTTTGTTGCGCAAGATTTTTTAGGGGGAATTTTTGCTGCAAGGTTGAACGGGTTTTCTTTCTATATCTTTACCAAACTCAAACTACCTGTTCTGCTCTATGGCATCTTACTTGTTCTAGCCCCATCTTACCACATGCGTTTCCTTAAACAACTTGCCACTGCAGGATATTCTGAAATTGATTGGCATCCCTGGCACAGATGCCATTTTTAAATGCACCTCGGCAAGCACTGTCAGTACAGAGTGGCCCTGTACAGTTCCTGAAATTTACCCTAGACATGGCAGACAGAGGTGAAATTTGATGCCCTGCTTTGTGGACAGAATCCTGGACATCCTGCTGGATGGTATGGTGCATGGGAGGTGGGGGGCATCCTTTCCAATCAGAAACAGCAGAAGACAACACCAGATCACGTTAGAGATAGTAAGAACTGCCGATGCTGGAATCAGAGATAACACAGTGTGGAGCTGGAGGTGTACAGCAGGCCAGCCAGCTTCAGAGGAACAGGAAAGTTGACGTTTTGGGTCATCTATTTCTTCCACTAATAGTTTTTAAATCATCAATTTGAATTGTATTTTCTGAAGAAACTGATCTTGGAATATTTTCAATGTTTATGGTTTACCATTTTGATATTCATGTGCCTCTTGAACTGCAGGAACTGAACAGTGTATTTCTCTCCAAAGAGCTCAAAAGAAAGAATCTTCTGGAGCATTCTTTTACTAACATATCCTACTCCTTTTTTTCTGATTCTTCTTCAACGATGGTATCCCTTGATTCAAGATGATGTCTACTCAAAGTCCTTTGTCACTACAATAGGTAACTGAACATGTTGATTTTGCAGAAACCTTTGAGCACATCACAACATCCTATGAGCTTGCGGGATCTGGAGTACAAGATTTGTTTAATCTTTCTTTATCTGCCACTGCTTTGTATTTTCAGGGATTTGCACTCAGAGGATTTGGACTTGTCATGATCTCAACTGCTATTATTATGGAATAAATTAGGTCCCACACTGCAGTCTGGTTTTATAAATCTTACTTTGCTTTGTTTTGGTTTTAACAAGTCGTCTCTCACTGAAACATAAACTGTTCTGCAGATGTGGTGTTTAACAATAAACCAGAAGTTTATTTAATAAAATAAATGAAAATACAACAGGAAAAATCCAAACACATGACATGCTTAGAGATTTTGAAACACATGGTAAAGTATAATCCCAAAAGACTCCTTTATAGATCCCGAAAACACTCATGTACAGTACCCAAAAGCACCCTTTGTACAGTATTCATCATAACATTTTGATAGGATTAATTTAATTTTGACATCAACTCCCAGTCTAGAAAATATGATAGCCTCTTTCTAGCGCTTTCATACACCTGAGTTCAATTTTCTGAACTTCAAGTATACCGCTACAGTATTTTTATTGTTCAAAAACTTCTGATCTGGAACTAATACTGAATGAATTTTCCCCTTAGTTAGAAAAAAGGACAGAAATTTCTAACAAAAACCCTGGTGCACAATTGCTTACCTTGCCCTGATATTGACTCTCCTATTGTACTCAAAAGCCAATTAGTTCTGAAAGCTACCTCTCTATCAAGTTTGCAAAGTATTCACCAGGGCCACGGAAATACTTACAAGTTAATCATTAAACCCTTCAGACACACAGAAAAGAAGCATATGTCAATGATTAAAAATTCAAACTTTAAGCTTAATTTAAATTTAATTAAAATGTGCATATATATATTTGCCTTCTTGAGGGTGCAAAGGCCTAGTGGTATTATTGCTGTACTATTAATCCAGAGACCTAGGGAATGTTCTCAGACCCAGGTTCAAATCCCACCATGGCAAATGGTGGAATTTGATTTAAAAAAATCTGGATTTAAGAGTCTAATGCTGACGATGAATCTATTGCTGATTGTGATGGAAAACCCATCGGGTTCACTAATGTCCTTTAGGAATGGAAATCTGTCATCCTTACCTGGTCTGGCTTACATGTGACTCCAGGTGCACAACAATGTGGTTGACTATTACAGATGGGCAATAACTACTAGCCTAGTCAATGATGCCCTCATCCCATGAATGAATAAAAAAAAATCACACTGTACATCACATCCTGTATTCTTCAGTATATACTTCTTACTAATTTTCTATTTATGTTAAATGTTATTCTTCTAAGCCTGTAAGTGACAATGAGTATCAATTATATATTAAAAAAAAGTTTTTTTTACTGAGGTGGCTGGAGTTCCAATGCATTGGAACATGGATCTGATCCCTTTATATAAATATATACAGTTTTCTTTGAAGCTTGTGTTAGCTTTTTGCTTTTAGCCACTTAGGTGAATTATTAAATAAAATCAGAAAAGTTAAATGCACATCATTCAACAGCTTTAGAATTGATTTCTGATGTTAAGTCACACTTAGAATATCTGCCATAATTTCTGTTTCAGATCTTTATGACCTACTGCACGAGTATCAATTTTTGTTTTGATTCAGATTGGAATCAGCTTTCTTATTTGCTTTGTCAAAGGCCAAAGCAAAAACCATTGAAGTCTACACTTTCTGAAATCTGCTTAATTTCAAAAGTAAAACTTGAGACCTGCTGTACTTGTAACAAGCCTGTCATAATGCTGGGAGCAACAGCAGCTGGCATTATATAACAACAGGCGTCAGCAATGTTCACAGATCTGAGCTACTGAACTGGCCTGAGGCCTTACAGATTGTGAAGATCGAGCTCATTGAAGGACAAAGTGAAGATGCAGACAAAGCAGCAGATTACAGCAGCAGTGAATCAGCAATGGCAGAGGGAAAAATAGATAATCATGAAACTGGAAAGGTGAAAATATCAAATTAAACAATTTTTTTAACAGCTGTGATCTTAAAAAGGAATAAATTGAAAGAGATTGACATAAATAAGATCTAAAGATTGACTTTTGAATTGATCAATGTCAGTGCTATGACCTCTCTGTTAAATCTATCCACAGTTACATGTAAAACTAAAAATAACAAAGAAACTATGTTTAGAAAATCTGATTTTTCTGTAAACATTATTCTGTGGCATTGCTCCCAGTGAGTCAAAGAGCAGTGTCCCAGATGTAACATCAGAGATAGGAAGAACTGCCGATGCTGGAGTCAGAGATAACACAGTGTGGAGCTGGAGGAGCACAGCAGGCCAGGCAGCATCAGAGGAGTAGGAAAGTTGACGTTTTGGGTCGGGACTCTTCATCAGAAATGGGGGAGGGGGAAGGGAGCTCCAAAATAAATAGAGAGAGGAAGTGTGGGGCCGGGGAAGGTAGATGGGATGGTGATAGGTGAGTGCAGGTAGGGAGTGGTGGGGATTGGTCAGTGAACTGGGAGGTGGTACACTACAGTTTGTGCAGTTAACTGACCTCAGCCATGATGGTCTGGGAATTTTACATTTATTGCCCTAGGAAACTCACCATTTCACTTAGCACACCTAAACTGGGACGAAGAAACTAAAGTACACAATGTTCACACTTTTGATTATTATCCAGTGATCTGTGCTGAAAAAGCTGGGCATTTGGATGCTGCATGAAGGCAGAATTGAGTTGAATGTGATACCAGGGTTGCCAAATAAGTGTTGTCCTGGCATCTCCGGGAATCAGGATGCATTAGTTGGACACTGTTAAGAGCAACCAGTGGTTTAGTGATGTAATGAGGTCAGCCAGGTAGACCTCTTACAGTATGAGTTCCCTGTTTGTGGCTGTAATCTGGTCCAATGAGGGAGCCCAGGCTAACAGATAACAGGAGGGTCAAACATCCTGGTCACCCTGACAGCTGGCTCATGAGGGAGCTGGATCAGTGTCATGGACTCTCCACGTGTGACTCAGAGACAGGGTACCAGCCTCTGTGGAGTTATTTCAGTGGCGACAAGACAAAAGCGCACTCCTAAAGAAATTCGCTTGCAACAGTCTTCTTTGAGTTGTGGTAAGCATTTCTGGCATCATGCCATTATTTGGGGAAGCTTGACTTGTTTGATCCTGCCATCTACATACGTAGAAAGAATGCAAAATTTTTTTATGGTCAAATGACACTGGGACAGATGTAAAGCAATGAGTAATTCTCCTGACAGCTTGTGGACCTTTGTCTGTTATTAAGAGCCTAACTTTTGCTGAGGCACCAGATGCTAAAACGTTTCAAGAGTTGCCGGATTTACTTAAGTGCCAACAAGGACAAAACCTTACTGCCAGCAGCTCCCCCACATTCGTGGGAATGGCCAGGTAAATTCTGGACTCGGTTACACATCAACTGTGCAGGCCCTTTCGTGGGCTGAATGTTCTTGCTCATTGTGGATCCCCACGCAAAGTGGCTGGATGTGCATAGATTTCATGTCAAACATGGGGACGATGATACAAAAACTGCACACATCTTTTGTAAGACAGAAGTGTTGGTCACAGATTACGGGCCATTGTTTACCAGCAGGGAATTTGAGTAGTTCCTAAAGCTGAATGGTGTTTGACATATAAGGACAGCTCCATACCATCAATTATCCCAATGGTCTGGCAGGAAGAGCAGTCCAAACTTTGAAGGCAGGCTTAAAAAAATAGACTACAGCTTCATTAGATACCAAACTGTTTGTTTCCTAATTGATTATAGGACCACGCCTCATGCAGGGATAGCTCCAGCAATGTTGCTAATGAAGAGAAGACTCCACAGGTTATAGCAAGGACTGCAGATGCTGGAGTTAGAGACAACATATTGTGGAGCTGGAGGAACACAGCAGGCCTGGCACCATCAGAGGATCAGGGAAGTTGACTTCTTGGGTCAGGACCTTTCATCAGGAATTTGAGATACACATGGCGGATTTTGCTGCCTAGATGCCTTTGCCTCCTGAAGAAGAGCATGAATTTCTTCCAAAATGCTCCGGGCGCAAGAGGTGGGCTACTGTGCATCACATGCCACCCATATCTAAGGCAGAGTTGGAGGAACCAGACATGGTACTAAAACACCCCAGGAAGAGCTACAAAATAAAGAACTGGCCTGTACCCTTGGGCTTAGAGTGATTGTAACGAGTTCAGCTAGATGGACCTCATAGAATATGAGTTCTCTGATTGGGGCTGTTAATCCATTCCAATAGGAGAACCCTGGCTGACAGATAAGAACAGGAGTGTCAGACATCCTGTTCACTCTGACTGCTAGCTCATGAGGGTGCTGGATCAGTGTCAAGGACTCTCCACATGTAAGTAAAGAGTAACTTGGTGACAAATACCGGCTTCTGTGGAGTTATTTCAGTGGGGGCAAAATCATAATGCATTGGAAACAAATGTTTTGTATTGATTTTCAGTGAACTTCTTTTAGGTGTAAAAATCTTCAGTTTGAGAAAATTACTGAATGATTGGGGTGATTGAAGATGGAAGATTACACAATGAGCCTTGAAGAATTTATCCCACCATAACTGGTAATCCCACTTGGTCCCTTTCCAGTTAATCCTTCATGGCAGTGTTATGTTTCTGTATTGAAGAGGACATGTTTCAACTTCGATATGATGAACTCCATTGATGAATATGACTGACAACACTTGCATATGAAAAATCACTCAAGCAAGGTACTGCCAGAGAGAGGTTGGTACCTGTGAAATTGTAGCAAGACAAGAATTGATTCTATCATGGAACAAAGGAGGAAACAGCATTGGCAGAGGATCAATGGTGTGAAAATAAATTAAAAGGAAAGGATAACGATTGAATTCTAGACCTGATTTTTCTAAGATTCCACTGGCCTCAAAAAGCATTACAGGGGTCAAGTGAGTGTCAGAAATTGAATACATAAGATTGACAGTGCAGAATACTTCAGAAAGCACAAAGTCCTGGAATCAGGGATGCTATACAGACAACCACAGCAAGCTTCATGAACATAAACATAGAATGTTGCCACACAGCAGAAGATTAATGGACTGGAATTTCATTAACTCAGACAGATAACAGGAGCTAAGAAGGTTTCTGACTTGCATGAAACTGCATGAAACTGGTCTCTTTTAAGGAGGACTCTGCTGTCCATATTTTTAATACAGGGAGGTGGGAGCAGGATAGTGTTGAACACTCCTCCATCAGAGGTGAAAATGGAAGTTGGTGGATGGTGAGGATGAGAGAATAGAAAGCTTGTCTCCATTCACTGGGACTTCAGCTTAATTATAATCATATCTATAAAATAATCAAGTTATTACCACATTACTAATTAGCCATTCATATCAATGCCAGAAGCTTTTATCCTTTTCAAAGATTCCACTTCAATTCCACTTGTATAAATAAGTGCATGACATTGTAAAGTTAGATTTAACAAAAAATAACTTGCTAAAAGATAATCAGATGTCAGTCAGTTTGCTGTTCCTTCCACAGATACATCAGCACTGTTGGTTGAGCTAAATGGATTAATAATGCTTGGAGCTCAGCCAAGTATTGAAGCCATCTGACAACTGTATCCACATAGTTAGAAAACAGTGTTTTTTCCAGATGGCTAGCTACCTGAACCTTTATTCTAGGCTGAAAAAATTGCCAGAAACTGCAATGGGGGTGAGATATGCAAAATCAGAATACACTTGGCATCTTTAAAGTCTTCCTGACTTGACTTGGTTCCACGAAAATCTGGTCCGTTATTTCTGAGGTGACACTTTGAAAGATGTCCATAAAATGACCCCTATAATCTTGTTCTACTCCCATTTAGATTTTCAAGTATACACAAAACGTCTTTTGAAATATACTACTGAAAGTGATTGCGCTACCCATTTAGACATTGTATTCAAGATCATAGCAAATTGTTGCATTTGAACAAAGCTCCTCAAACCATTATGTTCTTTTGCCAATTATCTTAAATTTATGTCCTATGGTTACCAATCTACTTACCAATAACAACAATTTCTTTCTTGAACATTATTCCTACAAAAGAACAGCACCTACAGAGCAGAATTTTCCTAGTCATTAAATATAAAGATTCTTAGGAATGCAGAACATCATTGATGACACCTGTTAACGGTACCAGCTGTTGCGTTTGGCCACCATCTCTTTACCAATGCAATATTTTGACAGTGAGGACAAAATGGAGTGCAAACAAGATAACTATTATTGCAACTGTCTCATGCAATTCATGCAGCAGCACACCTTTAATGCCACAGCTATTAATCAGGTCATTAGATGCTGCATTATTTCATTTCATATTAAATTTCCTTTCAGCTCTATTTCTGTTGACATCCCTTCTCCTCTACCTAACCCTTAGCACAGGCTGACAAATATTTGAACCTATTTTGAATGTTTATGGCTGTTCCCATGTGCAGCCACTAACCTTTAAGTAGCCACATCTCTTTAAATTTGAGATGCTGCAAGCTCAATGTTCCAATTAGAATTAGTCAAACAGGTACGAGAACTCATGTTCATTGTTCAAGTGATCAGATCACACAAAATTGCCATGGTTAGTTCAGGACCTTCTCGACTTTAACAGTAGATACTTTGCTGATTAAGGCTCACATAACAAAATGGATGTCAACAAACAGGTCAAGTGCAACATTAGTACAAATATAGTACTATCGTATTGTGAAATATGATTCTATTTATAATTTAACTAGAATAAAAGAATTGTACCTTTTACAGAATTATGTCAATTAAATCAGGATCTGAAGAACAAACGTTCTCACTCCATCAAATGAAAAGATAGCATACAGGATGCTTACACAATGCTTTCAAGAAAAAGCTTTCAATGAGGTCCAACTGAAGCCACATTTTAAACAAATGTAATTCCACAGTTTAAGAACAGAGGGAGAGAGTTAAATGGGAAACTACACACCTATTAGCCTGATTTCAACAGTTGGGAAATACTTGAAGGTCTTATAAAGCATGATGGGAGGTGGATATAGCAGCAGCGATAGATTGAGTGTGAGGTATCAGAGAGAAAATGATGGCACTCATGCTGGTAGCCCTGGGGAAAATTGATACACAGAGAGATCTGGGTATTCAGGTCCATTGTACCCTGAAGGTGGCAACGCAGGTCGATCGAGTGGTCAAGAAGGCATGTTTTCATTCATCAGACGGGGTATTGAGTACAAGAGTTGGCAGGTCATGTTACAGTTGTATAGGACTTTGGTTCGACCACATTTGGAATACTGCGTACAGTTCTGGTCACCACATTACCAAAAGGATGTGGATGCTTTGGAGAGGGTGCAGAGGAGGTTCACCAGGATGTTGCCTGGTATGGAGGACACTACCTATGAAGAGAGGTTGAGTAGATTAGGATTATTTACATTAGAAAGACAGAGGTTGAGGGGGGACCTGATTGAGGTCTACAAAATCATGAGAGGTATAGACAGGGGGGATAGCAAGAAGCTTTTTCCCAGAGTGGGGGACTCAATTACTAGGGGTCACGATTTCAAGGTGAGAGGGGAAAAGTTTAAGGAAGATATGCGTGGAAAGTTCTTTACGCCCAGGGTGGTGGGTGCCTGGAATGCGTTGCCAGCGGAGGTGGTAGAGGCAGGCACGATAGCATCATTTAAGATGTATCTAGACAGATATATGAATGGGCAAGGAGCAGAGGGATATAGATCCTTGGAAAATAGGCGACAGGTTTGGATAGAGGATCTGGATCGGCGTAGACTTGTAGGGCCGAAGGGCCTGTTCCTGTGCTGTAATTTTCTTTTCTTTGTTCTTAGATTGAAGAAGGTCATTGACCTTCTTCCTGCAATTGCATTGCACTGACCTGGGTGGCAATCTCAGACCACACTGGCATGGTCTGGTGTTGTGGCCTCTTCTAGTCCTGGGATAAGAGGACATCCCACCTGCACACCACCCAATACAGTAGGTCATCCAGGTCCACTGTACATACAAAACTGGGCTCTCTTGTTGCCATGCCCAGTGCAAATGTCAGGATAGGTCTAGTGGTGTTATCACTAGACTTTTATTCCAGAGACCCAGGTAATGTTCTTCGGACCTGGAATTTAATCCCAACATGTCAGATGGTGGAATTTAAATTTAACAATAATCTGGAATTAAGAGTCTAATGATGACGATGAAACCATCACCAATTGTCAGAAAACACATCTGATTCACCTTAGGGAAGCAAATCTATCATAGTTATCTGGTCAGGCCCCGGACCCACAGCAATGTGGTTGACTCTTAACTATCCTCTGGGCAATTAGGAACAAGCAATAAATGCTGGTCCAGCCATTATGCCCACATCTTGTGAATAAATTAAAAAAACAGCACAGGGCAGCTCCAGACTGACAGTGCTTTTTGAGGTGCATAATGGCCTTTTAAACATGGTTTCTTCTGACAGAAATGCCTATCGATTCTCGTATATCTTGGCAGTGGTAAGTTTTTTCAGGAACAGTGTGTGGTATGAGGGAGATAGAATCAGAGAGGAGGAATGTCTATGGCTGCAGTAGGTAGTTAATGAGGCAATTTGATAAATGTAACTAGAAAATTTGCTTGGTCTTGCAGCTGTCCAAAAATCTTGACAGAACTTGCACTTAGTTTTAGAAGTAAGGCAATGCCCCTCAATCGCTCTATTTGGATCATTGACATAGGGAGCTTATTTTGATATATGCAATGCAAAATGTGCCACACAAATACAGTAGGAGATTGTAAGTGCAGTAAGAATATTAAATCTTTGTCTCCACCGATCCCAGCCACCACATCACCCAAGAAAGATAGTATTACATTTAACAGCATTTTGTCAAGTACTTACATTTGAAGGTGGGTACAAGTTCAACATTTACAGGGCATCTGGAGGTGTATATGGATAGAAAGGGTTTAGAGAGATATGGGCCAAATGCTGGCAAATGGGACTAAATCAGATTGAGATGTCTGGTTAGTGCTGATGAGTTGGACCTAAGGGTCTGTTTCCCACTGTTTGACTTTATGCACTCTGGTACAGCCCATAGAATCTTGGATTATCTTGGTGAATTGTGGCCTGCAGATGGCATTTTTAAATATGACTGTGATTGCTTCAGCTTCACAGAGATGACTGGGATCAATCTATAATGACCAGTGACATGGCTAAGATTATGTATCCATGTTGTTTTCAACATGGTTGGGTACTGCATGCGCTTCACATGCATAATTCTATGATTACAGATGTCTTTAACTTGTACTGTGTAGGTGTTTGATCAATGTGATTTCCCCTTGAAGAGCCTCATATCACTAACTGAGGACATCAGCTCAGACAGGAAGTAAACATTTAGTGCCCCACTCCAGATGTAGTGGCAGCCATTTTTCATTTTCATTTTGTGTTTGTGATTCAGATATGTTTAGAAGATAGCATAGGTTGTGCTTTACAGAGTGAATCACAGGCTCAGTCTGTTAATCAAGGTGATTTCCCCAAACCTTCATATTGCTTTTCTATTGCACTCACTCCTTGTCATCCACATCAGTTCTGAACTTCCCAACATGTGCACTTGATTGTTTCAGTTAAGTTTTCGTCTTCCCATGTTACTCCTTGAGCTTCAGGTTTACAGCATAGTTATGCCGACCATCGTGTCGCACTGTCCACCATTGAAGCCAGGGTGGTGCCCCCTCCTCCAGAGCATTATTGTTTCCCACTCTTATATGTTGAATTGTCCCCAATCAAAAGTATTATCCCCTGACTGATCTCTGTGTAGTTCCCTGACTGACTTTGCACTACTCCCTGGACTGGTTGCACTGGCCCTGTAGGACTGATCATGGCCCAATCACTGGACTGTAAGGGCGTTGAACCCCTGATACTGACTGCCTCAAGTGGCTGTATGTGTGCAAGGCTCTGGACTGAGGTCAAATTATGCCTTTGACTGACTGTGGCAGGATTCGCAATTGTCAACAGTCACCCTTGACTTATTTGAGGACTGGACCTCTTAATCTTTGACACATGATCATTTGTTCAAAGTACTCCCAGTGTTTTTGCATGAAAATTGCTGTAGGTGTGACATTGACATAATACAGTGCCATTCAGCAACATGTCTACTCCCTTGACAGATCATGGCAAACACGGCAAGTTCCCTGGCTTTGTGTCTGCACTAAAAGAAACTGCCATTGTTGTAAAATACAAATTACTCATTAAACCTTTTCACATACTCAAACAAAAACCCATATGCCACTAGTTCAAACTCCAACTGCTAAAATAAATTATATTAAAATAAAGATTGTGAACGCACCTTGTATCACAAAACTCACAGTGTTGCTGGGAAGGGAGTTCCAGGATTTTGACCCAGCAACAGTGAAGGTACAATGATATAGTAACAAATCAGAATTGTTTATGGCTTGGAGGGGGACTTGCAGGTGGCAGTGTTCCCATGAGTCTGCTGCCTTGTACTTCTAGGTGGTAAAGGTTGTGAGTTTGAAGGTGCTATCAAAGGAACTGTGGTGATTTATAGCAGTATATCTTTTGGATGCTACACACTGCTGGCATTGTGTGTTGGTGGGGAGAGTGAATGTTGAAGATGGTGGATGGGTGCCAATCAGGTGTGTTGCTTTGTCCTAGGTGGTGTCAAGCTTCTTATGTGTTGTTGAAGCTTCACTCATCCAGGCAAGCTGGGAGTATTCCATTTCACCCCTGACTTGTGTCTTGTAGGTGGTGAACAGTTGTTGAGGAGTCAGGAAGCAAGGTATCTGTGGTGGAATTCACAACCTTTGACTTCCTCTTGTAGCCAGTTTGGTTTCTGATCTTCATAAACTCTAGAACATTAGTTGGGAATCAGCAATGATAATGCCTTTTTGAATGTTAAGTGGGATTGGTTAGATTCTGTCTTGGTGTAGATGGTCATTGCCTACCATTGGTGTGATGTACATCTTACTTGCCATTTATCCACCCAAGCCAGGATCATGTCCAGGTTTTGTTGCATATGGACATGATGATATAAAACCTGTCAGAACGAGAGCCAAGCATGCTAATAGCTGAGACAATTAAATTACCTTGACCAAAGGACAGTGGATGTGCCCCATACCTAGGCTCAGCCAATACCAAATATGGAAGCATGATTTCACACTTTTAGGACAGCTACCATTTCAAGTTTTGATCCGTATAAAAGTGATCTCATTTTTCAGTTTCTTATGTGATTTGCATCCTTACTTTAAACCTTTGTATCTGTATTTTAGCAAATGATCATATCACAGTTTAATAAATAACTCTCAGCAATAGTTATGTAATGAATGAACATTTTCATTCTTTTTAAAATCATAGAACTGTGCTATTGGTTACTTTTAATATTTAAAAATTCTTTGATTGGATGTGAGTATTGCTGGCAAGGCCAGCATTTGTTGCCCATACCAAATTACCCTTGAACATAGTAAAATGCTCAGAAACAAAAAAGGAGTTGTATATGAGCTTAAAACATTTGTTATTAATGGAACACACTGAGGAAGTATCTGGTCTGGCCATGATGCTCATAAACATTCAAGTCGCTGTTATTTGGGTCCTTGGTTGCATATTCATGTCTTTAATGGGCAGTCTTGTGATAAAGAGTGAATTATTGTCATATTAATCAATGTCACTGCTGCAAAAAAAAATCTGCTTACATTTCCATCCGAAACCACGGTGAACTAGAGGTTGGCTGGACAGCCAACCAAGAGCACTCATAATTGATGCTGATATCCCTCCCAAGGCAACTCAATCACAACTGCCAACCTCCATTTCTATTGAATGATCAGGATCCTGAAAGTAAACCCTCAAGTCAGGCAGAAAGTCTTCAGCCTTTCTCTTTTCAGAAATTTTGAAAGCCACCTTGTTCCCAGAGTATTTATAACAGTCAGTTGCCAGCTGTTACCCAAACTTTGTAGCTTTTGCCGGAGGAAAATACTGAGAAACAGCAGAATAAGTATTAGGAGTATTATGATTAAATCCATGGCATTTGTCAGTTTTTATCTGCATAAATATCTTGTTAAATAATCTGGTGGGTGCATTGACTTTCGTTTCAAAAGCTGTATCTTTGAGACACACTCTAACTGAAAGGATATAAGGGAAAGGGGTTTGTGATTTCAAGTTCCTGGCTGTCACACCAGATTTTAAGAAAACTGACT
>NC_063357.1:36496275-36540535 GCF_021869965.1 Rhincodon typus | reverse complement strand
TGATTTCAAGTTCCTGGCTGTCACACCAGATTTTAAGAAAACTGACTATGACCTCCGGTTGCGTTGGACATAGAAGCTAATTGAAACCGAAAGGAAAACACAACCCTCAGAGATCAGATTTCAACAGCAGTACAGGGTAGACAGACTGAGGAGACGATGTGTAGGAAACAGCTGAAAACAATGAAACTTGAAAATAGGGATTGCAGCAGGGATAGTGACAAAAAGCTGCTGCCACCGCTTGAGTTATTTTGCAAGAGCCATTGATTTTCTGCCCAATAAGAATGGTAAGATGACCAATAAGATGTCTTCCAGCAACAAATGAGTTGCTGCCTCCTGTTGCAGGTAAGATAAGGGAGAGAGAGGATACCACCATCTTGAGGTAACAAACTGAAATGTAAAAATGGCCTTTTATATTATCTGAACAAGCAGCCCACCAGGTCTGAGTGGAATAGCCATTCAGGCAATCAGATGGCATGTAATTTTTTTAAAAATTCAATTATGTGATATGGGCGTCACTGGCTGGGCCAGTCTGTCTCTAGTTGCTCTTGAGAAGGTAGTAGTGAGCTGCCTTCTTTAACTGCTGCCGTCCACATTGTGTCATAGAGTCATATATGCTGTGGGTTGACCCAAAATGCCCTTAGGGAAGGAATTCCAGTTCTTTGACCTAGCAACACTGAAAGAACAGCAATATATTTCCAGTCTGGATGATGAGCAGCTTCAAAGAGAACTTGAAGGTGGTGGTGTTCCCATGTATCTGCTGCCCTTGTTCTTCTGGATGAAAGTGGTCGTGGGTTTGGAAGGTGCTGTCCAAGGAACCTTGGTGAATTTCTGCAGTGCATCTTGTCGATTATACACACTGCTGCTACTGAGTGTTGGTGGTGGAGGGAATGGATGCATGCAGCCTTGATGTTAAGGGTATGTCTCACCTCACCTCTACAATTCATATCTTTTGTCCATGCTTGAACCAAGGCTGCAATGAGGTCAGGAGCTGAATGGCCCTGGCAGAACCCAAACTGTTCACCAGTGAGTGGTTATTGCTGAGCAGGTGCCACTTGACAGCACTGTTGACACCTTCCATCACTTTACTGACGATCGAGAGTAGACTGATGGGGAGATAATTGGGCGAGTTGGATTTGTTCTGCTTTTTGTATACAGGACACACCTGGGCAATTTTCCACATTGCCAGTGTTGTAAGTGTTTGAAAAATTTGGCCAAGAGAATGGCAAGTTCAGGAGCAAAGGTCTGAAGTACTACTGCCAGAATGTTGTCAAAGGCCAGTACTGCAGTATCCAATGCCTCCAATTGTTTCTTGATATCACATAGAGTGAATCGAATTGGCTGAAAACTGGTATCTGTATTGCTGGGGACCACTGGAGGAGGCCAAGGTGGATCATCCACGCGGCACTTCTGAATAATTTATAAATTGACTATGAACTAAAAGCATGCCAAACAGCATAAGCAACAAGTGATATACAGAGCTAAGTGATCCCATGGATCTATGCTTGTCAGTCTAGCCACATCCAGTCAGGAATGATGGTAGATAATTAAGTAGCTCACTAGAAGAGGATGTTCCACAAATATTCCCATCCTCAATGATGGAAGAGCCCAACGTATCAGTGCAAAAGACAAGGTTGAAGCGTTCACAGCAATCATCAGCCAGAAGTGCCGAGTCGATAATGGACCTTGGCCTCTGCCTGTGGTCCCCAGCATCACCAATACCAGTCTTCAGCCAGTGCAATTTATAAATTGACCATGAGATAGGCCGGTAGCACTTGAACCAGGGAACAATTTATTGCATGTCTGTAGAGTTCCACAGCTAGTTCTAGACTGTCCCAAAGTTCCTGCTCTGGGGTTCAGCAGACGCATCCTTCTCTGATTGGCTGCCGTTGTCCTGTGACGCAGCTGCTGTCTCCTCCCTGGGTATGTAGACACATGACTCGGTTGACACCAGCAGTTCCATCCGGGCCAGCTCTAAATTTTATGGGACTTTCCCCTTGTTGATGAAGTCCGGTAACCAGATGTCCGCATATCTCCTCCAGACCAGCTCATCTCTGTTCTGCACCGCATACGACACTGTCACTAGAACCCATTTTTCCCCAGATATATAGTTCCTGGCCAAGATGGTCTCTTCTTTCAGGAATATCCTCAATCTTGAGATTCCCACCTTCTGTCATCAGTCCTTGATTCTGCTCAACCATTTCCCTGGTCTCTCCCGGATGCAGCAAGTCAAACGTGGTTCTCAGCTCAAAAACAGAAGTTGCTGGAAAAGCTCAGCAGGTCTGGCAGCATCTGTGAAGAAAAATCAGAGTTAACGATTCTATTCAGTGACCCTTCCCCAGAACTGGTTCTCAGCTGGCAGTTAAACATTAAGGATGCTGCTGAGCACTGGGTCATCATACGTGGTGCGTTACTCTACATGCTGAGGAATTTGTCAATTCCCCCTCTTAGCGAGCCCTCCCTTTTGGGAGGTTTTTAAAGCTTGCTTCAAGGTTTGTACAAATCTCTCTGCCTGCCTATTTGTGGCCGGGTAATATGTAGCCGATCTCACATGTTTGTCTCCATGGTATTCCAGGTACTCCCTGAACTCTCACCACAAACTGTGAACCATTGTCACTCATGGCTTGTCGGCAAATATTTCATCTTTTTGTCTATTGTTGTTTCTGCTGATACCAATTTCATAATTGCCACCCTGGGCCACTTGGAGTGGGCATCCATTACCACTAGTAACATTTTTTACATTTTCGGCACAGGGCTTCTCTAATCCAATACGTTGACTCTTTGTGGCCACTCTTGCCACATCAGCGGCATTCTGCAGTTGGTAGCACACTCTGCTGAGCTTCCACTACTTTGTGCACCCAGGAACTGACAACCAACTGTGTTGCTTCGCTGGCTACCAACCCCATTGAAGTAGCAATTTTGAAAGCTCCCTTGAAATCCAGGTTTCTTTTTGTTCATAGCTTCCATTGAATGGCTTCATGTCGAAGGCCACAAACCAACCAGCCTCACAAGACATCCCAGAGGAACCCTCCGAATTTGCAGTGTTCTGCTAACCTCTTCAAGGGAGCCATGAATTGGGCAATTGGCTCTCTTTCCTGTTGTATACAACTATAAAAACAGAAATGTTCCATGAACGTCAGTGGCTCTGATGCAAAATGATTTGCCAAGTTCCATAAATTTCATTATAGGTCTTCTTTGCTGGTTTGTCTGGTTGCACCAGACTCCTTAGAATCACAAATGTCTTGCTCCCAATGGCGCTTAGGAAACCCAGAACCCTTAAGTCTTCAGCCATTCTGTTTGCCTCCGAATAAGCATTAAAGTGTTTGGTGTCCAGAATCCAACTTTCTATCTCTTTGTTAAATGGTCCCATCGTTCCACATTGGCCCGCCATTGTTTCTCTGTCACTTGAGTTTAGATAGCTGATAGCCACTTGCAACTCGAATCCCCTTCAGTGATGCTCTCTGTGGCAATTTCAGTAAACTCCTGGGTGAGTACTCCCCTTTCCAGCCATTAGCTGCAGCCTGAGTCTGCTCACAACTGCTTCCCTCGAAGTTTTGGTCTATCTCCCAGCCAGTCTACCTCCTTAATCCCGCAGCACTTCCAAAATCTTGTTGACCTTCGATTTCCTCCCTTTCTTCTGAAATGACGGCAGCGTACAGTTAGTGGGCTGTGACTCCGCCCTATCACCAGTTATTAGGTTTATAGTCAAATTATAAATTATAAATCATCCATGAAGTATGCCAGTATCATATGAAGCAGGGAACAATTTGTTACATGTCTGTACAGTTGCACAGCTGTCCTAGACTGACCCAAAGCTCCTGCTCTGTGTCACCTGACCCAGTATCGTAAAAGTAGCAAGCACCCCCAACTACATGCATAACTCCAGTCCTGTTTGATAGCTTTACCAGATTGCCACCTCATTTTTAGGTATCCTTGGTGCTGTATCTGTCATGTCCTCCTGCACTCCTGAACCAGGGTTGGTCGGTTAGCTTGATGGTAACAATTGAATGGGGGATATGTTGGGCCATGAGGTTGCACATTGTGCTGGAGTACATTTCTGCTGCTATTGATGGCCACAGTGCCTCATAGATGCCCAAACTTCAATTGCTGGATCTGTTCAAAGTCTGTCCCATTTAACTCCCCTGCCACCATCCTTCCTCTGCTAGCAGAGTGAAGGTCCTGCCATTTCCTAAGTGATTCTGATAGTGGATACAAAATATAAGGGATCATTCATGGAGACTACAGTGATACAGTGGTACAATTGGACTTGTATCATGAATGTACTGGGAAGAGACAAAAGGGAAGTTGTAACTGATGCCCAAGGTTTTTCAACAGTGAGAGAACAGATGTTATTGCAAAGATTCGTTTAAGGAAAATTAGTGTTAGGGCTATAATTGGCAACTCTATTTCATGTTTGTGTAGAATATTTAAACATTTATGCATAATGTGTGGTACTTATGTATAACATATAATACTATTTTCATCTCCTTGTTTTGATTTAATGTATAAATCAAATAGTACAGTGTGTCCTGATCCTTCAACATATTAGAGGAAAAGGATGTACAAAATATTCTTTATAAGCCCAATGGGGGTCTGAGCAGGCAGTGACAGTGAACAGGAATAAGAATTGTGGAAGAGGAGAGCAGTTGGGGCAGTTTTTTTTTTGAAGAAATAAGGATTTCTGGAATGCTGAATTCAGGGCACTTTTGCAGTTTTTTTTAGGCTTGAATATTGAACATTGTCTAATAATGATATTACTAGAAATGAGAATGCCTGCTTATGTTGTGAATTATTTGAGATTAAATAGAATGAGTAAGATCGTGCAAGATAAGGAAATGGCTAGTATTGAATGAGAGCATCGTCTTGGCATCCCTACACTCATATTCCAGCACATAATTCTTGTGTGGTTGGGAGAATGTTTCTTTTTGCCACATGCAATGTGCCCTGTGTATTCTTCAGTTACAGCATCCCATATGCAGACCAGCCATTCTTTATGCTTAGGTGTACATCCTTTATGCTAATTTGCAAGGGTTTTTGATTGTCATAATAAAAACTTACATATTGTGTTTTTGGGGCACTATGATCTAACGTGTCACTACATCATTGCTGTTACCTTTTAGAAGGCAGACTGCAGAAAAGACTAGCAATTAAATACCATTTTAACATAGTTTTGCTATTGACTGGTACTGGCTTAAAGTGAGGTGTTTCTGCCTCTCCCATGCTGAAGAAAATACTGCAATTTGTTACTCCCACTAAGTGAGGAAGACAAAAGCCTGACCTCAAATGCCTCCACAGCTCTTGTTCTTTCAGCATTGAGCTTTGGCTTGCTGGGCTCATCTACAAAGCTCTCACCTTCAATAAGGAGTCTGCCTCTGCCTGTCCCAATGTGGAAACCATGGCAACAGTATCGCTATTTTTCTAAGATCCCTGCAGGTGTCTCTAAATGGAAAGCAATTCAACATTACAGGTATAAATCCCTTGGGAATGTACTATTAGCCACCTTATTGTCTCAAATTGGTATTCTATTATGTGAATTCAGAATTCCAGCAGCCATTTTGTTTGGTTTCTATTATAGAGCCGAACCTGCATCCTGGATAACACACATTTAAAGAGATTAACCCATTGTGGACCAAACCTAATTTGTGTTATTAGGTAGTGATGTGATCTATATCAACGTCAAAATCCATTTTAGGCCAGATAGGTTAAAAATCTGCTAATATGTCACCTCTATTTTGGCTCACACTGACAGATAGTCACAGCCTAGTTCGCAGCTGAAAACTGAAATACCAAAAATTCTCAGCAGGCAGACAGATTCCATGGAGAGAGAAATAGTTAAAAGTTCGGATGAATGACCTTTTAGCAAAAGTCTGAAATGTAACAGGTTTTAAGCATACATACAGGACGAGGAGACAAGAAAATAAAATTGGTATGCCTGAAATAAGATAGAGGAAAGCAGTGATTAAATGACAGAAAGGATCATTGTACAAGACAAAAATGGTTGGTATAAGTCAAGACAGTAAGATGTGTATAGGACTTAAGAACATAAGAAATAGGAGAATGAGTAAGACATTCATTCCCCCACTATATAAGATTATGGCTGATCTCTTTCAGACTTCAACTCCACTTTCGTGCCAACTCCTCATTAACCTCAACTTCCCAGTATTTCAAAAATCTGTCCGTTTCCCCTTTAAATACTTGTGGTAATCTAGCCACCATAACTGTCTGGGGTAGAAATGTTCAAACATTCACTATCCTCTGAGAGAAGAAAAATTTTGCATCAAGGTTAATCATCACTAACTGCATTCATCTGAAAAAGTGGATGTAACAGTTATAGTCAGGAAGATCTAAAGTACTTGATCAAAAGACGAGGTGCTGCTCCTCAAGCTTAATCTGAACTTCGTTACAGCAATGGAAGAGGCCAAGGAAGAACAGAGAGGTCAGGTTTGAAATAGCATGAAGGATTAAAATGACAAGCAACCAGAAACTCGGGTCATGCTGGAAGACTGAAGGGACATGTTCAGCAAAGCAATCATTCAATTTCTGTTAGGCCTCTCCAATATCGTAAGCAGCATGAATACATGGAAAGAACTACATAGCTAGTTCACTAGTGGCTTGTGGCCACGTTATATAAGATGGGTCCGGTCAGATTTGTCATCTGCGCTATTGCAGGAAAATGCCATGATGTTGGGGTGCTTGAAGAGTAACAGAAGGGTGACAGAAAGACAATAGTGCCCACAGAATACTGAAAAGCCATAGGAGCAAAAAGTATATTTGTTGTTAGCATTGTGATGGTGGTGGCAGAAATGACAATAATTTTTTGAATTTGGAGATTGATTGTGTGACATGTCATAGTTCTGGAAATGAAATGGGATGGACATACCTGAGGGGCCTGTCAACCATGACACAGGGAATCCCTAGCTGAGGAAAGGAAGTAAAATCTTATACATAAGAAATACAATAGACATGAAGTAGTGTTTCCCAGAATTCAGGCTGCAGTTTCCTGGACTACTGCATGTTATTGTATACATTAATTACTTGAGCCTAGGGCACAACTTCAAAATTTGGAAGTTGCACACAATTTGGAAGTACCTTAAAACCAGTGAGAAAGATAATAATCAATTACAAGTTGTTAAAACTGGTGGAATGGGTAGACTCATGACAGATAAAATTCAACGTAGAAAAGTGTGTCATGATGTGTTTTGGGAGGAACAATGCTGGGCAGCCTACTTAAGGAAGTATTTGAAAGCTTTAAGAAGGATACATAAGTATTTTACAACGATTGCTGCAGGGATGAGGGTATTGTAGTTACACGGATAGATAGGAAGATATAATATTATTTCTTTCAGAGTCCAGAAGACTTAAAAGGAAATTTCAGAGAAATCTTTAAAAATCATAAGTGGTTGAATAAATTGAATAAAGAGAAACCATTTGTTAGTGCTGGAAGTTGAATCATATATGGACTGAATTGACTTTGATGTACTATTGAGGGATGCATTGGAGTGAATATTGGCATCTTCAGGTCAGTTGAAGCAGAGATGAACAATCTCAGAGAAAGAAATAGTATCCTTACAAGAAATGGAGTGGGGCAAAGCAGTTGTGGGCTTAAGGCAACTTGCAGTGGTTATGAGCTGACAACTGATTAGAGAAATAGAGGGAGAAAAGTCAAGGAAGGAAAGGAAAGTGTCAAAGATGGACCAATGGGAAGGGAAGGAGAGATGGAAGTAGAAAGAAATGTTGATGACGTTTTCCAAATTGGGGCAGCAACAGAAAGCAACATTGATACAGTTATCATTGTATTGGTAAAAGAGGTGAGAGAGAGTGTCTGTGCAGGACTGGAATAAATAATTTTTCCACACATCCTGTAAAAAAAGTACACATAGCCATGACACAGGTTGCATATTATTCCTTCTATTTGGAGGAAATGAGTGGGGTCAAAGCAGAATCTGTTTAATACAAGATCTGTTTCAGCCAGGCAGAAGTGATGGTGGATTTGGTGCTCATGTATCTTCATGGTGATGAATGGACTTCTAGAGGGTATGGACATTTATTGGTGAAAAGGGAGATTATCAGGGCCAGGAAACTGGAAATTGTTAAAGTGCTAGGGCATGTCAGAAGAATTATGGATGTAGGTCCAGAGTCAATGGAGCAAAACACAAAGAAACCCCATTCTCTGGCTACAACTGAATAGAAACGAAAGGAATCAAGCAAGAATAGTCAAATTCTAATTGGATTATACTGGAGAGATGTTGGAGGAGAGTGGTTTGTCCAGCCATGTCAATGTCTGCAGACAGGTTAATAAGTATGAAGAAGGATGGCTTTTCATATCCAAGTTATATTGGCTGTTATTTGAAATGTTGATAAAGACATGTTAGTAAAAATTTGATTACACGGTTCAAACATGCAGTTGTGGGAGTAGGAACTTGGTTTTAGGAACTGACACATGTTTTTGGTGAAGAATGAAGCTTTGGAAATGGGGATTCAGTTACTGATTAAAGAAATTGAAAAATAAAACCTCTCATGAGCCAAAGATTGGAAACAAAAGATAAAATATGATAACTTCACATGGCCACTGAAATCTCCTGTCAATGGAACTGAATTCCTGACAGCTATAGATTGATGATAAATTCTTTTTCTGATTCCAATCAATTTCCATTGTTGAGAATAGGCCACAGTCCATCAATTCAGGCATTACCAGGTACATAAAAATATTGTTGTTTGGAAATTCTATCAAGTTCCCAGGCACTTATTCTAAGAAACAGATGCTATATACAACTGCACTTAAACAGAGTCAAAAACCACACTTCTAATGAAAAATTTGTTTCAGTTAACCACACTCCATAAAATTCACACATTGCTGATTTCTAGCACCCCATATTTATACAAGCCATTCACACTGAATTAATCCTTAACTAACAGATATCTTTGCATCCTCTTTGGCCTCAGGCAAGGTTCCAGAGAACTGGCGAATGGCCAATATTGTTCCTTTGTTTAAGAAGGGAAACAGAGATAATTCAGGTAATTACAGGCTGGTGAGCCCAATATCAGTGGTGGGGAAGCTGTTGGAGAAGATACTGAGAGAAAAGATTATTTACATTTGAAAACGAATAGACATGTTAGTGATAGGCAGCATGAGTTTGTGCGGGGAAGATCATGTCTCACCAACTTGATTGAGTTTTTTGAGGAGGTAACAAGAATGATTGATGAGGGAAGGACAGTGGATGCTATCTACATGGACTTTAGTAAGGCATTTGATTAGGTACATCATGACAGGCTGGTACAGAAGGTAGGGTCTCATGGGATCTGGGATGAGCTGGATAGATGAAGACAAAACTGGCTTGGTCATACAAGGTCAGAAATCACACGACACCAGGTTAAGGTCCAACAGGTTTATTTGAAAACACAAGCTTTCAAAGCCTCAGTCCTTCTTCAGGTGTAACTGAGCGAAGTAGTATCAGACCCCACAGAATTTATAAGTAAAAGATCAAAGGTTCATACCATTGATGAAGATGTACTAAACAAACCTAAGATGCTGTTAAATATTGAATCAGTTATTAGGTTTTAGTTGATTAATATACACATGTAAATCCCCGAATTCCTTTCACGTCACGGTCCTGAGAGAACTAAAGGTTTTGTCAGTGTAAAGAAGTGGTGGTATTTTAGGTTAGACAATGCATGTTAGGTGTGAGACCTTGTTTAGAATCTGTTTATGTTTTAGTTTGGAGTCAGACTGGTTTTATTTCTAAAGTAGGAATTTATAAAATGCTATATTGACTGACTGTCTATAAATTGGGTGCTTTTTGAACAAAATAAAATGTATCTACAAATACAAATTCACCTGCGTGTGTGTATGTGTGTGTGTGTGTGTCTGTGTGTGTGTGTGTAAGTGTAAAGGAGGCAGGAGAGAGTGTATGTGTGGGAGGTGATGGAGAGAGAAAGAAAGAGAGAGAGAGTGTGTGTGTGACAGAGAAAGAGAGAATGTGTGTGTGTGTGTGTGTGTGTGTGTGACAGAGAGAGAAAAAGAGAATCTGTGTGTGTGTGTGTGTGTGTGTGTGTGTGGGCATGTATGCATGTGTGAGAGTGTATAGTGTGGTAGGATCACCCTTAGTGCGAAATGAACCCCAGATCCCGGTTGAGGCTGTCCTCATGGGTACCAAACTTGGCTATCAGCCTCTGCTCAGTGACTCTGCATTGTTGTGTTTCCCAGAGCCTGCCTTGGAAGCCATTTACCCGAAGAACATAGAACATAGAACATAGAACATTACAGCGCAGCACAGGCCCTTCGGCCCTCGATGTTGCACCGACCTGTGAAATCAATCTGAAGCCCATCTAACCTAAACTATTCCATTATCATCCATATGTTTATCCAATGACCATTTAAATGCCCTTAAAGTTGGCGAGTCTACTACTTTTGCAGGCAGGGCATTCCACGCCCTTACTACTCTCTGAGTAAAGAACCTACCTCTGACATCTGTCCTATATCTATCACCCCTCAATTTAAAGCTATGTCTCCTCGTGCTAGCCACCACCATCCGAGGAAAAAGGCTCCCACCGTCCACCCTATCTAATCCTCTGATCATCTTGTATGTCTCTATTAAGTCACCTCTTAACCTTCTTCTCTCTAATGAAAACAGCCTCAAGTCCCTCAGCCTTTCCTCATAAGACCTCATAAGAAGATCCAAGGCCGAATGTCCTTGATCGTTCTCCGTGCCCCCCCACCCCGCTCAATCTCTCCCTCTCTCTCTCACACACACACACACACACACAAACACACAAATCTATGGGGTGAATTTGTATTTACAGATACATTTTATTTTGTTCAAAAAGCACACAGTTTATAGACAGTCAATATGGCGTTTTATAAATTCCTATTTTAGAAATAAAACCAGTCTGTCTCCAAACTAAAACACAAACAGATTCTAAACAAGGCCTCACACCTACCATGCATTGTCTGACCTAAGATGTCACCTCTTCCTTTATTCATTCATGGGATGAGGACATTTATTGCCCAGAGGATTGTTAAGAGTCAACCACACTGTTGTGGGTCTGGAGTCACATGTAGGCTGGACCAGGTAAGGATGGCAGTTTCCTTCCTTAAAGGATATTAGTGAACCAGATAGGTTTTTCCCCAAAAATTGGCAGTGGATTTATGGCCATCATTAGACTCTTAATTCCAGATATTTATTGAATTCAATTTCCACCATCTGCCATGGCAGAAGATCATCTGGGACTCTGGATTAACAGTCCAGTGATAATACTGTAGACCATCGAATCCCCATACACTGATAAAACCTTTAGCTCTCTCAGGACCATGACTTGAAAGGAATTTGGGGATTTACATGTGCATATTAATCAATTGAAACCTTACAACTAATTAAATATTTAACAGCATCTTAGGTTTGTTTAGTACATCTTCATCAATGGTGTGAACCTTTGATCTTTTACTTATAAATTCTGTGGGGTCTGATACTACCTCTCTCAGTACCACCTGAAGAAGGACTGAGGCTTTGAAAGCTTGTGTTTTCAAATAAACCTGTTGGACCTTAACCTGGTGTCATGTGATTTCTGATCTTGTCCATTCCAGTCCAACGCTGTCACCTCCACATCTTGGTCATACAAGATGGAGAGTTTCGGTGGAAAGGTGCTTTTCAGAATGGAGAATGATAGCCAAGTTTGGTACCCGTGAGGACAGCCTCAACCGGGATTTTGGGTTCATGTCGCACTACAGATGATCCTACCACACTATACACTCTCTCAGACGCATACATGCCCACACACTCACACACACACATTCATACATGCGCGCGTGCACACACACACACACACACACACTCTCGTAACTAGTGGTGTTCTGCAGGGATCAGTGCTGGGACCTTTGATGTTTGCAATACGTATAAATGATCTGGAGGAAAATGTACGTGGTCTGGTTAGTAAGTTTGCAAATGACACAAAAATTGGCAGAATTGCAGATAGTGAGGAGGATTGTCAAAGAATACAGCAGGAAATAAGATAGATTAGATTTGGGCAGAGAAATGGGAGATGGAGTTTAATCCGGACAACTACAAGGTGATGCATTTTGAAAGATCAAATTCAGGTGCAAATTATGTAATAAATGACAGAACCCTTGAGAGCTTTGACATACAGAGGGATCTGGATGTACAGGTCCACAGATCCCTGAAAGTGGCAACACAGGTGAATAAGGTAGTCAAAAAGGCATACAGTGCACTTGCCTTCATCAGCCAGGGCATTGAATATAAAAGTTGACAAATTATGGTACAGCTGATCTAGACTTTACTTAGGCCACATTTGGAATATTGAGTGCAGTTCTGTTTGCCACACCACCAGAAGAACATGGATGTTTTGGAGTGGGTGCAGAGAAAATTTACCAGGATGTTGTCTTGTCTGGAGGGTTTTAGTTATGAAGAAAGTTTGGATAAACTCAGATTGTTTTCACTGGAAAGACGGAAACTGAAGGGTGACCTGATGGAGGTCTACAAAGTTATAAGAGGCATAGATAGGGTGGATAGTCAGAGGTTTTTTCCCAGATTGGAAAGGTCAACCATAAGAGGAAACAGATTCAAGGTGAGAGGGGAGAAGTTTAGGATTAGGATTAGGAATTGGCACAGGCTTGGTGGTCCAAAGGGCTTGTTCCTGTGCTTTGTTGTGTTGTATTGCATTGTATAATATAGCCAACATCTCTTCCCTATTCCATTAGGTGTCAGGCATTCCTTCAGTCCATTTTAGATTTGCTTTTCAAATAAGTCAATACACAATAAGAAAAACACAGAATGACCACTTATTATTTTCCCACTTTTTCTATGTGTATGAAAATTCCAAGTGTCCTTTTTCCAATATATCTATCAGTTTCTTGGAGCTTGTTTCATTCTGTGTAAAATACTCAAATAGCTGACTGCTGCAATCCACCCATTTCAATTTGGAGATCCCTCCATTCTCCAACGCATGTTATAAACTGGTTTTATTAATCCTCAGTCTTTTCTCATTCACATATTTTGTTGATGGTACGTTATCCAATTGTCACTTATGAGTACTCAATGAGCATTGCTGCTGTATTCATTTTTAAAAATGCTACATCTACTCTTTCACCAAGAAAGGGATTTTCTGCTGCCATGGCACTTCTTAGTACTGTTCTGATCATCTTAGCTTCATAAGATTAAGGCAACATTTACTTTCTTTCTCATAAGAAAAATTGTAAATCTGCACTAGAAAACCAGTCACAGGGGTTTGCATGGGAAATATAACTAGAAGCAACAAGTTTAATCTTCCTTGAATCTGCCAATGATGGAAATTTAGTTTTTTTTCCATGTTTTATTTTCCAAATAGTATCTTCCACCTTGGAATTTTTCATAGTTGTTCTAAACTCTAATACTTCAAAACAGGAATCGGGTCTTGTTTGGGTATCCTGCCAATTCAGCTGCCCAATTAGACTTTGCAGTTCCTCCATTTCAGTTTTAGAAGCTGCTACATCTTTGTGACATCCAACTTTGACTAATAGCAATGGAGCTAGAATTTTCCAAATAAGAATACTGATGCAAAGTGATAAATAATCCATGCTGTCTGATTTCCAATCCAATGTACCAAAAAGCCCCAGAAGCCTGATTTCTAATTTTGAATTCTGCTTGAAGCGCATTTATGACAATGTTTTCAAATTTACTCCTGTCACTCTTCAAAAAATCATCTACATACGTCATAAAAATGCCACAAGTAGCTCCTTTTTGTAGTGATTGTAACGAGGTCGACCAGGTTGACCTCATAGAATTAGTTCCCTGATTGGGGTTGTTAACCCGGTCCAATCAGGAAGCCCTGGCAAACAGATAAAAATGAGAGTGTCAGAGATACTGAGACTCTGAGAGTTGACTCTGAAGAGGCAATACTAAAATCAAAGACTGCTCATGTGTAAAAATACCATAACTTGGTAATGGGATACCGGCCTGTCTGGAGTTATTTCAGTGGCGATGAGAGTAAAGCACATTCCCGCACAAACCTGCTCGCAACAGTTGTCTTTGAGTTGGGATAAGCATTTCTCATATCATGCTTTTGTTTGGGAAGCTTGACGTGTTCAATCCTGCCATTGAGAACTGGGCCTAGTATGTGGAAAGAATGCGTTATTTTTTCCAGGCAAACGACATTGTGGCAGACAAAAAGCAACGAATATTTGTCTTGACAGTCTATGGAGCAGAGCTTTATCTGTTATTAAGAGTCCAGCTAAAACCTATCAAGAATTCATCGAATCCCTACAGTGTGGAATCAGGTCATTCAGTTCACACTAACCCTCTGAACAGCATCCCACCCTGATCAAACCCCCAACCCTATCCCTGTAACTCTTCATTTCCCATAGCCAATCCATCTAACCTGCACAAATTTGGACTGTGGGAGGAAACTGAGCAACCAGAGGAAACCCACCGGGAGAATGTGCAAACTCCACATGGACAGTTGCCCAAGGGTCAAATCGAACTCGGGACCCTGGCACTGTGTGACAGCAATGCTAATCACTCAGCCACCATGCTGATCTTTGATGGACATAGTTAAAGAATATTTCCTCAAACCTCCTCTAATTCTGAGATGCTGTTGTTTTTACTTGGCAATTCTCGAACCAGCGGAATCCATATTGGGATTTCTGATTAGGTTAAGACAACTGGCTATGTTGTCAAAGACAACTGTGACTTTGGTTTAACCCTTAATGAGATACTTAGAGACCATTTGGTATGTGGGATTAATGATGTAACTGTGCAAAAATGCCTATTAGCTGAAGCCCAACTGGACTTCAAACTGACACTACAACCGGCTTTTTCATTGGAAAGTGTGGAAAGTGAAGCATATGAGTTGCAGGGTAGTCCGATGGAAGTGCACACTTGCCAGTCCGACTGAGCTTGGGGAACACCATTTGAGTGCAGGCAATTGTACAGCCTCCCTTGGGACAAATCCGGATCTGAGGGTCTCTAGATCAGCCCACAGCAGTACACCAAAACAAAGCCAAACCTTGGCCAAACAGTTAAAAATTTCTTCAGGATCCTGGCCTGCAAGCCATTGTAGGTGCTGCCAATATACAGACTCGAGACAGGAAAGAGTCTGACTAGACCTACATTGAGTATGATAATTCATTGGCCACTATCCAGGAGGGTATCCAGGAGAGTCATACCCTGGAAAGTCCACCCACATCTGGTTTGGAACTGTTAAATTGTTCAGCAGCATCGAAATCAGAACCAATCAATATAAGCATCTGGTTACATGCTCATCCGGTTCTAAAGGAGATCATTGCTGGCGTAGCCGTACCAGTGATCGCAAAACATGATTTTAACAAAATTCACTCTGGACTCCAGCCTTTAACTTTGTGTAAGATCTCGGCTAGGCTGGGAACCTATACTGGGGATCTTTACAGATTAAGGGTAGAACTTAGATTCCGGTGTTTTATGAAAGCAGCTTGTTCATTTACCAGCTGGATTGTAGTAAAAGTCTTGGGCCCAAGCTTGATGAGGCAAAATTGATTGCGAGAGATTCACCTAGATTGGCTCAACATTTTTCAATTAGAAAATGGTTGCCTGAGTGAAGTCCTAATTAAACACATGGAAGTCCAGGAAGGTCTAGGGACTTTCAAAGGAGCCAAGCCCACCTTGCATATTGACCAGGAAGCAATTCCACGAAAGTGCAAGACCCGACCAGTACCATTTGTCTTATGGGCAAAAATAGAGGCAGAAATCAGAAGGCTGGAAAGTGAAGGAATCATCAAGCCAATTCAATTTGTGGAATGGGCAGCAGTGGCTATTCCGATTATGAAGCCCGATGGCTTGGTTCGCCTTTGTAGGGATTTGAATCTAATGGTAAACCACTTTTTGCAGCTGAATACCCAATCCCTCAGTTAGAGGATTTATACACAATCTTTATGAAGCTGGACATAAGCCAGGCTTACTTGCAATTGCATTTAGACTAGGATTCCTAGAGGTATGCTACAATTAATAGCCATAAGGGTAAGTACCAATATACGAGACAGCCATTTGGGGTATCGTCAATCTGCTCAATTTTTCAGTGGACAATGGAGAACATTTTGCAAGGCCTACCTCAGATCACCATTTACCTAAATGATGATGTCCTGATAACAGAGAAAACTAATAAGGAACACTTGGAGAATTTGGATATAGTCCTAAGGCATTTTTCCAAGGCCAGCGTACATCTAAGGAGGAGAAGATGGGTGTTCCAAGCCCCCCAAGTGACTTACTTGGGATACAGAGCCGGCAAGATCTGTTGGAAGATAAAGTGAGGGCAGTCAAGGGTTGCCTGGCTTTCACGTCTGTCCAGGAGCTTAAGTCATTTCTTGGGCTGGTAAATTGTTATGGAAAGTTCATCCATCGCCTGGCCTCTATTCTGGCACCTTTGCATCAACTCCCAAAAAGGGATCAGCCTTGGAAATGTGTGCATAGACAAACCCTAGCTTTCAGTTATTACACTCTAAGGTGTTGGCTCACCATGATCCCAAGTGAGATTACTAGTATTGATATGCGATGCTTTCCTGTATGGCATTGGGGTAGTATTAGCTCATAGCTGGCCCAATAGAGAGGAATGCCATTAGTATATACATCCAGAACTTTAGCTACAACAGAGCGTAAATACACCCACTTAGAGATAATAGGATTGGTGGTCATATTTGAAGTTAGGAAGTTCCACCAATACCTTTATGGATGAAAATTTGTGATAATCACAGACCACAAACCCCTACTTGGTTTGCTTAAAGAAGACAAGGCAGTGCCTCCCATAGCTTCAGGCCGCGTTCAGCAGTGGGCTCTAATACGAAGTGCTTATAATTACAAGTTAGAACACTGTCCAGGAGGCCAGATAGTGAATGCAGATGCATTGAGCAGGCTCCCATTAGCAGATACACCACTGAAGGTACCGCCCATTGAATTGTCTGTAATGATATTAAATTTTCTGGACATGCTCCCAATCACAGCTGACAATATCAGATTTTGGACGCAAAAGATCCAGTCCTTTCAAAATTGAAACAACTGGTTGTGATGGAGGAAACCAAAGGGCAGTCACAACTAGAATTGAAACCTTTTTGGACTTAGAGAGACCAGCTCATTGTAGAGGACGGCAGTTGTCATGGGGAGCAAGAGTGATTGTCCTGAGCAAAGGTCACTGCCAAATACTCGTTGAACTCTACCAGGGCCGTCCAGAGGTCTCCAAAATGAAAATGTTGGTGAGAAGTTATGTCTGGTGATCAGGCCTAGAGGCAATCATAGCCATGCTGGTGGGACAGTGCCCAGAGTGCCAACAAGGACAAATATTACTGCCAGCATTCACCACTTCCATAGGAATGGACAGGTAAATCTTGGACTTGTTTGTGTGTCAACTATGCAGATCCCTTCATGGGTTCAATGTTCATAGACATAGTATACACCCACTCAGAGTTGTTGGGGACGTGCATAGGGTCCATTTATCAAACATGGAGACAATGATAGCAAAAACTTCATACATCTTTTTCAATCCACTGAGTCCTGGAAGTATTGATCATAGATAATGGGTCATCGTTTACGAGCAGGGAGTTTGGGTATTTCTTAAAGTAGAATGGTATTCAACAAATAAGGATAGCTCCATACCACCGATTATCTAATGGCCTATCAGAGAGACCAAACTTATTTGATTAGAGGAGCACCTGTCATGCAACTACAGGGATAGCTCTGGCAGAGTTGCTAATGGGTAGAAGACACCGCACCAGGTTAAGTCTGATTGTCCTGGACCTTGGGGGGAGGATCAAACAGCATCAGCAATACCAGTGCCAGACACCAGACTCTGCCAAGCAAGAGAGACAGTTTGGTTCAGAGGATGAAGTTCGGTTGAAGAACCATGGAAATAGCCCCACATGAGTCAGAGGCATTGTCGACGTGAGGTCAGGACCAGTGATGTATAAAGTTCGGTTGGTGTGATAGTCTAGAACAAGAATATGGACCAAATGAAAGCTGCAAATTCGCAAACAATGTGGGAGCAAAACATGCTGTGCCATGATGAGTGCTGAGAATCAGAGATGGACATGAAGGATGTAGTCACCTCACCACCATAGGAAGAAGAGAGGAAAGTCTACTGAGGTGCTCCTAGTGCAAGAGGCAAGTTCCCTTGCATTACACATTGCCCATATTGGACATTGATTTGGAGGAACCTGACCCAGGGCTAAAACACCCCAGGAGGATCTCCAAGACAAAGAACTGGCCTATGTCCTTAGACTCAGAGGGGGAGCCCTGAATGACAGATAAAAAGGGAGTGATAAGGGAGGGTCAGATAAAAAGATACTGAGATTCTGAGAGCTAACTCTGAAGAGGCAGTACTAAAGTCGAGGACTATTTATCTGTAAATAAAGGAGTGACTTGGTGATAAGATACCAGCCTCTGTGGAATTATTTCACTTGTGGTGCCAATAAAACATGGCATGGTCTACTTTTAACTGAAGACATCCCAAATTTAATTAGACAGACCTTACTGAGAAGTATCAAACTCTAGAGGCATTTACATGTACAAATTAATCAATTAAAACTTTCTAACTGATTAAAGATTTAACAGCATTTTAGGTTCGTTTCATACATCCTCATCAGTTGTCTGACCTTTTGATCTTTTCCTTGTAAATTCTGTGTCTGATGCCACCTCTCTCACTAACACCTGAAGAAGAATCCAGGCTCCAAAAGCTTGTGTTTTCAAATAAACCTGTTGGACTATAACCTGATGTTGTGTGATTTCTGACCTTGTCCACCCCAGTCCAACACTGGCACCTCTACATCATGACATCCCACTGCATTTGGTGCCTTTTTTGGATGTTGAAGATGGACTTCCTTGTTAAGTTGATCTCCCTGCAGAAATGCAATTGATCTACACTCCCAAGCATTTGTTACTAACAAATCTAGGAAATTTTTCAAAATTGGTTTTTCCTGCTATCAGTAAATGTATTATTATATCTTTATCATCCGGTTTTTCTTCAAAATATCATGCAACCAGTCTTGCTTTAGCCTTATAAGTCTCATCAGGGAGTATACGTTTGGTGGATATCCACATTTGATAGGGTTGGTTATCCCTTACCTGGCACTTCGATGTGCATCCTAAATTCTCTCCAGTTCTGTTTATTGGCATTTTTGGACTTTTAGGAACTTGTCTTATTGTTTGTTAATGAAGATTTTGTCATTTATATAAATGCTTTTCTGTCCACAGATGCTGCCATACCTGCTGAGTTTCTCCAGCTCTTTCTGCTTTTGTTTCAGGTCTCCAGCATCTTCAGTCTTTATTTTAGTGATTTCTTTTCTGTACTCACTTTTCTGTATCATCTGTTCAGTTTCTATCTTCTCCTCTTGTATGTCTGGAACCTGCCTGATAGGAATACATCTGTTATGTCTGTTTCCATTGTGTTCCAATCTTACTAGACACCTTTTTATGTAACTTTCTTACTACATGGTCTTATAGATGTAATTTTGACCACTCTAACACTGTGGACATTTACAAACTGCATCAGATTTTTCCTTTTGGCTCAATGTTCCCTGTAATGGGTTCCTTTTTGTTATACTGGTTGTCCTATTTGAGGAGACCAGAATTTAATAAATAATTCTTTCTATCCTTGCTGTTCTCTTTGTTTCTGCTCAGTTTCATTTGTCATTAAATTTCTAGTTGTACCACTTTATCCCTTGCAATTTCAAGACTGTCAGAAGTGTTTTAAATTTTACCAAACAATAATGATTGTGGAGTCACTGGAGATACTGTACAATTTGACTGTAATGAATGATTGTTTAAAGCATTTTGTACATCTTTCAGTATTGTCCTCCATCAGCTGCTGCATACAAAAAGTAGTTCTGACCTTTCTTTACTTCATTGCTTTCTCTTCCCATTATTCCAATTGCTCAGGGTGCTAAGGAATACTGTGCTATAGGGAGATTCTTTTTACTTTTTTGTCATCTCTATCAGAGTGCAACATCCTAGACATTCCAACAGTAAAAATTTACTCTCCATCAAGAATTTTGCATTCTGCATTTTGAAAAGGCAAATCGGGGCAGGTCTGATATACTTAATGGTAAGGTCCTGGAGAGTGTTGCTGAACAAAGAGACCTTGGAGTGCAAGTTCATAGTTCCTTGAAAGTGGAGTCACAGGTAGATAGGATAGTGAAGAAGGCATTTGGTATGCTTGCCTTTGTTGGTCAGCACATTGAGTATAGGAGTTGGGAGGTCATGTTGCGGCTGTACCGGAAATTGGTTAGGCCATTTTTGGAATACTGTGTGCAATTCTGGTCTCCCTGTTTCACAACAGATGTTGTGAGAGGGAGAGGCTGAATAGACTGGGACTGGGACTATTTTCCCTGGAGCATCAGAGGCTGAGGGGTGACCTTACAAAGGTTTATAAAATCATGAGGGGTATGGATAGAGATAATAGACAAAGTCTTTTTCCTGGGGTGGGGGAGTCCAAAACTAGAGGGCATAGGTTTAAGGTGAGAGGAGAAAGATTTAAAAGGGATCTAAGAGGCACCTTTTCAAGCAGAGGGTGGTATAAGTATGGAATGAGATCCCAGAGGAAGTGGTGGAGGCTGATACAATTACAACTTTCAAAAGACATTCGGACGGGTATATGAATAGGAAGTATTTAGAGGAATGATGGCAAATGGGACTAGATTAATTTAAGATATCTGGTCAACATGGACAAGTTGGACCAAAGAGTCTGTTTCCATGCTGTATATCTCTATGACTCAAAGAACTCTAATAAGTGCATGTTCAGTTACGCCTTTGGGAATACACAATATAAAAGATATAATGATCAATATAAACGATCACATATAAAAGTCCAATAAAATCAGTTATAGTCTTTATCTAGTGTATGTTCTGTCTTTTTGAATCTATGGGTCTTTAATTTGTAGAACATTTGTTCACCTGCTTTTTGCAATGTAATACTTAAGCATTTTGGGCAACAATTGTTTTGTTAATTTACAAAATGTTCCTGTACCTTCTTGGCATGGTATTTTCTCATTCCTTTGGTTAGTTCTATCAGAGCTTTGCCTTCCAGATTTTGGTCATTCCAATATCTGTTTGGATATCCTGGTTGGTTTGGCCATGAGAAAGACAGTACTTGTTAATATGTACCTGTGTCTATATTTTCTACAGTTTTTACTCTTGTAACAACTAGAATTTTTTTTTCCATTTGGGGACTCACCTACTGCTGCTCTTGCCACTAGGACTGCCATTTTTTTAAAAAATTGCTTATGAGATGTGGGATGTGGATATTGCTGGCTGAGTCAGCATTTATTGCCTGTCCCAAGTGGCCCTTGTGAAGGTGGTGGTGAGCTGCTTTTTTGAACCGCCGCAGTCCATGTGCTGTAGGTAGAACCATAATGCCATTAGAGATGGAGTTCCACGATTTTGACCCAGTGACAGTGAAGGAACAGAAATATATTTCCAAGTCAGGATGGTGAATGGCTCGGACGGAAACTTGCAGGTAGTGGTGTTCGCAGGTATCTGCTGCTCTTGTCCCTCCGGATGGTAGTTGTTGTAGGTTTGGAAGGTGCTGCCCAAGGATCTTTGGTGAATTTCCACAGTGCATCTTGTAGATGATACACACTGCTATATTGTTCCCCATGTAATGTAGACCATCCTTTTCTATGTCTTTTGTTATGTCTGAAATTTGAGGAGTGCATTCTCTACTAGTGTAGTCACAGAATTCCATGGGTTACAATTTAAAATTAAAAGTTAATGATATGGGCTTGTTGTCTGTGCTTTGGACACTTCGACCAGTTTCTATGTAAATTCATTTTATTCGGGTACTATACTTGTGAGATGAACAAAAGGACCAGAATCAACTTGGAATTCAACACAATTTTATTCACAAAATTAAGATACAGATGGGGCCATTGAGCTGAATATTACCTAAAACCCTTCTCTTTCACTATAAAACTCCCAATTTTTACATTAATTACTCTACCAATTGCAAGTCTTTGTTGCAATCCTTATCTAAAATACTACTGACTCCTAGATGAAGACCAGATACTACCTGTGCAGTTGAACTTGGCCATGCTATGTATTTGGCTCTGATAAACTTGGTGAAGGTTGATCTCCCATGTGGTCATCTTCTCTCTCTCTCTTGCTGTCTCTTTTGGTCTCCCTCCAGATAGTCAGAACTCTATTGATGGGCCAGGTCAAGATTTCACTGAGTGAATAGCCACCAGGTGTCCCTTCTTAACCCTCCCAGCTGCATCCTTCCAGAATGTTCTCTGTCCTTCCAGGTCATTGGGATCCTTTATATGGAAGACCATGGGGCTGCATATTCCTCTCTCTATGCATGATCATGACAGGAACCTGGGGCTCCAGTGACTCTGTTCCAACACACAAAATAGTCCCGTTTCCCAGGCAAGTCTGGCTTGTCTTGGTCTGCCTTTGTCTTATGCAAATGTTTTGTGCTTGACCTGTCCTTAAAAGTCCCCATTGGGACTGGCTGCTCAAAGGTTGACCATTCTCGTTGCTAGCTATTGAGGTCCTGGACAGTCTGACCACAGGCAATTATATCTGTGTCTATATCTATATCTATGTTAGGTTTAGAACAAAAAGATCCTTTACCAAGTTTATTTAATAACCAACAAAATTATTGATTGATAACAAGACTTTTTTGGCAAACAGGTAACCATGTTTGTAATATTAAAGTATGACTATCCAGCTTTTTCTAAATAACACCACTCACACGGTGATTAATGTTCTTGACGGCAAAATGAATAAGGTGTGGAATGTTCAGATGGTTGGCATTCTGGCATATGTGGACTGTTCACTGGATACATACAGTTGTCACTGGGATCTTTGCAGATGCAGTCATTCAGGAAATATTAAGATGAAATTCCTTATAGGCTTCTCACGATAACAGATCAACTAATGTTGCGGGAACCATACTGGAAGGACAACAAGGACATTTTCCAGAAACAGGAGAACTGATCTGGTAAGCTTCTTTTCTTCAGCAGGCTGGACACAAACTCCCACACATCCAAGACACTATTCAAACAAAAACTAGCTCTCTGGCAGTCATAAAACCCTGACTTTTCCAAACAAGTCTAGCAATTAGCTAGAACCAAATTGTTGTTTTAAAAAGAGAACATTCCAACATCTAAAGTAGCTGTTTTGGAACAAAAATCAATTATGCTCAAACCTTCAAAACTCAGATTCTCAAAAAATATTACATATGCACCCTTTCTAACACCTTTGACAAGATTTACCTTTGACAACCTGGTTAAGCTTTCCTAGGACTGGCTGTATTTCTACATTCTTACATGGTGTAATGGTTTATTCCCATGGTTTCTGAAGTCATTTATTTCTCAGAAGGAACTATCATGATTATAGCCACTAGAATATTAATAACTATATGTACAAATAGGTGTCAGTTGATCCAAAGCTCCTATAAAAATGGCCATTCTACGATTGCCACATCAGCACATTGTGCATTATATGAAGCTAGTTTCAGTAAAAAAAATTCTGTCTGAAAGTCTGTTTCATTCATAACTTTTCTTTTGAAATTGCCTAATACTGTTATACCATTTCATTCTGACTTTTGAGCTGATCCATCACACACATAACTTCAATGCATTGAAAATAAAATAATTTCTCATTTGCATTTTACTTAATCTTCTTGGTCAGTGTCCTCCTGCTGTGGTAAATGTTCTTAAACTATGTTTGATCTTATTAATTATCAAACTATAGTTTTATTTTCTTTTATTAAGCTACCCCATCTCTCATATCTGGCTGTGGTTGTCTTTCTTTCAGGAATTGTCATTTGCATTAATCTTTTATGTCTGATTTTTCAATCCAGATTGAAATTCTATTTTCCCTCATAAGGCTCTCATTTTAAAAGAGTTTGAAGAACCATTGTCATAATATTTTCTCTACTCGCACCTTGTTGTGTGGGTGGAAAATTATGCAAGTGAAATTGGTTAGAAATGACTCCTTTATTGTAAAAAGCTGCTTTAGCATCTTAATATCTAGTTTAGATGTGAATTACTAACCCAGTTTCTGATTTTCTCTGTTCTAAATATTTTTGAACCTATTTTATGAATAGTTTTAAAATTCAAATCTTTTGCAGTAGTGACATGGCCTGTTCACTCATAGAGTTTTTCTGATAATTTTGCTGTAAAAATGTATCCCAAATTTAAATTACCTAAAGGTAGGGCTTTCAGGGTTTTTTTGCAAAGGTTATTTATTGCATTTTTGTTCTGTAATCATCTGGCAAACCTCAATCTAAACTGTATTTGTCAAACCTAGGAAATCCACTTCCTTTCTTATAAAGGCTTAATTTTAAAAATTGATGATCGTATATCTCACTTTGAGCAGCACAGTTTTCTACAATGTTTAAATGTTTTGCCAAGTCAGTGTAGGAGATGTAAGCAAAACTTCCTTGGAGAAGTTGAGTCCGACAATGTCAATGTTGATTAGAAGCTATCATTACTGTATTTTTTTCCCATCATTTGGGTGTAAAGGATGTGACCACAAACTATTTGCTAAATTAATGGTAGTTTTCTATGTTCTTATGTGACTATTGTAGCATCCGGGCTTAGTTCTGGATTTGGGCTGCAGCAGGTTTTGTTAACTTGTTTAAAACTGTATAGTCTACTATTAGTCTCCCATCTTTAGTAACTCCAAACAAAGGAAAATTAGTTCAGGAATTTTGTTCTATTTGTATTCCATGGTTCCTCAAGTGTTCTAATAGTTTCAATTAGGAATAATTTGCCATTGTCCTCTTTAATAGCCCATTATTTTATGAGAGGCATAGGTAAAGTGAATAGCAAAGGTCTTTTCCATAGAGGAGTTCAAAACTAGAGGGTATAGGTTTAAGATGAACGGGGTAAGATTTGAAAGGAACCTGAGTGGCAATTTTTTCACACAGAGTGTGGTGAGTAAATGGAATAAACTGCCAGAGGAAGTGGTAGAGGCCGATACAGTTACAACATTGAAAAGATATTTGAACAGGTACATGAAAAGGTTTAGTGGGATTTAGGCCAAACGCAGGCAAATGGGACCAATTTAGTTTTGGAAATGCAGTCAGCATGGACGAGTTGGACCAAGGTGCCTGTTTCCGTGCTGTTTCTGTGACTCTAAATCCTCTCTCTATTCGGCGAAGTTGAATAAATATACATGCCCACATTAATTTGAGAATTGTTATAGTCCTTCAAAATGTGTTCTATTGAGGGTTTCAAGTCCTTTTTTAGTTTTTGCTTTTGGCATAATCTCATTGAATTGTGACTGTTTACTTCGGTGTCATTGACTTTTGTCTTCAGTAAAAGATTGATAAAGTGTTTAATATCTGGCTGTCCTGTTAACAAGTCAACTGAGAGGTTCTTCACCACAGCTAACTGTAAACTTTTATTTTTTGTTGCAATAGTAAGCTGTAGGCTTTACAATATGGACGCGTGTGGTTTTATTTTGCCCTTGCCCTAACAGATTGGCATATTTTGATTATTGGAGATAATTTGTAATATTAGTTAAAATAGTTTATTTGATAACAGAGAATTCAGACTCTGTGTCATAAAATATGTTCTAAGGTCCTTGGTTGCCTATATAAGAATTTAGAATTTAGAATTGGCTTTATTGTCAATGAGTCCAGTGAAAAGTTTGCAATGTCGCCACAGATGGTGCCATCTCAGGTACAGGATACCTAGGTACAGATACTTACGTATTTGTTAGGGATTGAAAAAATAATAAATAAAGTTCAGCATAGGAATACAAAGTTTTCAAAAAGTACTCGAATTACTCAAAAAGTCCAGCATAAGAATAAAACATTTTTAAAAAAGGACTCAAATTACAGTCCTTTTCACCAAGTCCATGCCAGCACCAAGCCCCCACACTGCACTGGGCCGAGTCTCCAGACTGCACTGGCCTTCAAAACTTGAGGCCTCGCTTCCAGTCCACAAGGGTCTTGCCTCTCCCGTGGCCGCCTCCAATCCGGGACTTGCCCCAGGACTCACCTCCCAACACCGGCCTCTGGCCTCCCTCTTCAGGGGAATTTTTTCTCTTTTCCTTGTCATTCCTGTTAGACATTTGTTTGTTTTTACTATATTCACCTCTTAAGGTGTAATCCCTGGAATGGGTTGGCAGTGCGGTTTTGTGAGCAGCTGGTCTACTGTGACCCCATACCTCTTATTTACCATCTTGTGCAGTGTTTCTGTGTTGCTAATGTGGAGGCTGCTGATCTTAACTTTCTCTTACGATAAAAGTCACTCCCATATGGATTACAGAGTCCTCTCTCCGTCAGGTGGTCTATCTGTTCTAAGAGAAGCATCTTCCCCAGGTATTGAAGCCTGTAATTTCATGATTATATTCTACTTTGTGTATCCTGATTTCCAGGTTGCGGTTGGGCCTGTAGACTTGGAGGATTATTACTTTCTGGTCTTATTCCCTCAGCTTGTCGTTTAGAGGATGAATTAATTTGATTTTTTTTTTCTCTTTTACTATCAGACACATGAGAACATGTGCATTTTCAATAATTATTTGGACCTGTAGGAAATTCAATTGACCATTTTGCATATTAGCTAAAGCTAAATTTAGTGATAGCACAGTAGAGTCTGTGCACTATGCCCCAATTACTGCCTGTAAGAATTTGATCGGGACAATAGGAGGTCCATGTTCTTCCATTATTTATGTTACATCTACTAGCATTGGAGGTAATTCATAAATGAGTTGTTTAGCATGTGTTTTTTCATGGACACGGATGTTTATTGCCTCCCATGTGGTTCAAGTACCAGCAGATGGAACAGTTGAAGGGCTTAATGTTTAAATGACTACAGTTTCCATTTCAGAACATCAGTCTCCATTGATTGACAAGGCTCAGTCTTTGTACTAGATTATTTTGCAACCATTCTAATTTGTTTTGGTATTTGCCCTGCTTTTTGGTTTTCAATAAATATGTTAAATACTTCTTTTTCTCCACTGGGCTAGACAAAAACTAGTGTTACCAGACCATCTGGAGCAGCTGATCTGTTCTAAGCTCTCTCAGCAATTAAAACATTTCTGCAGGCATTGAAATGATGTCCCAGGATCCAATAGGACTGTAAGGTAGTATTGATGTCACAGTTATGCACCAAAGGTGTCTCTAATTGAAAGCCATACCCAAAGGTGTCTCCTTGTCCCCCTATAAAGTTGTGAGGTCCTGGTTCACTTGAAGGTTATGTGCTAGGGAGCTGAGTGCCTATATTTGTCATGTAAACAGCATATTGGTTGAAAGGTTGTAAAACTATATTATTTCACCTGTGTGTTTTTCCCATTCTTGCTTTGTTAGGTACTACTCAACCTGGAGTTTTGATGGTACCTTGATTGGTTCTGCCTCCTTCAAAGGAAAAAATAAACTACTTGGGTATAGATAGAACATGGAATCACATTTGGATTTCAAGCAAAACAGTTTGCTGGGCACCTAAGTGTTGTACCAGTTTTTGATCTGGTTATGCTATGGTTTACTTTTCATGGCCCTTTCTCAGCAAGTTTTTATTTGTGCTAAACAGGGTAACTTTATTTTGAGTGCATTTTTAAATGGTATTTATCTTGTGCCCCACAGCCTTTGGGCACCAACTGTAATCATTCTACTATATTTAATTAACCCCAGCAAGGCAAAGTCACTCTGTTGAACTTACTCTTGCTTAAGTCCTTGACAGGGTGTGATTTTAAATCATTATAGAATCTTAGCATTACCAGCTGTTGACTTGGTCCTAAAACAAAATATTCTCACTCACAGGAGTATTCAGGCTATTAAAGGTAGTTTCAAATAAAACATACTCACAAGCTATTTTATAGCAGAGGAAGTTCCCCTGTATTAACGAATCTCAGTCCATTGAATTTACTATTTAAAAACTTAATTGACATTTTTTTGCATCCTCAGGTGAAGGCGTGGGTCTATAATTTTCAAAATGATTACTTAATCATTTGTTATAAGAAGCAATCTCAGATTACAACATAGAAACTGTTACAATATTATGGTGTTGTGGTGGTTTAAAACAGCCACTTAGTGTCTTGGGCACAGTTATTACAGACTTTATTAAAGCATATATGAAAAAAACATATCATAACAAGTCCACCAATATCTGTCCCCAAAACATAGTCAGCACGACCATTTATCTTAACTCTCAGATTTCATTGCAGTGGTTTACAGTTCACTTGTCAGTGACTATCATAGTACATATATATTACATATCCTTATCAATAAACATGACTATATTGCAATATGCCCCTTTCATGTTCTCATTAATCCTGTGACGTGTTCTTAGCTCTACATTCTCTGTCTGCTGTCTTATCACCTTAAGTGTGTTATTCATCCTTGTGAAGGTCATTCAGATTTGCAACTTAGCTAAGTTCTCACAGAATTACCTTCATATTTCATCCGACATACAGTCTACTAGCTACATTTCTGCTTTAAGAAAATGCTCATTTGTCTAGTCTGAGCTATTAGTGTGCATTTAAGTATCAATCTTAATCAATGGTCTTACTTCTATACAATGTAGAATAGTTATAATAGCCAATACACCCCTGAGTTAAATGTTGGAATTATAACTCCACCTAGAAAAATGCACTGTAAGAAATCTACTGTGTAATGTTCAGTAACAAATCCACTTAAAATTAAGTGTGAAGTATTCAAATCCACTTAAAAATAAGCACAGGATGTACTCATAAAACAAATAGTACACTATGATTGTATTCACAAAATACAAAATATGGTGTCTTGTCTCAATTTAAGAGATTTTGTTTAATACCTTGACTTGTGTTTGTGCTCAAGATGGCAGGTCTCATCTAATTTTTTCCTACTGTACGAACCTAAAGGAAAATCTGTGGCTCTGGATAAACAGCTTTCAATGTTCTTTATTCAGTTAATAATTTCTTGTAGGATTAAAACAAGGTCTGGGAGTGTATGTATGCTTCTTGTAACTTATCTCAATGTTCCTGTCATGGTGGGTGTGATTTTGGCTAGGAGGGCATGAAATATAGGCCAGGCGGCTAGCCCAGTACATCTCCACCACCAAGCACACCCTCACATGCAGTATTAAGGATCTTGTTTGAAGTTCAATAGACTCCCAATGTTATGCTACACCATAGAATGGTTGGCATGGGCAAGTGCGCAAGAGTGCATTTGCAATATTTTTAAAAAATGTTTAAAATGGTGGGAAGGAAGGGCTGAGTTACTAACTTTGATGGGGTTCCCTTTGCCCCCTCCCCCCAACAGAAAGTAGTATCCTGTTCTATCCTATTAGCATGTTCTTTAAAACCCAGACGCCACCCCTTCTCTCAGGTGCCAAAGACCTCCCTGCCTAAAAGCCCCTGAATTACTTTACCCCGAAATCCATCGGGCCTTCTGCATTGGTCCACCTGCAGTTCTGGCAGCACCCACTATGTGGTTCTGGTACTGTCAGGAAGGCTGATTGCTGACAGTTTCAGACAATGGCATTTCCTCCCTCTGAGCGGCCGAGCCTCCCACATCAACTTAGACCACATGCAGAGCTTAATAGCTGTGGGAAAGACTTGTTGGCTTGTCAGCTCACTCATGACTTTTCATATGAACTGGGATAATCATCTTTCTCCAAAATTTTCTAACCCCTGTCTCGAAGCGATGAGCTACGAGGCTTATGTATCACTCGGCTTTTGGCAAATAATCAAATCCTACACTTTTTATTTAAATTCTAACACTTCAAATTCTGCACTAATTGGGTTCATTACTTTACAGTTTCAAAAGACAGATATTGGAGGCATTATGGTGGCTGTTCATTCGTTCAAAGGTGCTCTGCCATTAAGACAGGTAGGTCCTTTGTTTATTATCAATTGGTTCTTCATCCTGGTCTGTTTCTTTGACAGTTTTTGTCAGTGGTCCATTGCCTTCCACTCTCAAGGATACAAGGAGGAGGCAGGTCCCAAGTTTACCTCAGCTAGAACAGGGATAAAATCCACACAGTCGGTGTAATTCTGAACCACATGCTAGACAGTCTGCTGTATTACTAGGAAATTAACAGCTACAAAGGGTCATAACTTTTTGTAGGACAGAAAAAAAATGGCCCAAGGCTCCTCAGTTAATGCTTACACTAGTTGGTTCCTTACACTAGTTCATGTTGCCATTTCAGCTTAACTAACATTGGCTCCTCAGTTTAAAATGTAGGTTCCTTCAACCAACATCTTCTACTCTTCTCCAGAAGACTTTTGAAGTAGATTGGGGTGAATATCGTCATAGCAGAATGCAACCTTGACCCTGGAGACTTTTGCAGGCATTGTTATCGCTACTATTTCAGAGGTGTTAAGAGCCTGGCCCACACCCCCACCATGATCTAGTAGTTCTCCTTAAGCAGTGCATAAATGCTGTTGGCAGTTTGCTGTCTCTGGTCTCATTTTGCAATAGCTTGTCATTTCAGTGGGGATTTTCTCAAGTTCTAGAAACACAATTTGGAAATTTTTTAAAGTGCATGTTTTTTTTAACCTAACCCTACAAGGCTGACATGTACTCAAAGGATTTCTAAATGTAATCCAGCAACAGCCATATAATTAGCATGGTATTTTTAGTATCTTTCCTACAGGTATTATTTGTCTGTAACACTCTGTGTTTAGATCAGGTGGCTCTGATACTTTGTATGCATTTGAGTTTGATGACAGATTCTCATAGGGGCAACAATTCTCCTGGGAAGAAGTCACTCGGCAGCTGTCAGTGGATGGGAATCAAGAGGGAATGTGTACCATTTCAGATCTTGTCAACTTTACTACTTGCTTCTTCTCATCATTCCTGAAGGTACTGACTTAGCTAAGATGCAGCTCTGAATGAATTGTCACTTCCCTTTTCCGTAAGCAAGTGACCATTCTTTCATATACATTGTTATGATCAAGTCAGGAGGGGTGAACGGACTTCTCTCTTCATTTCACTTCTGAAATAGTTTCAAGACAGTTTGAATTTAAAAGGGAGGTAATATTAGCAATTTCATTAATGCATATTTTGCTGTGTATAAATTGGTATATGAAGTAAACCAGCCAGTTTCTTTATTATAACAAATAGAAAGTTTTACTTTTAAAACTTGCTCAAGTGAAAATGCGGAAATCATTAACTAAAAATTTAAAAAGTATAATTATATCTGATTACACAGTAATGCATAAAAAATCTCCCTGAAGCATACAAAAAAAGAGAACTCAGCAGAGTATCAAATCTTAGCCAAGTAACATCTAAAGCCAGTAAAACATTATTCATGGATTGTCTACTGTTGAAGGGCCACTTTCTCCAGTAGCTGTTGCTCCTGGAGTTTCTCACTGGAGCAGTTGCAGCTGATTGATTCTTCTTTCCCAGCTGCAGACAGTGGTGTTAATTCAGAGTTCTCCTGTTAAGAACTCTTCACTTCTAGCAATGAAGTTTTCAAGTAAATCTACCCACACCCTAACTGACAATGACAATGGCAGTGGCATGTCAATTGGGAAAAAATGGTGAGATTGCAAATATTAGATTCTTAATGCCAGAAAGAAAGGCCCAATTTTCCACCCAAGGTTTTAACAGCTAGATGATAATCTCACTAGTGAGCAGTGGGGGTTGGTGGGTGGGCGTACATGCACTACATTATTACATAATTACATTTTCTATACAATTTGCTATTTTCCTAAGCAGTGGAGAGAAACTACACAGTGACAATTCATGACATGGGAGTCAGAGCAGGTACCTGATGGCTCCAGTTCACCGCTTGCTCTTCTGGGGGTCCATCACGACCAGCACACCCTAATATCTCAGGGTGCGCTCATGGACAGTGCCTTCTTGCATCCTTCACCCACACAAGTTAGCATTGGACAGCCTCACCTAACCTAGGAACTCTCACCTATCCTAGCCTCACCACATATTCATGGTACATCTTTGACCCACTTAGAATACTGTGTACCATATTAATGGTGCATGATGAAGCTCACTGACACCTTAGGACTTACTAACGTTGCACCTATTTGGATGTACATAGCATCCCAACTTTGCCTTACCATTCGCTCATTACTGCTTCATTCAGAAATACAGGCCCACAGTTCTTCTGTGTTGTCTTACCTTTCAGTACAGACACAAAGCCAGATGCACTATCATGGTTGTCAGCAGTGATCAGTCAAGACTGCAAACGTATCATTGTATGGCAATGTGCTACATCAGTGTCACCATACACAATGTGTCAGCAGCTTCTGTGATAAATATGTTAAGACACGGCCATTTGGCCAGAAGCACAAAGTTGAAGGAAGTAGTGTACATTCAAGTCAAGGGGGACTGTTGTCAGTCAGGAGGTCCAAGCACAGACAGTTGAGGGCATCATCTGATCTCAGTCCAAGGACTTGGACGTTGTCAGTTGGTCACTTGGGGTTGGGATTCTGGATCATTACAGTACAGGATGTAGGCCACAATCAGTCCAGGAGATCCAGGGATTAACACTAAATTAACTGGGGAGCTGCACAGATATCAGTCAGGGATCTGGTCAATCATCAACCATGCCTATCTTTCTGATTTGGTAAAGGGGGTGAGCCACAGTTAATCCTAGGGATCCACTTACTGAAAGTTAAGTGGATTATCATGGGCTATTAGTGTGGTAGGGAAGTTGGGAGAAGTCAGTTCTCGAGATCAGAGGCAGCATGCTGTAATGTGAAGGAACATATAAAGATGGGGGTCAATAGCACATTGAAGGAAAGAGGTTGCTCCGGGAAGGATGTAATCAATTGTCACCACTACCCTGGCTTCAGTAGGGTTGACAGTGTGTTACGATGATTGACATAACTAAGCTGTATGCCTGGAGCTCAGGGGGGTAAAGTTGGGAGATGAAAACTTAAATGAGTTGGCTGGATGGGAAAGTGTGAAAGCTCAGAATTGATAGGGTCAACTGAATATATAAGAATAAAGAAACATGAATGTTTGGGGGATGGCAGTCACCTCCCTTAACAGGCTAAGCCTACATCTCACCCTGCAAAGCACAAACTGTATTACTTTCCACTCCCATCCAGATCAGATATTTAGTACACATTTAAGATATGTGATCACAGAATTCTGCACATGAAGTGCATACAGTGACCAACTATGTTTGTGACGAGGATTTGTGTTCAACAATCTTGACCATATCATTAGTCATTACAAACTGATCACTGTCGTCTCTGTAAAGCTGTAAGTCATCACAGTCGACTTAAAAGTATCACCTGAGGGTCATATTTCACAAAAACTGTCTAAGGTCTCATAGGCAGCAGAAGGATAGTTCTCTGATTTCAAATTGCAAGTATTCACCAATGTGCTCATATATAATGCTGCCTTTCTTGGGTGATATGGTGGTGGGAGGTGGTGTCAGAAATCAAACGGTTTCAATCAAACGATTGCGCTTACAATCTCCCACTGTGTTTGTGGGTTAAGGCTAGTTTGTATTCATTGGAATAAGCTCCCTACATCAGAGGTCCATGCACTAGCATTCCATGGCTCTCCTTGCTGGAGTCCTCCATGTTCCACTGAATTGAGGATTTTGTAAACTGTCACGTGTGTGTGGCGAATGCTGATGGCTCACATTTCCAAGAATCTGTTCTATTTCTTATATTGCCCACACAGGTTAATTGGAACCTTGACCATCCAACCACAGCAGGAGTTATCTTCACTGTAGCCACTATACAACAAAGATACAGAGAAATTGAGGAGGAAAAAAATACATCAGCAATCTCAATACCGGCAGCAATCTTGAGCGGTTGCCATACAACCCTCAAAAGCAGGAATCATAAGAAGATCCTCTCAAGATTGAGGTACAGGAGGTCCAGGGTTCATTTTCTTTAGTGCTACTTCCTCCAGCTGAGGGAGGCACAGAGCTGCCACTGAATAAGGATGTCTCAGGACACTGTCACAGAACTGTGTCATCTGCTGGACTTGTGACATGAAGGGATGAGTAACCATCAAGATGACAGCTGCACTAACATTTTATACAAATAGCTGCTTCCAAGGATCCACTGGGGACTGTGTGGGATCTCTCAATCCTCAACCCACAGATGTATCAAGGCTGTTACTAATGGCAATTTGTGACAGATCACACCACTTTATCTTGTTTCCCTGTGATAAGGCCAATGCTAAGCCCAGGCAGCAGGCTTTGCAATATAGCTGGCTTCACCCACATTGTTCACCCGACGAAGGAGCTGTGCTCCGAAAGCTTGGGATTTCAAATAAACCTGTTGGATTATAACCTGGTGTCGTGTGCCTTCTGACTTTGTCCACCCCAGTCCAACAGGGGCATTTCCACATCATGGGCACAAAAAGTGAATCTTGAATGATCTTAATGTGGAGGCCAGCAGGAGCTGGTCAGGGGTTAGAATGGAAGGTAGGGACAGGGTGAAAGCCCAACTGGTCAACCTGTTCGGACCATGGGCAGGAAGGAAAGACCAGTCTCTGAGTTGGGAACTGCTCCTGGGGGAGAGTCAAGATCTCCTGCATGGCTATGGTATTGTTAGCACTGGTGGATTCTTCAGGTGGTATGGAGAGATAAATCCAGTCCTATGTATCAGGATTTGAAGAAACATTTTTTGGGTCTCACTGGCTGAAAGGGTTGTCATGGCGAGAACCCTCAATGACATTTAAGAGGCATTTAGTTGAGTACTCAAAAATGCCATAGCACAGAAGGCTACAGGCCAAGTGCTGGAAAATTGGATTAGAATAGGTGCTTGATGACTGTTGCAGACACAATGAGCTGAAGGGCTTCTTTCCATTCCGTAAATCTCTATCACTGTATGATTCTTGAAAATTTACTATGATAAACTATCCAACTGACCTCTCCTAATTCTGAAAACCCTCAACATCAGTTCAGGATGAAACTGGTCTGTTCTTTTGAAAGTGTGATTGAACAAACATCTGAAGATTGTATTTCCTGAGCAATCAGTATCTGCAAGACTTCAGAGACAATGGTTTGAACCCATGTACCTGAACATCAGAGCAACAGACTCCAGAGCATGCTATGTTTTATCCTTTTGCATTCAAGAATAACCAATTGGCCAAAGTATTTTTTTAAAGAAAGCTTATCACTATGAAAAAGATCTGTTTATTGTCTTTTTCCTGAAGAATCTGTGTGTTCGTGTGGGGCTTGAGTATATTTAGAGGATTAAGTACTTATACTAACTATGTGCATATGGTTATTGCATTGATAATCAATAAGTTTTCTTTTGATAACAAAACCACATAATTGTGTTTATTAAGAGACCCAGTTGATATATAGTATTTAACACCTCATATAGATAAATTACTTAAACGGTCATCAAAATAGCTGGAAAAAGTATTTTTATTTAACATGGATTAGAGGAACTAGAGCAACAGTGAACTCTTTCATCTTCAGTCATAACAACTGCTTTTTAGCTTTTGAATGATCTCTTTTGTTGGTGAAAATGACTAGATATACTCTCCACATATGCTGGCAAACCTGCATACTTGCAGAATTGCTGCAGTTGCTTCAACTTCTCAGCATTGGCAGCTTCTTCCCACTTCATTCGTCTTTCAGTAGCGCAATGGCTTTTCAAAGTAATGCAAGTGCAATCTCAGTTTAATCGGAGCAGGGGTTAAATCATCTCTCTCTGCCAATTCTATCCCATTAACCTCTGAATAATCTTGTGGTACACTTACCAGTACAAAAACAGAAATTGCTGGAACAACTCAACAGGTCTAGCAGCATCTGTGGAGAGAAAGTAGAACTTGTGGTACACTTACTCCAGCCAAATGACGATTATTAACGAAGAGAATCATTTACCTAATTTAGTTGTTCTGATATTTTACACTGGCCAATAGGAAGATTGACAATTGTACTCTTTTTAGGGAAACAGTTCCTGAATATTTCTTCCTTTGTCCAGTTCCTGAATGAGGTGTTAACACTCCTCTGTAAGTGATATCAAAAAAATGAATCAACTTCAGAATGATAGGTTCAAGAAGTGAAATGAAAGCAAGTGCATTCTAATTCTAGAGGCTTGAGCAGACTGAAACTGATAGCTCATTTCAGTATTGAAGAGGTGTTGCATTGATGGAAGTGTCAGCTTTCAGATGAGATTTTAGATGAGGCCCAGTCTGCCCTGTCCAGTGGACATAAAAATATCCCACAACCCAAATCTGAGAAGAGTAAGAAGATTTCTCAGTGTTTTAGCCAATATTTATCCTTCCATCAACACCATAAAGAAAGTTTACCTCCTCATTTATTTCAATGCTGTTGGTTAATGTTTTCTGTACACATATCGGTTGCTTCATTTTCTACTTTACAACTGTAACTACAATGAAAGTACTTAATTTGTTGTAAAACACCTTGATGTACCCCTTCCTTATGAAAAGTGCTGTATAAATATAAATTTTTACTGACTGGAACAAGAATTTGATATTGGAACTATTATAGTAATTAACTTCGAACAAAATTCCGTTGCATTTATTTTCATTTCATAATGATCCTAGATGTGCCTCAGAAGGAAAGACCAACGAAGCTGACAAATGAAACATGCTTCCAAAATGTTCACTCGCAAAAATTCAGATTACAGCGGCCTTCCCACACAAGCCTATGTCACGGACTGCCATCAAAACTGTTCACACCCATTTAGTTCAATTTCTTCCTGAGACAAAATTCCATTGTATATACAAGGCTGCACTCCAGGATCTACTCATGGACACAATTCCAGTTCTTTTGCAGAAAGTAGGCTTCACTAAACTGATATTAGCCTTGGAGTGTCCAAGCTCCATTATTTCTCAGGTTCACCAAGAACATTCTTCTTTTGGGTTCCTTTCCTGCACTGAACCATCAATGGTTTTCAGGGTATTTTCTGGTCCTTAATTTCCATCAATAGTGGGTCAGTGGTCTTTCAACACTTTGAGGCTTCTTAGGAATTCCCTGGAGTCCTGACTGCTAACACTAGCATTTCTGCTGCCTCGTGCTTCTTTCACCTAGTTCTAAACACTTGAATGATGAGTATCTCAGCTGCCTCTGACCAATATTGAGTTAACTTCTCTGACTCTTTATTGCACTAATGAAAACTGATTCTAATCCTTGAACTGCTATTCATTAAAATTTGAATTGATCTGGGTAACCAATCAAAACTTTCCAAAAGAACCTAGCCCTTGTTACCAGACCGGAACAAATGTTTCCAGTTTGGAATACTTGGTGCTTAAATGATGTAATCTTGACAGGCTGCCAGTCCACACAGCACAAATGGATAAAAATGCATTTCATCACAGTTTTCTTCAAATGCAGGTCAATGCAAGTATTTTTACAGTACAGTTTATACCACCTGTTTTTGGCAGATTATTTTATTTTGATGAGTGGTCTTCTTGAAACATTGGTGAAGGTAGATCCGCAACGCTGTTAACAAGAGAGTTCACAGTTTTTGACCTGTCAGCAGTGAGGAAATCACAAAATAGTTCTAATTCAGGATAACAAGTGGCTTGGAGGGGATCTAGGAGGTGGCACTCTTGTGCGCTGCACCCCTTGACCTTGTAGGAGGTAGAAGTTCAGAGTCTGGGAGGTGCAATTGAGTTATTTTATTGAGGTACATTATGGAGTTTCTGCTGTGCACCTTGTATCATGGTTGGAGGGCTTGAATGCATAGGGTGATATTTTGTCCTGGATGGTGTTGAACTCTGAGTGTTTTTGGAGCTGCATTCATCCAGGCAAGGGGAAATTATTCTGTCACACTCCTGACTTGTGCTTTGTAAATGATGGACAGGCTTTGGAGATTCAGGAAGTGAGATACTCAATCCAGAACTCCTAATCACTGATCTCTCTCTTGTGACGACTCCATCCCCATCCTCAATGATGGGGGAGCCCAACACATCAATGCAAAAGGTAAAGCTGAAGCAGTTACAACAATTTTCAGATAGCAGTGTTGAGTGGATGATTCATCTCAGACTCTTCTGAAGATACCCAGTATCACTGATACAGTCCTGGGCCAATTTGATTCACTCCATATGATATCAAGGTTGAAGGAACTGCATACTGCAAAGGCTACGGGCCCTGACAACAGGCTGGCAACTAAAGCCTGTGCTTCTGGCAATCGAGCGGCTGCAACAGAGGCTATTGGTGGAACATGCCGCAGGAGGATGCTGACAGAAACTTTAGGCCAGGGCTAGATCTGGGAGATAAGACTTTAAAATCTGAACTTTTTCCTTTTCTTTTGGATAAGGACTTTAAGATCTGGATGCTTTTCTTTTTCTTTTAGCTCTGTTTCTTTTATTTCTTGTCATTTTTCTGTAAATTCTGTTTTTGTATTTTAAGATGGTGCCATAAAATGGCGACTTGGTACACTTTTCACTGTACTCCTGTATTCATGTACTTAAAAACATGTTACTTTATATATAAATACATAATTCAAAGAACGCCACACCCCTAGCCAAGCTGTTCTAGCACAGCTACAATACTGGTACGCACCCAGCAGATTGGAAAATTGTCCAGGTATATTTTGTAAACAAAAAGTAGAATAAATCCAACCCAGCCAATTACCACCTCATCAGTCTACTCACTATCATCAGTAAAGTGATGAAAGGGAGTCATCAATAGTGCTGTCAAGCAGCACTTGCTCAGCAATAATTTACTCACTGATGCTCAGTTTGGCTTCAGCCAGGGCCACTCAACACTTGACCTCACTACAACTTTGGTTCAGACATAGACAAAAGAATTGAACTCCAAAGGTAAGGTATGAGTGAATCAGATTTGCATTTGACTAATTGTGGCATCATGGATCCCTAGCAAATATAGAGTAAATTGGGAATTATGAGGAAATGCAGCAGGGATTTGAGTCATGCTTGGCACGAAGGAAGTTGGTTGTGATTGTTGGAGGTCAGCCATCTTGGCTCCAGTATATCTTTGCAAGAGTTCCTCAGGGTGATGTCCTCGGCTCAATCACCGTCAGCTGTACAATGAACTTCCCTCTATCATAAGGTCATAAGTAGGGATGTTTGTTGGTCATTGCACAATGTTCAGCACAATTAGCAACTTCTCCAATACCAAAGCAGTCCACATCCAAATGCAGCAAGACCTAGGCAACATCCAGCAATGGGCTGACAAGTGGCAAGTAACATTCACGTCACACAAGTGCCAGCTAATGACCATTTGCAGCACCAGTTAATTTAATTGCAATGACATTCAATGCCATTACCATCACTTACATGTGATGGTGTTAACTTCAGAACTTTAATAACTGTTCATGGATTGAAAGAATCAACAGTAACTCTTTCTGGAATAAACTGTTCAGGGACAAGGAGGAAGTGTTATAAAGGAGTTAAAAGCAACATGCTAATTAGCTATCCCTGGGAAGAAAGAGACGAAGCAACACAAACAAGCTGTCTACTGGGAGAAAAGAGGTAACACTGCTTGATAACCTGCTGCCTCATGATAAATGGGCAATTAAGACTGACTGCAGATGGAATGTCCTGAAGTAAAGGGGTAAGTGTGAGATAGACAGTGTCAAAGAGAAAGTCAATACTGAATGTAACAGGAACAGGGGAGCTACTTCTGATAAGAATGCAAGCTACAGACTCGACAATTCCAGAAGTGTAATGGAAGAATCTAAAGGAACATCAATAATGCCACACCACAAACAAAGTGAAAACTATACAAGAATTCAGCTCCAGGAATCTTCAGCAGTAGAGCTTCGAAGAACAACACTACACAAGGATTGAACCCTGGACACATCCGGTGACAGACACTGTTGGTTGGAATCATAGCCAAATTCCACCATTAATTGGGTAACAATTGTCTTAACTTGCTTAGTTGAGAGGTCTTATTTTGGTTGCTACATGCAATAAAATTTAAGTAATTGTTCCAGTATTTGATTGTCTGTGAAATTTCTTAATAAGTAGCTGAAGTAAAGGTAACTTGTGGTAGTTTACCCACACCACCACTCACAAATGAGGGGTTACCATTGACCCAAAACTGAACTAGCCATATAAATACTATTCTACAAGGGATGGTCAGAGGCTAGTAATGGTGTAGCAAGTAACTCACTTCCTGACTCCCAAAGGCTGTCCACCATCTATAACGGCACAAGTCAGGAATGTAAGGGAATATTCCCCACTTGTCTGGATGAGTGCAGCTCCAACAATACTCAAGCAACTTGACACCATTGTACAAATGTGTTAATATATTAAAGTGAAGCTATAACAGGCAGCTTAGAAAGGAAAGTAAATTTAAGTGGTAAAAGAAATAGGGAGTTAAATTAAAAAAAAATCAGAATGATTCTAGAATGAATCAGAAGCTGAAAATTCAAAAACTCACCCTCCAGATCAGATTTGGATAATACAAAACAGCTTAAAAAGTTTCATGGAATATTATGCTTTCTTTCAGAAAAACTATTAATGAAAACTATTACACAGTCTCAAATTGATTTGTCTAAGACTGCAGTTATTGCCATCACGACCAGCAGTATGTGCCTTGACTATAAGAACTAGGAGCAGGAGTAGGCCATTTGGCCTCTCGAGCCTGCTCCACCATTCAATAGGATCATGGCTGATCCGACACTCCTCACATCCACTTTCCTGTCTTTTCCCTGTAACCCCTGACTACCCAACTGACCAAGAATCTATCTCAGCCTTATTTATACACAAGGATGCTGCCCCACAGTTCTCTGTGGCAAAGAGTTTCAAAGACAATGAACCCTCAGAGAAGAAATTCCTCCTCATTGCAGTCTTAAATTGGCACCTCTTTATTCTGAGACTATGCCCTCTGATCCTAGACTCTCCCATGAGGGGAAACATCCCCTCAGCATTTACCCTGTCAAGCCGCTTAAAGAATCCTATATGCTTCAACGAGATCAGCTCTCATTCATCTAAGCTCCACCACACTCAGAGTCCAAAGTGATGAGCCTTGCATTAGGAGATGTGGCTAGCAAGGGAGCAGGGGTGGGATGGAGGCAGGCACCAGCATATCATGTATGGGACTGACCAGAAGGTTCTATCACAGTAGTGTGATATCATTGTCCCTATCTGCACATGCAGAGTTGACTCATGCAATCTTGGTGCTGGCAACACATTCCCATTTGTGTAAATACTCTAGGAAAAGCATCTTTGATTATACATGATGTTAATGTACGGAGTGCGTTACAGATAGCATTGTTACAGACTCAATCCAGAGAGGTTAGCTCAAGCTAGGAAAGAGATTGAGTTCATGAACAATTATATTACTGAACTGACACATACTGGCTGCAGCTCATCTATCGTGACAGTGCCGAAACTGGATGGGTCAGAAAGCATTTGTATTGATTACAAGTCAACCCAGTACCATAGACAGATTGGTTATATTGAGAGATTAACACTAGCATTCTTTGTTCCAAAATTTGATTTGTTAAAAGGACATTGGCAAGTGCTATTGATCAATATAGCCAAAGAAATAACAGCATTTGTAACACTGGATGGGACCTTATCAATGTAAATCAGTGACAGATGGGAAGTTGCAATATTCTTTCTTTTAGCTTTCAACTGGAATTACATTAGTGAACAGCATATTGTTAATATAACACAGTAAACCACAAAATAACCAGGAACATTCAATTGTTGGTCAATGGAACCAGTCACCTTAGGACCAATCTTGGTCATTAACTATTTCTTCTTTGTATTCAGAGTGAGTATTGATAGTGTCAGCACATGAACTGCACGAGGTGAAACTTACTACATGACGTACAGTAAAAAGAATGCACTTAAACAGAATCTTTACCAAATAAACAGAACTCATCCATAACCACATCAGAATCTATTGATAAAAGTAGAATTATTTTTTCATTGGAAATGCATTGAATAGAAGATATTACATAGTATAAATTGCATGTAAGATTAAAGCATAGAGTCATTGACATCTAAAGCATAGAAAAAGACCCTTCAGCCCAGTAAATCTGTCCCGGCCAAAAACAGCCACCTATTATAATCCCATTTTCCAGCACTTGGCCATGTACATCTTGGCATCACAAGTGCATATCTAAATACTTCTTAAATGTTATGAGGGTTTCTGCCTCAACCACCCTCACAGGTAGTGAGTTCCAGCTCCTCACTGCGCTCTGCGTAAAAAATGTTTTCCTCTCAACCCCTCTAAACCTCCTGTCCCTTGCCTTAAATCTCTGCTTCTGGTCATTGATCTGTCCACTGAGGGGAAAAGTTCCTTCAAAGCACTTGATTGATAAGGCGCTGGGTCATTTTATTGCAGCCGTGTATGTTTTCTTAAAAATTACACTGGGAGTTCCAGTTGCAGCTAATGGCCTCAGTACCATTTGGAGTGCAGAATCATCCGTTCTACTGAAAAATGCAGCCAGTTTCAGGATATACAACGTAAAGCAACAATATATTAACACAAGATCAACAAATTTACTGGGCACACCATTCCTGTATTTCCTTTGCCATTGTTGGCTTGTGCTGAATGCAGAATGAATAAAGAAGAGCATTAATCTCTTCCAGCACAGACTGTAAGTGATGACCGAACATGAAGAGATAAAGGAACTCTTCAAAAACAGATAAAGTGTTTCCTTAGGCACCAACTATAGCTGCAACTCCAATTTCAAACCTTGGGGTAGTATTATGCAATCGGTTTCAAATTAAAACCTGTTAAAGACAAATAATTTGTAAAGCACCTTTCATGATGTCAGGATTTCCCAATGCAATTAACCTCATCCTTTGTTGTTTTGTGGCAATAATAAATGTGTATTCTGTGATTAGTAATTTGCCAGCCAGATGTTCCTGATTGGTCTTATTAAAAAAACTCTGAATTGCCCTATCATATTTCCTCTTAAGATAACAAGGTGCAGAGCTGGATGAACACAGCAGGCCAAGCAGCATCAGAGGAGCAGGAAAGCTGACGTTTCGGGCCTACACCTTGTTATCTCAGATTCACCAGCATCTGCAGTTCCTACTATCTCTGAAACAGTATTTCCTCTTAATCCTTGTTCTAGGGAAAATAGCCTTATTTCTTTCTCATAACCAGTGCTCCTGATCTCAGGAATCAGTGTGAATCTCTCAATACTCTGTCCCTGACCTTGACATGATAAGGTGCTATCTCAGTGCAAGTTCTTATTTCTTGTGTTTGTAGATTTATGTTGCACTATCTCCTTTAAATAGAAAGCTGCGCCAACAGTTCTATACCCATATCTGTAGCTCTATAATCATAATGTCTGCACATTCTCTTCTCTGAAAGCCAAAAAAATTGCGCTGCCATAATATTTCTTTCATTCTGCCACTCTCCATTATAATCTTGCCTCTTTCAAAATTTGATTATCCATTTTGGTATTGATGTGCTTATATATATTTCGGTTTTTTTTCATATATTCAAAGTGCCTATACAATTTACCTTCTTGTAATTTTCCCATTTTTTTTCCCCATTGTTTGCCCTGGTTTTTTTTTTGCTACTATAAGCTTCTATATAAGCTTATACACTTTATAAGCTACTTCATAGTCTCAAGTTGGATCTAATCTCCCTTTAAATTGATTAAACCTGATCCTTAATTAGATTCCTTTTATCATTCCAAGAATGTATTTGCATTCTTTCAAATTTTATATGGGAGCAGAGCCTATATATCCATCACATATAAAAAAAATTGCCTCTGTATATACGTCATGTTATGCATTTACTTCCTGTAATGTCACATTTTAACCATCGTACTTTACTAAAATCAGAATCCAAGGGAAGACAGAACACATCAATGAAATGTCAGGGAAGAAGCTAGAAAACTACAAATAAGGAACTATGAGAAACTTAGGAAACAACTAACCCAGATTAACAGTCAGGAGAACTTTAGAATTTGAAAGAGAGCTAAGTGAAGAACTCAGAATATTTCCTGAAAATATTTTAATTGATTATTTTGTTCCTCAGCAAATGAAATTTCAAATATGCAAAATAAGGTCCGTGATCTTTAAAAGCATATCAGAATTATATATTTCACAATAGTGTGATTTTAAAATTGTCTTGTGTTTTTGAGTATCTTCGGTAATCTTTTTACTTGAAGACCTTGGTCTCCCTTAATAGTATGGGATTAGATTGGATACTTTTAAACAGAGCTGCGCTTGTTAGCTGAAGGAAGTTCCTGAAGTCCAAACACATGCACAACTGCTCAAGATAAACGAGCTGTATCTACAAACTTTACTGAAACAACTGCTTCTCTTTGGCCTCAACAATTAGCATTCTTTAGCATTTATTGAATTAAACCACAAGCCAAATGTCAAAAGCTTCATGCACCTGAAAATTTATAATCCTGAGATAACAAGGTGTAGAGCTGGATGAACACAGCAGGCCAAGCAGCATCAGAGGTGCAGGAAGGCTGACGTTTCGGGCCTAGACCCTTCTTCAGAAAGGGTTTTCTGA
>NC_063357.1:36468370-36486275 GCF_021869965.1 Rhincodon typus | reverse complement strand
CGTCTAGACCCGAAACGTCAGCCTTCCTGCTCCTATGATGCTGCTTGGCCTGCTGTGTTCATCCAGCTCTACACCTTGTTATCTCAGATTTTCCAGCATCTGCAGTTCCTACTATCTCTGACACCATCCAAGACAAAGCAGCTCTGTTGATTAGCACCCCATCCACCACTTTCAACATTTACTCCCTCATCACAGAAGCACAGTAGCAGCAGTGTGTACCATCTACAAGACACACTGTAGCAAATCACTCAGGCTCCTTCACCAGCACCTTCCAAACAGATGACCTCTACCACCTAGAAGGATAAGGGCTGCAGATGCTAGGGAACACTGCCACATCTCTCCAAGCAACACATCATCCTGCTTGGAACTATACTGACATTTATTTACTGTTGCAGGGTCAAAATCTGAAACTCCCTTCTGAACAGCATTGTGGGTGTCTCAACATCTTAAAGACTCTAAGTAGTTTAAGAAGGCAGCTCACCATCATTTTCTCCAAGATAATTAGGAGGTGGCCTTGCCAGTGATGCCCACAGATGAACAAATGATAAAAAGAAATAAAAAATCTGAATGTAGCAGCCCTTCTAGCATCAGAAATTATCCTTGGAATATGCTATCTAATTTTGCAGGAAAAACTCAGTAAATTTCTACCCATATGAGTAGTGTTATAGGTTATTGGAGACTTTGAACTCTTTGGTATCTCACCAAGTGATCAGTGACTAAGTCAAGAGGACTTTGTGTCTTGTGTCACCCCCTCCCAGCTGGTAGCAAAGTCACTGCTAGGGAAACCAGCAGCTGTAGCCATAAGAAATTTCACTTTTTTTTCTTCACACAGCCAGGGGGCTTAAAGCCAATGGTTGTATCCCGAAAGCCACATTAACTGTTCTTGGCCAACCAACCAATATCAGGCACTGCTCCCGAAATCTGGGCCTAGCTAGCTCAGTGCCACAACTAGTGTGACAATTACACAGTCAACCACTTTGAGAAGTGCTCCTGCAAATCATTAAACAGTTCTGACCCACAGCAGCACTGACTGAAGCTGAGGCAACAGCCTCTACATTCAGATTTGACACCTGCTTAATAGCATGCGATGTAATGTCAGCACAGTAAAACAAAACTAATAACTTAATGTATATTTAATTTGCAAAATTAATTACCACAAGAGGGACTGGATTTGGAGATACGCCTGCTTCCATGTTTGAGGATGACGGCACAATGCTCCCCTCTGAAACTCTTCTTCGCTTCCGTTTGTGTGTTGCATCTTGTTTGGATGCTAAAAAGAATTAAAAGGTAAATGTACACAATATTTCAACAGCTAATATGATTCAACAAAACTACATCATCAAGCTGTGAGGATTGACAACAGTTTCCTATTCTACAAGCTGATACCGTGCACCTTATTCCCCTATCAATGATCTTCCTTTCCACTCCTGAGTATGCAAAATCCTGTTGGGACCACTAGGGATTTCTCCATTTGTTTTTGTATATTGTCAAACATCAGTTAATCTTTATTAGAACTGGATTGTAATTCCCTCCAGAGAACACAAGTTCAAACCCCACCATGGCAATTTGAGAGTTTGAATTTAATTAAAAGTAAAATGAAGAAACAAAAAGCTGTGAGCCATGAAAGTAAGAAAATCTGACAAACAACTTAGATCTGTATGGCACCTAATTATATGAAATATCCAATGGCTGTTCATAGCAGCATGATAAAAAAAAAAACATGAAACTAAGACACATTTGACGATTCTAGGTCAGATAACTGAAGATTTGTCCAAACTAGTGAGGAATACTTGGAGGAAGAAAGCAAGGCCATGAGGTGGAAAAGTGTAGGAAAGGAGATCCAGAGCTTGGGACCTAGGCAAATGAAGGCATGACCACCCATGAGGAAGGATAAAAATCTTGGCTGATCAAGGGACAAGAATGAGAAGAGACTGCCAATATGTCAAAAGATTGTGGCATTGGAGATTACAGAGACTGGGTGGAACAAGCAACTGGTAACAAGGATGAGAATTTTAAAATCAGGATGTGCTGACTAACTGTCATTGTAGGTCAGCTCAGGGGGTGACAGGTGAGTGGGACTTGATAAGATCCACTTATTCAACATTACCCTTCAGGGAAGGAGATCTGCCATTCCAACTTGGCATATATGCGACTCCAGTCCTGCACCAATGTGGTTGAGCCTTAACTGCCTCATGAGCCCCCACACACACATGCGCACACATACGTAATATGTGCACATACAAGGACACTCGCAAATGGACATATACACTTAGACTCATGTACATATGCAAATGCACAAATTGCACCAGCTGAGGTGGTCACCTGGGAACACTGTTCTCAGTACTGAGTAGTGATTCAATAAGGCAGAAGAGTAGCCACTGACACTACCAGTTCATTCTACTATAACATGATAGTTATATTCTTGCGTAACCTTGTGCTACAGAAAATTGCCTTGAAAATCACATTATAGGGAAATTGCTATAGAAAATCACTATACCTGTACAGCAGAAAGTTGGCATTATGCAAAAAGCGTTCACTATCCATCAATTGTGTTACAGCCAATTTGCATTAACAAGACACACATTACAGCACAACTACCTGTACTGCAGCCCTACTACTTTGCAGAAGTCAATAAACAGCATTTGGCAGCAGGACTGGGAACTCAACTGCCCTTCCCCATAAACAATCTCAGTATCGGTACTGTCTCTGGGTGTAAATCAGGGATCAAAGGCATGCATAATCCTGGTCCATTTAAGTGGAGAATCTACTAACATCTCCATTAGGGGAGCTGGTGTGGGAACATTTTGAATGTATTGACTGGAGGATTAGATAGTATAGTTTCTCACCTGATTTTGATGCTTCATTACAAATCTCTGCAAAAGGCCTGTAAAAGATTAAAAAATGAAAACAAGTCAGTTAACAATGACTAAAGTGAAGCCACTACTGACATTTACTTCAATGGTAGATCTGGAGGTGTGCTTTCCTTCCTCATTAGTTACTGCTGCAGTGTGCCATTCTTTAAGTATCATATGAATTACTGGCATACACTCTCTGACTTCAAAAAGCAGCAACCAGGAAGATTGGTGTGGCCCCTCACACTCACCAGAAGTCAAGTTATAGGAACATACAACTTAGGAGCAGGGAGAGGCCATTTGGTCCTTCAAGCCTGCTCCACCATTCAATAGTATCATGGTTGATCTGATTGTAATCTCAGCGCTACTTTCTTGTCTGTGCCCATATCCCTTGGCTATTGCAAACCTACCTGACTCAGCCTAGAAAAACTTAAAGACCCACTTCCATTATTTCAGGGGAAGAGAATTCCATACTCAAATGACCCTTTAAATGAAAGTAAATCTCCCTATTTCTATCTAAAAAGCCAACCTCCTATTCTTAAACTATGTCCTCTAGTTTTATTCTCCTCCACAATGGGTCCTCTTTTGTTTGTCATTTATATAAATGATTTGGATGAGAATATAGGAGGCATGGTTAGTATGTTTGTGGACGACTTCAAAATTGGTTGCATAGTAGACAGTGAAGAAGTTTTTCTAAGATGACAAAGGGATCTTGATCAAGTAGGTCAATGGGTTGAAAAATGGCAGATGAGGTTCAATCTAGATAAATGTGAGGTATTGCATTGTGGTACAACAAACAAGGGTAGGGCTTATACAATTAATGGTGGGGCTTTGGGTAGTAAAAACCAAAAGAACTGTGGATACTAAATCAGGAACAAAAACAGAAGTTGCTTGAAAAGCTCAGCAGGTCTGGCAGCATCTGTGAGGTAAAAAATCAAAGTTAAAGTTTTGGGTCCGGTGACCCTTTTTCAGAACTGTGTTGTAGAACAGAAGGACCTTAGGGTGCAGGTTCATAATTTTTTGAAGTTTGCATCATATACAGACAAGGTGGTTAAAAAGAAGTTTGGCATGCTTGCCTTCATTGCTCAATCCTTTTAGTATAAGAGTTGGGAAGTCATGCTGAGGTTGACAGGACATTAGTGAGGCTTACTCTGTCCAGTTCTGGTCACCCAGTTATAGGAAAGATATTATTAAGCCAGAGAGGGTTCAGAAGTCATTTATCAGGATGTTGCCAGGTATGGAAGGTTAGAGTTATAGAGAAAGGCTGGGACTTTTTTCACTGGGGCATAGGAGGTTGAGAGGCAACCTGATAGAAGTTTATAAAATAATGAGATGTATAGGTAGAGTTAATAGTAGTTGTCTTTTCCTTAGGACAGAGGATCTTAAGACTAGGGGGCACATTTTGAAGGTGAGAAGAAAGAGATTTAGAAAAGACATGAGATGCAAATTTTTTACACAGCGGGTGGTTCACTTGTGGAATGAACTTCCTGAGGAAGTGGTGGATGCAGATACAATTACAACGTTTAAAAGACATTTGGATAGATACACGAATAGGAAAGGTTTGGAGGGATATAGGGCCAGGAGCAGGCAGGTGGGACTAGTTTAGTTTGGGATAATGTTTAGCATGAGCTGGTCAGACGGAAGGGTCTGTTTCCGTGCTGTATGACTCTAAGAGGAAACCCTCTCAGTATCCACACTGTCCAGTCCCCTCAAGATCTTACGATGTTACAATAAGATCACCTGCCAGTCTTCTAAATTCCAATGAATTCGGGCTGTGCCCATTCAACCTTTTCTCATCAGATAAGCCCTTCACTCCAGAAGTGAGTAAAGTGAACTTTCTGTGAACTGCTTCTGAAGCAGTAGCTTATTTCAAGTAAGGAAATCAAAACTACATGGTATTCCAGATGTGGTCTCATCAATGGCCTGCACAGCTGCAGTAAAACCTATTTTTATATTGCATTCCCCCAAAAATAAAGAACAATATTCCATTCACCTTCCTAATCACTTGCTGTAACTCCATTCCAATTTTATGTGGTTCATGTAGCAGGACACCCAGATCCTTCTGCACCACTGAGTTCCGCAATCTCTCTCCATTTAAATAGTTTACTGCTTAGGTCAGTAAATGCGGCTGCTAATTTGCACACAGCAAGGGATTGGAGTCATGAAGTGGATAAATGAACCAAAATTGTATTTTTGGTAGTATCGTTGATGGAACCAGGAAATCAAGAGAATTAGGTGAAAACATGTAAAGGTAAAGAGGCTTCTGGGTAATTTAGATAAGTTGAGTGAGTCGGCAAATATGTGGCAGATGCATTATGGCCTGAATAAATGTGAAGTTGCCCACTTCAGCAGGAAAACCAGAATGGCAGGGATTATTTAAATTGTGATAGATGGGGAACGGTTGATATACATAGGGATCTGGGTGTCCTTGTGCACCAGGCATTGGAAGGGACGGAGTACAGGAACAAGGATGTCTTGTTGCAGCTGTACATGGCCTTAGTGAAACCAGACCTGGATTATTGTGTGCAGTTTTAGCCCCCTCTGCCAAGAAAAAATTACTTGCAATTGAGAGAGTGCAGTGAAAGTTCACCAGACTGATTCTGTGGATGGCAGATTTGTCAAACAATGATAGATTGGATCAACTGGGCCAGTATTCACTGGTGTTTAAAACAATGAAAGGAGATCGCATTGAAACACAAAGTTCTGACAGGGCTGGATAGACTGGATGCAGGAATGATGTTTCCACTGGTTGGGGCTCTAGGATAAAAGGGACACAGTGTCAAGATTGTTTCAGAGATAGTAGGAGCTGCAGATGCTGGAGAAACTGAGATAACAAGACCTTCTTCAGAAAGGTCTAGGCCCAAAACGTCAGCCTTCCTGCGCCTCTGATGCTGCTTGGCCTGCTGTGTTCATCCAGCTCTACACCTTGTTATCACAGTGTCAAGATTTGCAGTTTTCGGACTGAGGTTAGGAAAAATGTTTTCACTCATGGGGTGGTAAGCCTCTGGAGTTCACTACCACAGAAGGCTGTAGAGACAAAGTCACTGAATATATGTAAGAAAGGAATAGATAGGTTTCTTTAAGTTAAAGGTGTCAAGGGGGTATGGGGAGAGAGCAGGATATGGTTTTGAGATGAAGATCGGCCATGATCATGTTGAATGGTGGATTGGGCTCAATGGGTTGAATGGCCTACTCCTCCTATTTTCTACATTGCTAAGTTTTAAATATTTTAAAATTCTGTCACAGAATCTGTTATGACCACTGAGAGTCATGGAGTCATACAGCACAGAAACAGACTCTTTCGTCCAACCAGTCCATGCCGAACATCATCCCAAACTAAATTAGTCCCACAGCCTGCTCCTGGCCCATATCCCTCCAAACCATTCCTATTCATGTATCTATCCAAATGTCTTTTAACCTTTGTAATTGTACCCGCATCCACCACTTGCTCAGGAAGTTCATTGCACACGTGAACAACTCTGTGTAAAAAATTTGCCTCATGTCTTTTTTAAATCTCTCTCCTCTCAGCTAGTCTTGAAATCCCCTGCCCTAAGGAAAAGGCAACTACCATTAACTCCATCTATACCTCTCATTATTTTATAGGCTTTTTCCAAGTCACCTCTCAACCTCCTACACTCCGATGAAAAATGTCCCCGCCAATCCAGCCTTTCTTTACAACTCAAACCTTCCATACCTAGTAACATCCTGGTAAATGACTTCTGAACCCTCTCCAGCTTGCTAATATCCTTCCTATAACTGGACAACCAGAACTGGATGCAGTATTCCAGAAGAAGCCTCACCAATGTCCTGTACAACCTCTGCATGACTTCCAAACTCCTATACTCAAAGGACTGAGCAATGAAGTTAAGTGTGCCAAACACCTTTTTAACTGATAACAAGGTGTAGAGCTGGATGAACACAGCAGGCCAAGCAGCATCAGAGGAGCAGGAAAGCTGATGTTTCGGGTCGAGACCCTTCTTCAGAACTGGGGGAGGGGAAGGGGATTCTGAAATAAATAGGGAGAGAGGGGGAGGCGGATAGAAGATGGATAAAGGAGAAAATAGGTGGAGAGGAGACAGACAGATCAAAGAGGCAGGGTTGGAGCCAGTAAAGGTGAATGTAGGTGCGGAGTTAGGGACGGGATAGGTTGGTCCAGGGAGGACGGACAGGTCAAGGAGGCAGGATGAGGTTAGTGGGTAGGAGATGGGGGTGGGGCTTGAGGTGGGAAGAATGGTTAGGGAGGCGGGAACAAGGTGGGCTGGTTTTGGGATGCGGTCGGGGGAGGGGAGATTTTGAAGCTTGTGAAGTCCACATTAACACCATTGGGCTGCAGGGTTCCCAAGCAAAATATGAGATGCTGTTCCTGCAGCTTTTGGGTGCCATCATTGTGGCAACCTTTTTAACTACCCTGTCTATATGTGACACAAACTTCAAAGAAATATGTACTTTCACCCTTAGGTCCCTCTGTTCTACAATACTACCCAAAGCCCCACCATTAATTGTATAAGCCCTACCCTTGATCATTGTATCAAAATGTCTATTTGCCATTTTTCAGCCCATTGACCCATTTGATCAAGATCCCTTTGTAATCTTAGAAAACCTTCTTCACTGTCTATAATGCCACCAATTTTGGTGTCATCCATAAACTTACTAACCATGCCTTCTATATTCTCATCCAAATCATGTGTATAAATGACAAACCAAAGAGAACCCAGAACTGATCCCTGTAGAACAGTGCTGGTCACAGGCCTCCAGTCTGAAAAGCAACCCTCCACCATTACTCTCTGTCTCCTACCATTAATCCAACTACGTATCCAATTGGCAAGCTCACCCTGAATCGCACGTGACATAACTTTACCAATTAGTCTAACATGCAGAACCTTGTTGAAGGCTTTACTAAAATCCAAATAAACAATGTCTACTGCTCTGCCATCGTTAATCTTTCTGGTAACTTCCTCAATCACGTCTGTGAAACACGATTTTCTCGCACAAAACCATGCTGACTATCCCTAATCAATTTTTGCCGAAGTGCCCATAAATCCCAAATTTTTATAATCACCTCCAACAATTTACTCTCAACTGCAAGTCAGACTCACAGATCTATAGTTCCCCACTTTCTCCTTACAACGTTTCTTAAACAAAAGTACAACGTTAACCACCCTTCAGTCATCAGGCACCTCACTGTAGATCTAAATGATGCAAACATTTCTGCAAGGGGTCTCGTAATTTCATGCCTTACTTCCCACAATGTTCTGGAATACATTAGATCAGGTCCCAGAGATTTATCCATCTTAATATTTTCTCAGACCTCCCGAACATCCTGTTCTGTAACGTGAACTGTTTTTAAAACATCAAAAGTTTATTTCTCTGCAATCTCTTGACTCCATTTCTTTCTCCACAGTAAAAACTGATGCAAAATATTCATTTAGTACCTCTCCTGTCTCCTGGGGTTCAACACAAAGGCAACTTCCTTGATCTTTAAGAGGCTCTACCTTCTCTCTAGTTACACTCTTGCTCTTCAGCTCGTGTAAAGTTTGAAGTGAAATGTGGAACCGTAACTACTCAGTCATCCAACTGGACTGCTGTGAAGTTTCGTTTCGAGTTATGCACTCTCAGTGGTGAGTGGAATGTGAAATATGCTCCCACATGGACTACCCAATGACAATAACAGAAATAGCATCCAAGGGAAGCTAGCTATGTTGGCAGATAAAAGCAATGTTGATTTGTTGTCAACATAAACATTGTTTCTGCCACAAGTGGTTAGGATCTGGAATGCACAATCTGAAAATGTGGGAGGAGGCATATATACTCAAGGCCTTTGAAAGTAAATTGGGTCATTATCCAAAGAGACAAAAAAACACAGCCATGGGGAGTGGCATTAAGTGAATTCCTCTTGCAGAGAGTGTGCCTCAGGTATGAGGGGCCAAATAGCCTCCTTTTGTCCTGTAACTGTTCTACAGTTCTAAACACAAGGGCGTAAAGAACAAAAGGATACATTGCTTGGGTTAATTACCGAGTGCTGTTCTGTTCACTACTCCATCGGAAGGATGTGATTGCACTAGACAGGGTGCAGAGGAGATTCACCAGGATGTTGCTTGGGATAGAGCATTTCAGCTATGAATCTCCAAATTCTTACAGTGCAGAAGCAGGCCATTTGGTCCACCATGCCTGCACAAGAGTAGATGGGCTGGGGCGGTTTTGTCTGAGAGCAGAGAAGGCTGAGGAGAGGAACCAGATTGAGGTATACAAAATTCTGAGGGGCATAGATAGGGTAGATAGGAAAAACACTTCCCCTTAGTAGAAGGGTCAGTAACCAGGGGGATATATTTAAAACAAACGGAAGAAGGTTTAGAGGGGATTTAAGGAAGCTTTTTGTATCCAGAAGACAGTGGGTATCTTGAGCTCATTGCTTGAAGGGGTGATAGAGGTGCAATCCATGATAACATTTAAGAAGTGCTCAAAAGTGATGGGGTTGTCTAATTTGTAAGAAATGAAATTAAATCAACGGCAAGAAACTAAGTAGGGTCAGATGATGTAGAATCTGTGCGGGTAGAGTTAAGGAACCACAAAGATTTTAAAAAACCATAATGGGAGTTATGTACAGGCCTCCGAACAATAGTCAGGATTTGGGGCACCAGATACAGCATGAGATAGAAAAGGCATGTAAGAACGGCAAGTTACAGTGTTCATGGGGGTGGATTTCAATATGCAGGTGGACTGGGAAAATCAGGTTGGTAGTGGATCGCAAGAACATCCAAGAGATGGCTTTTTGGAGCAGCTTGTGGTGGAGCCCACTCACAAGGCAGTGCAATGAGGCGGACTTGATAAAGGAGCTTAAAGTGAAGGAACCCTTAAGAGGCAGTGATCATAATATGATTGAATTTACACTGCAATTTGAGAGGGAGAAACTGGAATCAGATGTAACGGTATTACAGTTGAATAAAGGCAACTACAGAGGCATGAAGGAGGAGCTGACCAGAATTGACTGGGAGAGGAGCCTAGCAGGAAGGACAGTCAGGTTCTGGGTGTAATTTGGGAGACACAGTAAAAGTTCACCCTAGGACAAAAGCAACAAACTAATGGGAGGACAAGGCAACCATGGCTGACAAGGGAAGTCAGGGACAGCATGAAAGCAAAAGAGAAAGCATATAATGCAGCAAAGGGAAGTGGGAAACCAAAGGATTGGGAAACCTAAAAGACCAATGGAGGTCAACTAAAAAAGAAATTCAGAGGGAAAAGATTAAATATGAGGGTAAGGTAGCCAGTAATATAAAAGTAGATTGCAAGAGTTTCTTTAGATATGTAAAGGGCAAAAGAGAGGCAAGTGTGGACAATCGACTGCTGGAAAGTGATGCTGGAGAATTAGTAATGGGGAACAAAGAAATGGCAAAGGAACTGAACAAGTACTTTGTATCAGTCTTCATGCTGGAAGACACGAGTAATATCCCAAAAATTCCAGAGAGTCTGTGGTGGTGGTGGTGGTGTAGAGGAGGTGAATATGGTGGCCATCAACAAGCAGAAGGTGCCAGAAAAACTGAAAGGTCTGAAGGTGGAAAAAACACCTGCACCAGCTGGACTACATCCCAGAGTTCTGAAGGACATAGCTGAAGAGATAGTGGATGTGTTCGTGGTGATCTTACAGGAATCACTGGAGTCCAGGAGGGTCCCAAAGGACTGGAAAATCACTAATGTAACCCCCCATTTAAGAAGAGAGTAGGGCAGAAGATGGGAAATTACAGGCTGATTAACCTGACCTCAGTTATTGTTAAGATTTGAGTCCATTGAGAAGGATGAGATTTCTGAATACTTGGAAGTGCATGGTAAAATAGGGCAAAGTCAGCATGGCTTCATCAAGGGGAGGTCATGCCTGACAAATCTGTTGGAATTCTTTAAGGTAACAAGCAGGTTAGACCAAGGAGAGCCAATATATGTTATCTATCTGGACTTCCAGAAGGCCTTTGACAAGCTGCTACACAGGACGCTGCAAAGTAAGATAACAGCCCATGGGTGTTAGAGGCAAGGTACTAGCATGGATAGAAGACTGGCTGTCTGGCAGAAAACAGAGTGTGGAAATAAAATGGTCCTCCTCTGGATGACAGCCAGTGACTAGTGGTATTCCACAAGGGTCAGTGTTGGAACACAAATTTTCACTTTATACATTAATGATCTAGATGAAGGAACTGAGGGCATTCTGGCTAAGCTTGCAGAATAGAAAGATAGGTGGAGGGACAGGCAGTATTGAGGAGGCAGGCATGCTGCATAAGGATTTAGACAGTTTAGGAGAGTGGGGCAAAGAAATGGCAGGTGGAATATAATGTGGTAAAATGAGGTCATGCACTTTGGTAGGAAGAAGAGGCACGACTATTTTCTAAACGGGGAGAAAATTCAGAAATCTGAAGTGCAACGGGACTTGGGAGTCCTAGTCTAGGATTCTTTTAAGGTAAACTTGCAGGTTTACTCAGTCGTTAGGAAGGCAAATACAATGTTGGCATTTATTTCAAGAGGGGTAGAATATAACAGCAAGGATGTAATTCTGAGGCTTTATAAAGCTGTAGCCAGACCACATTTACAGTATTGTGAGCAATTTTGGGCCCATACATCAGAAAGGATGTACTGGGCCTGGGATTGAGTCCACAGGAGGTTCACGAGAATGATCCCAGGAATGAAAGGATTAACGTGTAAGGAACATTTGAGGACACTGGGTCTACACTTGATGAAGTTTAGAAGGGTGAGGGGGAGATTATAGAAACAAAGAAACATAGAAGATAGGGAGGAGGCCATTCAGCCCTTCAAGCCTGCTCCGCCATTCTTCACGATCATGGTTTATCATCCAACTCAATAGCCTAATCCTGCTTTCTCCCCATAACCTTTGATCCCATTTGCCCCAAGTACTATATCTAGTCGCCTCTTGAATACACTCAATGTTTTGGTATCAACTACTTCCTGTGGTAATGAATTCCACAGGTTCACCACTCTTTGGGTCAAGAAAAATCTCCTCATCTCCGTCCTAAATCGTCTACCCCAAATCCTCATGCTGTGACCCCTAGTTCTGGCCACACGCACCATCGGGAACATCCTGCCTACATCTAGCCTGCCCAGTCCTGTTACAATTTTAGAAGTCTCTATGAGATCCCCCCCTCATTCATCTGAACTCCAGCAAAAACTATCCCAATCTTGTCAATCTCTCCTCATACGTCAGACCCACCATGCCCAGAATCAGCTTGGTAAACCTTTGACAGCAAGAGCATCCTTCCTCAGAAGAAGAGACCAAAACTGCACACAATATTCTAGGTGTGGCCTCACCAAGGCCCTGTATAACGGCAACAACACATCCCTGCTCCTGTACTCGAAACCTCTCGCAATGAAGGCCAACGTACCATTTGCCTACTTTACCATTTGCTGCACCTGCATGCTGATCTTCTTGAGACTTACAGAATACTGAATGGCCTGGACAGAGTGGATGTTGGGCACAGCCTTAGAGTAAAGGGAAAACTCTTTAGAACGGAGATAAGGAGAAACTTCTACAGCCAGAGAGTGGTGAATCTATGGAATTCATTGCCACAGAAGGCTGGGGAGGCCAGGTCCTTGAGTATATTTAAGGTGGAGATAGATAGGTTTGTGATTGTTAAGAAGATCAAAGGTTACGGGGAGAAAGCAGGAGAATGGGGTTGAGAAACTTATCAGCCACGATTGAATGGCGGAGCAGACTCGATGGGCCGAATGGTCTAATTTCTGCTCCTGTGTCTTAAGGTTTATTATCAGCTGAAAGACCACAGTATACAAGGCTACGGGTCAAATTCTAGAAAATGAGACTAATGTAGTCCAGCACAGACACGATGGGCTGAAGGGCTTATTTCTATGGTAGATGACTGACTGAATGTGAGGGAGTTTGACTGAAGCAGAAACTGATCGATTGAGTCTGCTTGTATGGGGTTGCTTAGCCCAGCTGATTGGATGGCTGGTGAAATAACTGCACAGAGGCCAGTATCGCATCACCAAGCTACCCTTTATTTATGTGCTCAGTATCCTGGCTGTGGCCAGCCAGCTCAGAGTCAATCCCTTAAGTCAGGAGATTCTTTGAATCCCCTGTTTTTATCTGTCAGCCAGGGCTCCTTGATTAGCCCAGGTTAACAACCTTAATCAAGGATCTTATAGTCAATAAGCCAATCACTTCAGTTGGTTTGTGATGCAAAACGATGACAGCAGTGTGGGTTCAATTCGCACACTGGCTGTCTATGAAGGATAGCTCTTCTCAACCATGCCTGAGGAATGGGGACCCTCAGGATAAACGAGCACCAATCATTCTCTCTAATGACAGAGCAGTACTATGGTCCAGTAAGACTATGGTGACTTTATACATAGATTCTTTGCAATACTAAGTAGTTTTCACAGTTATCCACTTTTGAGCATTGGAGTAACAGTTTAAGTTATTATTTTACTGGTTACCATGGCTGTTAAGTCATTTGAGGCACAAATGGTCAAATAAATGCTAAGAAACAAATCAATTGAGCACTAAGCTAGCACTTGCATTCACTGATTAAAAGAAACAAACAAAGGTTCGATTGAAATTCCTCTTAGTGAAAACATATACTTCTCACTCTTACAAATTGAGCTTTTCTAAAAGTATGGTCTCCAGAAGTTCAGGTTTAACCAGGTGCTCTAATAAAATCAGGGCAGTGATTTATCCCCTACAATTCCAGCACCTGAATGTACATTTATCCAGGTATTTTCAGCAGCTTTGAGGTACACTCACCTGAAGGCGATGGGGCTGCTTTATTTATGCAAAACAGTTGCCATTCATGACATCAGGACCTAACTTGCAATTTTAATCTCAGGACATGGGTGACATTATGTCTGTTAGGTGACCCAGATTTCAGCCAGAACGTGGTGTTAGTTGGTTTAATTTTATTTTTGTTTCCTTGTAAGCTGAAAGAGTAGGGAGTGCTCCCCCAGGCCACACAAAGGAATCTTGGGGATCCCCTATTTTCTCTGCCTCATCCTTGGCTGTCAGCCATCTAGCTCCTAAACTCTGGAATTTGTTCCCTTTAGTTCTGTGCCACTCTTCTCTTCTTTAAGACACTCCTTAAAACCAACCTCTTTGATTGATTTTTTGATCGCCTTCCTCTTTTGTTTGGTTTTTTAATTATGTTCCCGTGAAGCACTTTGGAATGATTGTGATGAGGCTGAGAGATTTACAAATATGTATTTTAATATCATTTACTGCAAGTTTGGGCTCTTGGAATTCTAAGCTGAACATGGATTTGTCTGTGTGTTTAGAATTAACAATCCGCTTTTTAAAACTACAATACGCAGAATTCCAAGCAAGGCCAAATTACCGAGAGTTCCTGGAGAACTACCCATAGGGCTTAGTGGGAGAACTCTCCAAACTCTGACTTTTTCAGTCTGTTCTGCAAAGTCGAGAGAAAGTGAACGATGTTTCAAGCTCCAACCTGCTGCCTTTTGATGGAATAACATGCTAAACAGCGTTCCTAATGAAATTACCTTAGAATAAAATATTATTTGTCCCGGATCAGAGTGTTGAGATACAGTTAGTGGAAAAGAAATGAAGGTAAAGTCCTAAAGGTTTTAAAATAAAAAAGAAGGAATCAAAACTGCTTCAGGAACTGTATAGCCCTGAAAGGAAGCTAAATCAAGAGCAAAATAGTAAGTTAAGAAAGAGTCATCAATAGTTGAAGCAGATGAGATTAAATTTTAATAACTACAAGCCCATCAGGGTATTTAAAAAAAAGTCTCTTTCTCCCTTGGAAATGAGATGGACTAAGTCCTTCATAGGTACAGAACTAGATATTCCTGGAATTGCAACAGCGTTTGGAAGCTGTACCAGGGTGTATTGAAGCTAATATGAAGCTGATGTTTCTGGTCAATCTATAAACAGTACTTGGGTTATTTCTGATATAGATTTAAAATTCTTTGAATCTAAGTTCTAAGGGAATAGAGTGGGTTTTGTTTATCTTCATGATTGTTAATAAACTTTTGTTTTGTTGTATTGTTAAAACAAAGACTGCAACATTGTGTCCTTCTGTTTTAAGAAGAGTTGACTTTATCAAAACGTATGATCTATCCAGCCAGGTTTGTGCAGGGGTCTGATTTGTCTGGTACTAACTTTAACCGGACATTACTCCATTACAACTGGAGTCACTAGATCATGACATGATTTAGTACTTTAAAGGTGTGTGTAAATATATGCGTTGTTATAATTGTGGTACTTTAAGTTATACTGGACAACCTGCTTTGTGCATCTTTTCCGCACCATTGGAATGGGGGTGGATGCATGTGTTAGCTGGTCAGAGAAATCTGGTGTTGGCAACCATCATCATACTGTTCTTCAGCAAGATACATTACACCAACAAATGAAAAGGGCTCATTACTCCTCTGCCACTGAAGGTAGGTGAGGTATTATTTTCACCACTGTAAATAGGAGTGTGGAGTAATCGGATCAGCCATGAATTCATTGAACTTAAGGAGCCCCTAATTCATACATTATCAATATATCACCAATCTTAGTGGACACATTTCAACAAAACTTGGTATATAGAAGGGTATGGCCCAAGGAAGAAGTGATTTGTTTTTGGTGAAGATGTGGATCCAGATCTAGGATCCCGGAACTTTTTACATATTCTATTAAACATTGGGAGAAAGAATAAATTGACTTTTAAAAAAAATGTGCTGGACTGTTTTAGAAAGTGTTGGATTGTCTGGGCTGCTAAAGCACAGTTACAATAGTCAAGATATGAGCAGAATTCTAAGAGCAGGTTCTCAGATGTGGACTAGCCTGAAGCCTCCTCGAAGACAGGGTATATTCTACTACAATTATCTTTTAAAACTTGTAGCTACAGAACCTCAATCAAACAGGGGAAAACTTAAAGGAAGAGCTGTGCAAATGTAATAGTTTTGAGTTAACACAGCATGGGAAGGTATGCAATCAACTGAGAGCCAGTTTCATTATTTTCAAAGGTGTTTATATTAAAGATAACATTTGTCACAAAAAAATACTCATCTATTTTTCCACTCTAAATCGTGGTAAAATTACACAGGATTTTAGCCCTCAACCTTATTGTGAGAAACCAACCTCTATTCACTCAATAAAATAATTATGCAACAAAATAAATTAATTCTTATTACATCTTATTAATGTCACTACAATATATAAGAAGAAAAGTTAGACAGTGGGTTCCTACCTAAAACACAGACTCTACTTTAATAATTTAGCCTCTATCTGCCAGCTTTTCAAAAGAAATTTCCTCTTCCAATCGTTTGCAGAGTTCCCGTAAACAAACTGATCATTGTTACTGTGCTTTCTCGTGAGCTGATTTTGCAGTGTTGAGAGAACCCCACGGTTAACAATGACCCTGACTTACAGTTATCTTTTTACAGCACTAAATGTACCCTCATACTGTTCAATCTTACTCACTTCAAGTGGTGGACATTGAACATAAATAGGCAGAACAAATTTATTTGTAAATAAATATTCATTACTAAAGACAGCACAAACATATTCAGCAAAAAAATGGCAATTCAAACAAAATGAACATAAAAACAAACACCTGTATATTAATTATTCTTTGTAAGAAATATCTTTGTATGTAAAAACTAAAATGAATGCCCTTTAAAGACAAAGTGCTGGATACTGACAGAAGAAATTCAGTGAGAATCAGTCTGCACAGAAGGAGGCCACTATATATATCCTGCCTACGTCAGTTCTTTGAAACAGCTAGCCAATTAGCCCCATTCCCCCGCTCCTTCCTCACAGTCCTACAAATTATTCCTTTTCAAGCTAATTCCTCTTTGAAAGTGACAATTGAAACAGCTTCTACTGCCCTTGAAGGCAGTGCATTCCAGATCAGAAGAACATGCTGAAAAAAAATCCTCTTCATCTTCCCTCCCCCACCCCTCCTTATTTTCTTTTTGCCAATTATTACAAATCTGTGTTCTTCAGTTACTGACCCTCCTGCCAATGACAAAAAAGGCTTTGCTTTCATCATAGCCTAACACAAGTTGAAATGCCTCCCTAAAGAAGGGAGCTCAAAGCGAACCTTTCATCTGCTCAAATGTTTCCATATCCTCTCCTTAACCACTCAATTAGACTTAGCTGTACTATACAATTTAATGGGAATATAATTTAGACTCTTCAAAGCCATAATGTAAAAATATACACATGCAAGTGAAGCTCAACTGGATAATGTAAGGATTACCTCTTTGTTCACCCCTTTTAGAAGTTGCACATTTCTAGGATATGCATGTTCCAACACAATCTCAATGAATTAGATATTATTTTATATGGCTCACAGGAAATCTATGCCCTGGTGCAGCCATGTGCAATTTAATCAGTGAACAACAGATTTCTTCAGGAACAAAATGTATTATTTGGATTCTGACCCCCAAGGATGCGTTCTCAGCCCCCCACTGTACTCCCTGTACACCCACGACTGTGTTGCCAAATTCCAAGCGAATGCCATCTACAAGTTCACTGATGACACCACCATGGTAGGGCAAATATCAAACAACAATGAGTCAGAATACAGAAGGGAGATAGAGGGCTTGGTGACGTGGTGCAATGAATACAAACTCTCTTCAAATGTCAGCAAAACTAAAGAACTGATCATTGACTTCAGAAAGAAAGGAGGTGAACACACCCACCACCCCCCCCATCTACATCAACAGCGTCAAGTTCCCAGGAGTGATGATAACTGACATCCTGTCCTGGACTTCCCACGTAGATGCGACAGTCAAGAAGGCAGAACAATGCCTCTTCTTCCTCAGGCGGCTCAGGAAATTTGGCATGTCCATAATGTCCCTTACCAACTTCTATAGATGCACCATTGAAAGCATACTGTCTGGGTGCTTAACAGCCTGGTATGGCAACTGCTCTGTCCAGGACCCTAAGAAACTATAGAAGGTGGTGCGCCTAGCCCAGACCATCACTGAAGCTAACCTTCTATCCATGGAGAGAGATAGTGGGAACTGCAGATGCTGGAGAATCTGAGATAACAAGGTGTAGAACTGGATGAACACAGCAGGCCAAGCAGCATCAG
>NC_063357.1:36423880-36467970 GCF_021869965.1 Rhincodon typus | reverse complement strand
CATTTTCTGAAGAAGGGTCTAGGCCCAAAACGTCAGCCTTCCTGCTCCTCTGATGATGCTTGGCCTGCTGTGTTCATCCAGTTCTACACTTTATTATCTCTCTTCTATCCATGGACTCCATTTACACTTCTCGTTGCCACGGAAAGGCTGCCAATGTTATCAAAGACCCATCTCATCCCCATAATGCTCTCCTACAACTTCTTCCATCAGGCAGAAGATACAGAAGCTTGAACACATGCACCAGCAAGATCAAGAACAGCTTCTTCCCTGCCATTACTAGACTGCTGAATGAACTCTCAACTTCAAATAATGTTGAGCTTACTAATTTTGTTCTTGGCTTGCGCATGTCCTATGCAATGTAACCTGTATACTTCGTTCTGTCCAAGTTTTTTTCATTCTATGATCTGTATGTCCTCATTTACAATGATGTGCCAATAATGCTTTCAAACAAAGCTTTTCACTGTACTTAGGTACACATGACAATAAATCAAATCAATCAATCAACTGTGAAACAAATTTTGTATTGCCATTAAATAGTGAACTATGAATTTTTTGTTAATGATAAGGATCTGCATACTTACTGTAACTGACTTTTAATGGTCATCCTGATTCGGTCTCGGACTGTTAAAATTTTTTCCAATCTGCTAAGATCGTAAGTGGTCGGGTTCCGGAAAAGGATGTCCTCTGGTAACCCAGTCACTTCAATCGCATCAGGATTATCTCGGATTAATTTGTATGGCACCAAAACAGGCCGGTTCAGTCCCAGGGCCTCTCCTGAAAGATAACATATCACAAGTATAAACTATAAAGTGTGTTAATTTACCCCACTGCAGGATATGTACCTAGTTGGATGAAAAAGCATGCCCCTTTCCTATGACATATCTTTCACTTCAGTCCATATACTGGTCAAAGCGATGGTGGCAGTGGTTGCACAGAGTGTTGAGCTGCTCTCCATATAGCTGGTGAAGAGCTCCTGGTACCTGCTGTCTACCTTGTATGGTCACTGCTCAGTGATTATGAGTTGGCTGAGAACTGACAGACTAATGCATTAGAAAAGAGAATCTCCCTGAATCCAATATCGGCATGTGTCATTGATCGAAGGTTGGCCTCAAATCAGCTTTGTGACCAATCTAATTGCTGACCAATCAAAAACAACTCTCATTTATATAATGCCTTTGATACAGTAAAGCATCTCAAAGAGCTTCACAAAAAACACCACAATACAAAATTTGACAATGAGATTGGTAAGGAGGTAACTTGGTTACAAGTCTTAAGGAGCACCTTCAAAGGAGGAAAAAAGGGTACCAAAGTGGAGAGACTTCATTAGAGGAATTGGGAGAGTTCAACTTCTCTTTGGAAGACAGGAAGGAAGTGGACAGGTTTCCCCTTACCTGCTTCCAGATAACCAAGTCAGTGAATACCTAGATGTAGAATGGCTGGATAGGAACAATAAACCACTCTAGTTCACTGCAAGAGATGGGTTGGTTAAAAACCTACACTAGTGCCTCAGCACATTTACTTCTTGCTAAAAGTATAGACCATTGACTTTTTAAAAGAAATTTGAGCTTCCTGTTAATGACTGAAAGATTGATATACAGTCAGAGTCATACAGCACAGAAACAGCCCCGTTGGTCCGACCATTCCATGCTGACCATAATCCCCAAGTAAGCTAGTCCCACCTGCCCTGTGCTTGGCCCATATTCCTCCAAACATTTCCTTTTCATTTACTTATCCAAATGTCTTTAAAACGTTGTAAATGCACTCACATCCACCACTTCCTCTGGAAGTTCATTCCACACACAAACTACTCTCTGTAAAACAAATTGCCCGCATGTCTTTTTTAAATCTTTCTCCTCTCACCATAAAAATATATCCCCTAGTCTTGAAATCCCCCAACCCAGGGAAAAGACACCTGCCATTCACCTTATCTACATCCCTCATGATTTTATAAACCTCTTATAAAGTCATCCTCCAACCTCTTATGCTCCAGTAGAAAAAAGAGTCCCAGCCTTTCCCTATAACTCAAACCCTCCATTCCCAGTAACATCCTGGTAAATCTTTTCTGAATCCTCTCCAGCTTAATAATATCCTTCCTATAACAGGGTAACTACAACTGGACACTCCAGAAGAGGCACCACCAACATCCTTTACAACCTCAACATGATGTCCCAACTCCTATACTCAAAAGTTAAGACTTTTACTGTAACAAACAACTAAATTCAATCATTATCAGTGTAAAAAATATCACTGTACTTTACACTGCTCTTCAAGTAGACATTCAATTCTGTTAGGTCCAGACCAAGTCTGTTCTTTTTTTTCCAGTCTGGAATCTTTTAGTCTCAAAACTGTCTCTTTCACAATGAGGGACCTTCCCTGGATATTTGCCTGGTTTTAAATTCAAATTCCCTTTGAACAACCACACAGGTGGGGTACTGCAGGGCTGCTGACCCTCAGATAACCATTATGTAGGAATGATTCTCATCCACACAGGCAAGGCAAGCAATCAAAAACTGTAGTCAAACATTAAGGACAGGAGTAGGCCGTTCGGTCCCTCAAATCTGCTGTCATTCAATCAAATCATGGCTGATCCGCAATTCATCCCCTCTTGATCATCCCATCCTTTGATCAATAACTCTGACAACTTTATCCCAACAAAATCAATTAATCTCAGTCTTAAATAGTTTGATTATCCCAGCATTCAAAGCCTTTAAGGTGAGTTTTCCAGATGTGTGTTTTTAAATAAGACTGGTGCTGATGACTAAAAACTTACGCTAACTGCTATTATAGAATTTATATAAAGTTACAGATTATGTGTCTTCGGAGTTTTGCTGCAACATAATTCACAGTGGAGCAAACAAAATTACAAATAAAACTGGATTTAAAAGCATAAACAGAATTTTAAAAGATCACTAAAATAATAATTATAACATTCCCAAACATTAGAACTGGAACACAAGTTTCAGACAGGGAAAATGTTTAACTCAGTATTGAATGCTGAGGAAACTTACCGTATTTTTCATTGAATAATTCCTTCACTTGCTCTCTGAGTATGACCTTCTCTCCAAGTCTGTTTGCCTCTTCATCCTCTAAATTGTGAAGAGTAACCAAAATATTAAAACAACAAATGAAGAGGTCACCAGGTAAAGTGCATACATTCACCACTGTGTCAACTCAATATAATTACAATTACACAACTCCTCCATGAGACTTTTGTCTGCCTTGTTGAGACCCTGTAACTATAAAACAGGAAAAGGAAATATTTTTAATTTCCCATCTCACAGAACATTAAAGCAACCCACAAAATTCTTTCAATGAAAGGTAATTTGCCCTATCTCCCAATGTTAACAATCCTTTAAAACACTCCAGGAGTTGGAACTGCCTGCCTTGTTATTCCTTGTGTTGAACAACTATGTACTGTTGAAATGCTTTTAACTTTAGGTTATATTGTTTACAGACAAACAAGCTAACAAACTGGAGAGAAAACATTAGGTTGGAGGTAATAATCACACCAAATGCACTTGCATAGTTGTGGTATCAAAATTGCTGTACATATCTATTACTTAGTCCCAGAGCAGAAGAATAAACCTGAAGTTATTTCAAACTTGCAACACACAAGATACCTAACCACAGATTCCTCACTCTATTTACATAATCAATAATCCCTCCATGCTCTTTATACACTAATAATCCCCCGACACAGTTTACACAAAGGACTAAAATATATTTTTCCCCCTGAAGACATTCCTGAGTTAAAAGGACTACTTCTTATTTTTTGGGACCTATGTTTTGGCTTTTAAAGGCTCCTTTTTCTTGATCACTAACTCTCTTATTAGATAATACCAATGCTACATGACTGCATTGTTTGCTTGGAGGATTTCCTTCTTTCAGCACAAGATAGGACATAAACTCCTGTCTGGTCTTGGAAATTCTACCCTCCTTAATTTAGAGGTAATCCAAATCTTTGCTGCTGGCTAAAATCGCAGTGTGTTCCTTTCCCCTGCGATCCCTACCCTTACTACTCTATATTGGTTCCCAATTAGGTGTCTTGATTTTAAACATCTCTTCTTTGGTGAGTGTTTGCAGAGCTCTGAGATGCAGAGGAGTCTGGGTGTCATGGCGCATGAGTCACAGATAGTTTGTATGCAGGTAGAGCAAGTAATTAGGAAAGCTAATAGAATGTGAACATTTTTGTTAAGAGGAAATGAATATAGAAGCTATGCTTTAATTTTGCAGGGCACTGGTGCAACTACATCTGCAGTACTGTGTACAGTATTGGTCACCTTACCTAAGGAAGGATATAAATGTTTTGGAAGCAGTTCAAAGAAGGTTTACCAGATTTATACCTGGAATGGACATGTTCTTACGAGAAAAGGTTGGACAGACTGGGCTTGTATCTGCTGGAGTTTGAAGAGTAGGAGGTGACTTGATTGAAACATGTAAGATTGGGTGGGCTCTTGACAATGAGGTGTAGAGATCATGTTTGTTTCCACTTACGGAAAAATCTAGAACTATGGGTCACTGTTTAAAATGTGGGTGCCACTCATTTAAAACAGAGATTAAGCATAATGCTTTCCTGTCAGAGCGTCTTTGGAACGCTCTCCCTGAAAGGTGGTGGAAGCAGATTCTTTGACTATTTTAAGACAGATGTACATAGATTCTTGTTAAACAAGGGGTTGTAAGGTTGTCAGGGTAGGCAAAAATGTGGATTTGAGGTTATAATCAGATTAGCCATGAGCTTACTGAATGGCAAAGCAAGGTTGAAGGACTGAATGGCTCTTAACTCATATTTGTATGTTTCCAAATCCCTCCATAACAAACCCAAAGCACACACCCTCACCATAACCCCTAACCCTAATCTCACCCAGACCCACAACTTCCAAAGATACTGAGTTCTGGCCTCCTATGCACCAATTTTATTTGCACCACCATTGGTGGGGGTCTTCAGTTACCATTTCTCCCAGCATGTCTTCTCTCTTTGACAAACATTTGTTTATTTGATCTAACATTTCCTTCTCCTGTGGTTCATATCATACCCTGGTCTATAATGCTCCTGTGAACTAGCTTGGCATGTCTCATTGTTAAAGATGCAATATAGATTAAAGCTGCAATACTGGACTTTATTTACCCAAATCTAATTGTTGCTTTGTTATCTAAGGTTTTGAGTCCTTCAGACTCCTTTTGTACCCCTCTCACTTTCATGTTTAGTTCACTAGCACTATAACTCAGCTCAGGTTACTGATGGAGATCAGGAAATGTTGGCATAAATTGATGGCACACTCGACTTTTCCATCCTTATCTCCAGGTTATGAGGTAGGCCTTTGACTGGAGAATGTATTTGCAAAGATACAGAAAACTGTGTCTTGCCATAGTCGTGTGACTTCTCATATTTGCTTTTAGTTTAGAAAGAGAAGACCTTAAAACCTACAGATGGAACATACTGGAAGAACAGTTGAAATTGTGTGCATTTTGAGAACTGTAAGAAGCAGCCATAAATAAATAGAACAGCAGTCTGTCATTGTAAACTACTGGGTGGGTCAGGTTGACTTTGAACTTTCCTGTCCCTTCCACTGTGAAGACGAAAGGTGACATGAGACAGAATTGGAACCTCTTCCAATTTCAATGGCAAAATTATGAGCTGATCACAGAATCGAATTGAAAACCTGAACGAATGAGTATTGACTCAGTGCTGGGGGAAGGTGCCACAAGCTGTATTGCATTCTAGAACTCACCGAGGAGCAGAAAAGTCAGACTGGAGAAATATTGACAACCTTAAAGATCCATTATAACCCTTTACTAATGTTATTTATGAACAATATATTTTCAGAATCGGAGCTCAGTGAGAGTGGAAGAATACTGATCAGCATGAACCTGCACAAAGACATCTAGCTGACTCTTGCAAAGTTGATCTCATAAGAGATGGGATAGTCTTAAGAATAAGAGATTCCACCATGACAGCACATCTGCTGAGAAAAATGTACTCAAAAACTATTGTGCAAAAGCTCAGAGGTTGTTAATCATCAGTTGGGGAGAATTAATGGGAGAACTCATGAAGCCTTAGTGACAGTCCAGGCCTAGCAAAAACAACACAATGGAAAAAGAAAAGAGGAAATACTTACAGAAAAGACAAGAGAAATCAGGCCAGAACACAGGATGGAAATATTGCAGCGGACACCACAGGAAAAAAAATCAAAAAAAAAAACACGCCCAGTGTGGGGAAAGTAGTGTTCAAACTACAACAAGCTGATTCACTTTATATGCAAGCATTTAGTTTTAAAAAAGTAAAACAAGGCTATAAAGATTGTTGCTGGAGAGATGTTGAATGACACCATCTGGCTTAAAGATGATAAATGGAGTATGACTGGTAAAATGGTGGCTGCAGAAGGACAGCATCAACGATAGGCACTGTACTATGTGAAACATCATGTACGTCACAGATCTATGAGAATTGGCTCAAGATGATCATCTAAAATTAAAGGCTCCAAAGGCAAAGTTGAGGCTATATGATAGAATGATCCTCATCCCAAGAAGATATCAAAGCAAAGGAAGGATTGAAGATCTGAGTTCCAGATAGTATGCAAAATTCACTCTTCTTACCTGAAACATAAAACATAGAACATAGAACAGTACAGCACAGTAGAGGCCCTTCGGCCCACGATGTTGTGCCGAACTTTTAACCTCCACCCCTACCTTATACTATCATCCATATGCGTATCTAATAGCCGCTTAAATGCCCCCAATGAGGCCGACTCCACTAGCTGTTCCGGCGATGCATTCCACGCCCCAACCACTCGCTGAGTAAAGAACCTACCTCTGACGTCTCCCCTATATCTACCTCCACTCACTTTAAATCTATGCCCCCTCGTAATCGCTACCTCCACCCTAGGAAAAAGTCTCTGGCTGTCCACTCTATCCACTCTGATCATTTTGTATACCTCTATCAAGTCACCTCTCATCCTTCGTCGTTCTGAAGAGAAAAGCCCTAGCTCTCTCAACCTTTCCTCGTAAGACCTTCCCTCCGTTCCAGGCAACATCCTGGTAAATCTCCTCTGCACCTTTTCCAACGCTTCCACATCTTTCCTCTAACGAGGCAACCAGAACTTGACACAATACTCCAGATGTGGCTGAACCTGGACGAACCAGCTTTTGTATAGCTGGACCATAACTTCACGGCTCTTGAACTCAATCCCTCTATTGATGAAAGCTAACACACCACACACCTTCTTAACAACTCTATCCACCTGGGTGGCACCTTTCAGGGAACTGTGGACATGAACCCCAAGATCCCTCTGCTCCTCTACACTGCCAAGAATCTTTCCGTTAACCCTGTATTCTGCTTTCAAGTTTGTCCTTCCAAAATGAATCACCTCACACTTTTCAGGGTTAAACTCCATTTACCACTTCTCAGCCCAGCTCTGCATCCTATCAATGTCCCTTTGTAACCGAGAACAGCCCTCCACACTGTCCACAACGCTACCCACCTTCGTATCGTCCGCGAACTTACTAATCCACCTTTCCACTCCTTCATTCAAATCATTTACAAAAATCTCAAATAGAAGAGGACCCAGAACAGATCCTTGTGGTACACCACTCGTAACTGGGCACCATGTTGAATATTTTCCGTCCACTACCACCCTTTGTCTTCTAAGGGTCAGCCAATTCTGAATCCAATCTGCCACATTTCCCCCTATCCCATGCCTCCTTACTTTCTGCATGAGCCTATCATGGGGAAACTTATCAAATGCCTTCCTTAAATCCATGTGTACCACATCCACTGCTCTACCTTCACCCACGTGTTTGGTCACCTCTTCAAAGAATTCAATAAGGTTTGTGAGGCATGATCTGCTCCTCACAAATCCATGCTGACTATCACGAATCAAACTGTGCCTTTCCAAGTGATCATAAATCCTATCTCTCCGAGCCCTTTCCAATAATTTGCCCACCAATGAAGTAAGACTAACTGGCCTGTAATTTCCGGGGTTATCCCTATTCCCTTTTTTGAAACGAGTCTAAAGCTTGGACTGGCAACCCTACATGTGCCTGAAGAAATTTATAGAATATTTCAAGCATCTAAGTTATTGACCACTGTTCAGATCCTAAAAGATTATAAAGACATTTGAACAGGTTTTGGATATCTCCTAGGTGATTATCACAAAGTGAATGAGAGCATGAAACTAATTCAGTACTGCTAAGGAAAGTTCCAGATGCTCTCAATTCTATCCTGAAAGGCAAGGTGAGGGAGTAATCACAAACGTGACAGCTTCTATAACCTGGAAGTGTAACACAAGCAGTGTAACAACCTGGAAAGCTGAGAGTGAGCGTAGATCCAAAAGGATTTCAAAGTTTTGAAGAGATCTCACTACCCTGGACAACCTTTGAAGAAATTTGGCCAAATGGGCCAAGGCAAAGGTGTTTGCTTTCCTAGTTGCAAAGGACAGTGACTGGATGCATATTTAAAATAATATTTCTATGGACATCATCACCCTGTTCCAGATTGTATCTCAGGTTTGGTATACACTACAAAAATAGAAATATTTCTTCAGTTCTTAAGGCGTCACATTGAGCAACATGTTGAATCAATGTGTGAAATTCAACACTAGATGCTACAGGACATTCATCTCTTTAGTAGAGAATTTCTTTGTGAAAGTTTTGCAATATATTGCAGGCAACAGGGCAGCAACTGACCCACTGCAGGTAGACAGTTAGAATTCACAGCTGGGTTAACGGCTAAGGACAATATATCCTCAATTAGCCTGGCTTCCCTTTAGGCAAAGTGCGTAGGTCTCCTCTCTGCCTTCTCCCGATTGTATAGCTGCCATCTAAAATTTGCTGCAAGCCACAGTACTCCCCTCAAGTCATCCATTTCCAGTAAATGATGCCCCTGTCTTCTAGCTGGCTGTGCAATGCAAGTTATTGACAGCTAGACTTCATTTCCAAAGAGGAGGAAGGATTTCATACTGAAAGTGCTGTACCTACATAATTGGCTTCTCTAATAACATCAAAACCTAAGCCTGAACGAGTGCCATAAATGGAATAAAACATAAAATGGAATGGATTTTAATTGCTTACTTCTTCTAAATCTAAAACACAACAAAGATGGCAGGAGAGGTGATGTGTTGCAGCTGTAGCATATGGACACTACTGAAAACCTGTATGATCCACTGCAACCATATCTGTAATAACTGTCTGCAGCTCAAGGAATTTTTGCCTCAGAGTGACACTGCAATGCATCAGGGAGTGGGAAGTTGCCTGGGTGTTTTGTTCCAGGAGACCATCAGATCTCTTAGGTTAGGTACAAGTCCAGCATCTTAAAACACATTGGAAAATTGGACACTTTATTAAGCTGCCGAGCATGAATTTTAACTATTATGAAATGAGTAAAATAAATTTGTCCTCATGCTTGGCTAAGTGCTGCATTGGTGCAAAGGCATTCCCAACTAGTTATTAGGTTTCACGTGTCTATCTTCACCCACACTTCGAGTGGTGTGACTGACCCTCAACTGCCCCCAACCCAGCTCGACCTGACCTGAGAATATCAAGATCCAGCATGGAGCAAGTCCTGAGGTTGCGGGTTTGAGACACCATACCTATACTTAAGATATGATCTGTGATCGGGGTAGGAGGGTGTAACAGCGAGTGAGGCAGGTATGACAATCAAGAAGGTATCAATGAAGGAGCCTCAGCCTTTGTATGTATGTAATACTTTTGATGATTTTTGTAGCTTGTATGGACAAAGCAGATACTCCAGGAAGTTTGAGCAAATTGACAATAGCTCCTCAATGCTGGGGACCATTCAAATGGGCAGAGTAAAATGGAATGTAATTTTACCAGGGGACAATATAATTCAGGAGATAGATACCATTCTCTGCAGGTGAGGGTGTGAGTTTGTGTTGCATTGCTTAGAGCATTCATAACGAAGTGGATGAATTCATGGTGCAAATACAAATAAATGTTGAGAATACAATAGCCATTACACAGAGGTACACACAAGGTGCCCACAGCCAGGACCTGAATATTTTAATGTATTTGACCTTTTGGAAGACCAGGATGAATGGTAAAAAAGGTGGTGAGGTAGCTCTATTAATAAAAATAGAAACAATCTTGGCTCAGTGGAACAAGATGCAGAAACAGTTTGGAGGGAAGACACAGTGGTAAAAGGAAGTTACTGGTGATATAGTTCATAGGCTGACAAACACTAGCTCCATTAGGCCAGAGGATAAACAAAAAAAAAAGTCTTGTAAGAAAGGTACTGCAATAATCCTGGGTGATTTAATCTTTGTTCAGAGGTTGTGGGCATTGCTGGCTGGACCAGCAATTATTGCCAATCCCTAGTTGCCCTTAACAAGGTAGCTGTTGCAGTCCATTTGATTTAGGTAGACCCACAGTGATGATGGGTAGAGTGTTTTTGGCCCAGCAAAACTGAAGGAATGGCAATATATTTCTAAGTCTGGATAGTTAGTAGCTTAGAGGGAAACTTGTAGATGGATGTGTTCCCATGTACCGGTGTCCTCAGTGATAGTGGTTATGGCTTCAGAAGGTGGTCTCTCTAGAAACTTGGTGAATTTCTGCAGTGCATCTTGTAGATGGTACATATGCTACTACTGAATATTAGCAGTGGAAGGACTGAATGTTTGTGTATGCAATGGCAATCAAGCAGGCTGGTTGTCCTGGATGGTGTTGAGCTACTTGTGTGCTATTGAAGCTGCACTCATCCAGGAAAATGGAGAATATTCCATCATACCCTTGACTTTGGCCTTGTAGCTGGTACATGGTTCAGTTTCTGATCAATGGTAACTCCCAGGATGTTGATAGTGGGAGTTCAGTGATGGTAATGCCATACAATACCAAAAGGCAATGGTTATATTCTCTCTTGTTGGTGATGGTCATAACTTGGCACTTACGTGACTTGAATATCACTTGACACTCGTCAGCCCAAATTTGAATTTTGTCCAGGTCTTGCTGCATTTGAACATGGCCTGCTTCAGTATCTGAAGAGTCATGAATGGTGCTGAACATTGTTCAATTGCCAGCAACGTCCACACCACTGACCTTACTACGGAGTGAAGGTCATTGATGAAGCAGCTGAAGTTAGTTGGTTCTCTGGCACTACTCTGTGGAGATATCCTGAAGCTGAGATGACAGACCTCCAACAACCACAACCATCTGCCTTTGTGTTAGGTATGACTCCAATTGGTGGAGGGTCTTCCCCCACTTCCATTTTTGCTAGGGCTCCTTGATGCTGCACTCGGTCAAATGTGGCCTTGATGTCAAAGGCTGTCACTCTTACCTCCCCTCTGGAGTTTAGCTCTTTTTTCTATGTTTGAACCAAGACTGTATAGACATCAAGAGTTGAGTGGGCCTGGCGGAACCAAAACTGGGTGTCAGTGATTGTTATTGCTGAGCAAGTCAAGCTTGATAGTACTGTTGATGACCCTGCCGTTATTTATTGATGATTGAGAGTAGACAATGGGATAGTAATTGGCCGGGTTGGATTTGTACTGCTTTTGTGTACAGAACCTACCTTGTCAATTTTCTACATTGTCTGGTAGAAGTCAGTTGGACTGGAACAGCTTTTCTAGGGCTGCACATTCTGGAACAGAATTCTTCAGTACTTTTACCAGAATGTCGTAGGGACCCACAATCTTTGCAATATCCTGTGCTATCAGCTACTTCTTGATATCACATGGAATGAATCAAATTGGCTTAAAACTGACAGCTGTGATACCAAGGACCTCCAGAGGAGGTTGAGATGGATCACCCACTCAGCATTTCTGGCTGAAGATTGTTGCAAATGCTCAGCCTTATTTTTTGCACCGATGTGCTAGGCTCCCCCATCATTGGAGGATGTGGACATTTGCGGAGCCTGGTCCTCTCGTGACTTGTTTTAATTGTCCACCACCATTTGCAACTGGATGTGGCAGGATTGCTGAGCTTAGATCTGATCGGTTGGTTGTAGAATCACTTAGATCTGTTTGTCACTTGCAATAGTCCTGTTTTGTAGATGCACCAGGGGTCTGGTGCTGTTTCTCATGTGCTCTACTGCACTCTTCATTGAGCTAGGACTGATCCCCTGGCTTGATGGAGGATATGACAGGCCACGAAGTTGCAGATTGTGTTGAAGTGCAATTCAGCTGCTAATGGTCCACAGCATCTCGTAGGTGTCCTCTCTTGAGTTACAAGATCACTGTAAGTGCCACACTATGATGGAGGGTATCCTCCAAGTAAAGCTGCAATTTTGTCTCCACCAGTTCTGTGGAGTGATCACTCTTACTGATAGTGTCATGGCAAGAAACGCCTGTGGCTGGGGGACTGGAAAGAATGAAATCAAGTATGTTTTTCCCTCCTGTTCGTTCCTTCACCATCTGCTGCAGACCCAGTCTAGCAGCTATGTCTTTTAGAACTGAACCAGGTCAGCTAGTAATGATGTTGTTGGGTGTATTGTACTCAAATGTGGCAACAGTACAAAACAAATAGGAAAGTAAGTTGCCAGGATGATACAAAGAGCCTGCAAAGGAATATAGATAGGTTAAATGAGTGGATAAGAATTTGGCAGATGTAATATAATTTGAGAAAATGTGAGGTCGCCCACTTTGGCAGAAAGAATAGAAAAGTAGACTATTACTTCAATAGAAAAAGACTGCAAAATGCTACAGTACAGAGGAATCTAGATGTTCTCGCACATGTTAATAAGCAGGTACACCAAGCAATTAGGAAATCAAATAAAATATTGGCTCTTATTGTGAGGGGAACGATGTGTGTTTGAATGTTACTGGTGATGGGAGGGTGAAGCGTAGTAGTGGAGGCAGGAAAAGTGGACATTACTTTGCTTTGATCTTAATGAAAGGCAGAGTAGGTTTGAGGTGCCTAACGGCTGACTGTTGCTCCTATTTTTCATGACCATACTATCTTATCCCCATTGCATCCATTCACTGTCGTAATGACTGACAGAAGAACTGAGGAACATCTGTGAAGAGGAGAAATAGATTGTTTCATAGTGAAAAAGAAAATGACCCACTCTGCCCAGTGACAGGCAGGCAGATTCCTAAGTCTTTGAGCAATTTATGCACCCTGTCCCCATCCAAATCCCCAAACATACACTTGTACATGAAACAGTGGGCAACCTGAAACTAAACTCTGGAGCTCGGACATTCTCTGCTTAACTGGCTAAAATAAAACTAATTGCAAGAGTAAAAACTGCTTCAATATTATTTACAGATCAATTGAGAGACTATGGTCATTCGTCAGTGATGATAAATTAAACCTTTGGCTTAAGGATTGCGAAAGGACACAAGGGGGTGTGTGTGGTACCAGACAGTGCAATCCTCAGCCCACATGGAGAGACCCTTGTGCAGTCAATGAAAGCAGTCAGCAGAAATATGATGCAATGCCCCATGTACAAATGGATGAATGCAAGTGTAGCTGTCAAAATACAATAAGGAGGTCTTACCCTGTAAAGCAGCATATGCTTTTTCCAATGACGTTATTCTTCTAGGTGCTTGAATTTGGAGAAAGCAGAGAATAAAATAAAAAAGCAACAATTTCAGTTACAAGCTCAGACCCCTATTAGAAAAACAATAAAATATGTAGCTCCTATTATTTTACTCTGGACTAAATGGGATTGATCCATTTACTCAAACTCCATGTCATAGTAAAGTGAGAACCAGTCTCACTGAGTGGACTATTATACACCATAATGATATTTAAATCACCTTCAAAGTGAAGTTAATTAGGCACCTCATCAATCAACCCAATTTAATGATGGCTGGTTTAGTTGGTTTTCAAGTTCATCTCTGCTGAGATGGTATACCCAACTGCCATGCGATGTTCCATGTGTGGTTTCAACTCACCCAACTCAGATGAGCAATTTGGAGTGATTCACAATCATGAGTTTCCAGGGGTGTCACATTAACTGGGGCTAATCGCACTCAGATTGCACCTCTTTCTGACTGAAGCAGAAACAGCTTTGACCTCAGACAATGATTGCTGAATTTGAGTTCAAGGAACTTACTCGAAATAAAACAAGGTCAAAACAAATCCTGTTCCAGGGAATGTTCCCACAGCAAAATGAAGTGTGATTCCATTCTGGTTTCACTCATTATTGGATACTGAAAGATTTGATGACCTGACAAGCATTGGCAAGCTTTTGGAATTTGCTTCAGTAAAAAGGTGCCCACAACTGGATTCCATTATTAAGAAAATCCCACATGACAGCTACTTATTTTTAGCAATACACTGAGCAACAAGCTTGGGTGGACTGAACACTTTTTCGTTAAATTTAGTTTATTGCATAAACATCGATGCAATTTTGGTATGGTAGGAATTAGAGCTTGGTGCAGTCAAGGGCACAAACTGTGGTGTCTTGAATGAGTTAAAGTTCTGGAAGTCAGAAGCAAGGAGGTTGGCTTAGAGAGCATTAGGAAAAGCCAAAGTAAAGGCATGGATGAGACTACCAGCAGTGGTGAAATTTAGGAACAGCCTAGAGTGAAAGTAGATAAGATGACCCCCAGATGCTTGTATTGTTCTTGGAGGATGAATTGACACTACAAATATTTAATGGCAACCAAACCTAACACAAAACTGGCAAGAGACAAGCAGCGTATGTACATATGAATTGTAGGACTGAGATTAGTGCTATCACTACAAGCCATGGCATGTTATAAGTTTTGTAGGACAACAGAAAACAAATACAAGTCATGTGAACAAGGATGCTGATTGAGCATACATGGGTTTGGGGATGGTACTAAAACATGTTTCAGGTCCGGGACAATTGGAAGGCAATAAAATGTGGCCCAAAGAACTTCTCAAAACTATTGTTAAATGTTACACTAAGACAAGAGAATACAGAATCATGAAACACAAGAAACTATTGGGTTCATCCAGTGTCATTGCCAGCTCCTTGTTCTCCAGTCAGTTCTATTCTCCTGGCTTTTCTGTACAGTCCTGTAAATTTTCTTTTACAAGTTATTTTTGAATCCATTCCCACCGTTCTTTCAGGCACCCATTCCAGATCATAATAACTCAGTCAGTAATAACAAAATCCTCATCACAATTCTTTTGCTAATTCCTTGAAATCCATATTCTCTTGCTATGAACTGTTCTGTCGCTGAGAAGAGTTGCTCAATGGAACAATTACTCATTTCAACAGTTTCCCCAAGATCTCATGGCCGAATCAGCTCATTCTTACTGTCTAAACAAATAATCCCAAAGAACTGAGAATCACGGAGATCAGACAAAACCAGAAATTGCTTGAAAAACTCACCAGCTCTGGCAGCATGTGTGGAGAGAAAGCAGAGTTAACGTTTCAGAATGGAAGTTCTGAAGAAGGCTCACTGGACCCAAAATATTAATTCTGTTTTCTCTCCACAGATGCTGCCAGACCTGTTGAGCTTTTCCAGCAACTTCTGTTTTTGTTTCATTTTTATTGTCTTTTGGCTTGTATTCTGAGTGAGGAAACTGTTAGTTGCTCTGCCTGTTTAGTTTGTTTTACAAAGGAAGAAGTTCTGTTAAATACATGTTTTGATCAATGTTGCTTTCTCTTGCATAAGTTGCACTGGATCAGAAATCCAGAGGCAAACGAGGTATCAACTCATGAGAAGACAGTGTCAGGATCACTGGAATCAGGGTATGGCTGCAATGTCTCAAGAAATGTAATAATCCTACTAGAATTGAGGTGAGGATACTGTTCTCTGTTCACCCCGCAGCCTCATAACAGCAACAATGATAGGATTACAAACTCCTTTCACCACTCCTTTCAATCTCCAACAATTACTACACCTCATTTCACTACAGTTTCACTACACCACACTTCCCACATCTCACACACTATCAGCTGTTCTATCACAATAATTACAATCTCCAAGTAGCTCACATACCTCTCACTAATATACACTACCTATCTTGTGGGAGAAGATGGTATGGAATTCAGGGCAGCAACATAGGTGTGGAAGAGGAAGAGCTCACGTGTGCACTCTTACCTCCTCAAAGAAAGACTCCTTGCTACCATGGACAGGGGCAGAGTTGTACCTGCGGTTATTCAACAACATCTTGTATTAATAAAACATGGCAGAAAAGGCCTCAGGCCTTTATAAACAGAAAACGTAACCATGGTCAGGAATTCCCAATCCCATTTCTGTCACAGTCCATTTCCATTGTAGGAAGAGCCTTAACCTTTAGTGACAGAGTTACAAATTTATGTGGGAGAGATAAAGGTCATGGAGGGCAGAGATGGTCTGTAGAACAGTCAAGTTGTGCAGTTAGTTAGATCCTCAGCCCTTTAAAAATTAGACAAAATGCCTGCCCAGGTCAGTGAGCACTGAAAAAAAATCTGTTCCAGTAGTTATAATAACTGGTTTTGATACTGTCACAAGGACTACCATTAGATCGTTATTAATACTTGGCTGGTTTCAACAACCTACAATTATCCCAGCAGAGGATTGTCCATTTATAGTTTGAGTGACAGCTTAAAGAGGCAGTTAAAGGATTAGATGCCTTTGATTTGAGTTTTATGAATACAAACCTGTTATAGCTTAATAAGGAATTAAGTATTTGAGGGTTTTTAAAAGTGTTGAATGGGCTTTCATAAATGGAAGTTAAAAGACAGTAGTGCATATTTAATTTTTTTAATTTCAACTCCACTTGGCTGTGTTGGTCTGCTCTTGGGACATAGCTGATGAGTTTGCACGGAGGATTTATAGGGCAAAGAGTGGTGGGTGGGGGATAGGTTGGCATACATGATGCATGGGACTATTAATGGGTGATGAGGTGTGATGAGTAGGGGTTAGAGGCCTATTTAACAAAACAACTCAGACAAAATCCCAGGAAATAAGGTGGATGGTTTAAACAGATATAACACAGTGTGGAGCTGGAGGAACACAGTAGGTCAGGCAGCATCATAGGAGCGTCTGAAGAAGGGTCCCAACCCAAAACGTCAGCTTTTCTGCTCCTCTGATGCTGCCTGGCCTGCTGTGTTCCTCCAGCTCCACACTGTGTTATCGCTGACTCCAGCATCGGCAATTCTTACTATCTTGGGATGTTTTAAACACCTGGAAGCCCTGGTGGTCACCCCTTGACTGTGCTCTGACAATATCCCACATACGCCCTCCCTCACTGAAAGCAAGGCAATTCTCCTTGGACACGTAAATTCGCCTCAGTGGCAAAAACATGTTGCACAAAAATCAAAGAGGTTTTAAGAAATGTCTTACAGGAGGAAAGGGAGGTAGGGAAGTGGAAAGATTCAGGGACGAAATTCTACAACTTAGGACCTTGGCAACCAAAGGTACAGCAGCCAACAGTGCAGTCTGTAAAAATGGAGATGCTTAAGAGGCCAGAATGATAGTGTGGACATGTCAGAGGATTGTGGGACTGGAGGAGATTTAAATTGAGCCAAGGTAGGTCATCAATTATAGGTGTGAAAGGTTGTGATGTGCATTCAAACTTTGGTGGAGGTATTGTGCAGCAATTCTTCAACCTGATCATTGTATCCCTTTGGACATCCTTCCATCCCATACACACTGTAGAATAACCATCTAGAATCCAATTCTTCCTATGCTTCCCACCACATGCTAATTCATGTTCCTTTCAGCACTGAGAATATGGAAGCCCTTGTACCCCCTGAAAAAGTGTAGGCAAGTCTTCAGGAAGAAGCACTGTCACTCAACCAGATTGTCAGAACCAGCCCAGACAGTAGTACACTTTGCAGGCTGGTTTCCTGCACATTGTGATTCACTGGATCCAAGTTTACAGGAGCTGGAGAAGGGGGAAGAGGATGGCACAGGTGCCAGTATACCAGTGGGCAAGGCTACTACTGACTTTGCTGCACAGGATGTGGTCAGGGTGTCTAGGCTACCAAAGAGGCTAGTGGAAGTCGAGCAGGAAATGCCAGACACATTGGGCAGGCTATTAAACAAGACCTCACACGCAACCTCCTGAGACAGGGAGGAAGTCAGCTCCAAATTACCTCAAGGCTTCAAACAAATCATGGAGCCAATACTTTCCAGTGTGGACTGAGTAGTCAGCTCCATTAGTACCACAGTGAAAGCCACCATTATGCTGCCTGTTCTGACAACCTCCTCACTCAGAAGGGAGGAAAGAGTAAAGAACTTCAATATTTATATCGTGCTGCTCACAATCATAGGGCAAAATGTTTCACAGCCAAAGGATTGCAAAGAGTAGTCACTGTTGGAATGCAGGAAACAGTTCAGACAGTTTTGACGAAGCGTCATAGATCTGAAAGTGTGACCCTACCTTCTTCATTTCGTTGAGTGTTTCCAGCATTTTCTGTTTTTATTTCAGATTTCCAGCAGCATTTTGCCTTCTGAGGATCTTGAAATTCTTTTGCGGGGACACAGGCAGCCAGCGGCACTGGGTGAGGATAAGGTTGATGAGTGTGCAGGCCTTGTGGGAAATGCAGAGTTGTGGATTAGCTGAATGCGTAGAGGGTGGAAGCAGAGAGGCCAGTGAGGAGGGCTTTAAAGAAATCACTCTTCAAGATGAAGATAAAGTGGGCCTGTCAGGTGGTCCATAACGTAAGGGAGCACTGAAGGCCTGGCACCTTGCATTGTTGGGCATGGTTCACTGAGGCCTGTTCCATGCCCAACAATGCTCCAAACACACGGCTGTGACAACTGAAAGATTCACCCCCACAAAATGCCCAGGAAAATTCAATCATGCAGGTGGCCAAAGAGAGATCCCAAAAATAGAATGGACAGAATCTGTGGGGAGCTGCCCCTCCAGTCGCAGGCTCTTTCGCTCTTCCATTTGTTGCTGGAAGGCTCACAGTAACACGAGAGAAGCAGCCTGCAACTGGAGGAGGTGGGCGGCAGCAGTGAGCGAGACTGCCATGTCCGCGGCAGGAGGACAGGGGTGGGCGAGAAGCAAGGCCGGTGCTTAGGGACCCTTGGAGGAGGGACGTGAGGCTGCAAAAGGCAGTGAAGAGCTGCAAACAGGGGAGAGCAGCTGCTAAGAGGAAAGATAGGCTGCCAATGAATGTGGGGGAGGGCGCTGTATAGAGGGTCTGTCAAGGGAGGAAAACAAGGGATTGTGGGACTGTGACAGGGGGTTGCACTGACAAGGGAGGGGGGGGGGGGGGGGGGGAAGAGGAAAAGAAAAAGGGTCCATAAAGGGGAGAGAACAGAATTAAACCTTTTAACAATGGAATATTCAGCTATGTGGGAACCAGGAAAACTTGAATTCACCAAAGTAATGAATTTCTTACAAACGATGTTAATGACCGTCTAGATTTTGTTTTAAACCAGACTGAGACAAATGCTCAGAAAATGCATTATTAAAGTGTTTTTTTTCAAAGAGCACAGGAGCTTTGAACATGTGATGAGGCCATGAAGGAGTCAGTTCTTACAGACTGGAGAATCTAGCTTATGCCTGACATAGTTCCAGGGCTATTATATGGGGGAAAATATAGTGAATGCTATTGGAATGAACATTAAATTGGATAATTTAATATTAACAGTTTTATGATCAGAAAAATTTGCACTGCGTATTATCTATTGCATCTCAGAAATGCCTCATAAATTGTGAATTATTTAATACAGTGACTGTATTAGAGAATTATGCATCCATTTAGCTGTGACCTCACAGTCCACAGAAACCATGTTTATGGCCTTTTTGCTTGTGGAAGTGAGTCAGGGTCATGTCCACAAAACCACATCTTCACAAAGCTCTATTTTATTGTTTACATTTTAAGGTTGACTTTTATGGACTAAACATGGCTTCTGCCAATCATAGAACGTAATTTCTGGAAAGTTTCAATCAGCAGTTGTCAGGATTGAGCTCAGTCCTCATCCTCCTGGAGTTTCATAGCCTTGCATCTGGGGCGATGCAGCCTCCACTGTTCTTTTGTGTTTGCAGGCTGCAACTGACTGAGAAAAAAAGACAGCCTGAAGTGGTGCCAACAAACTAACATCTATCTCATACAATGTCCAATAGGTTTTGACATGGACTAGAAGATTAACCTTGTTATACCTGTAGAGGTGTTAATAGTCCCATTGATCACTAAAGGTGAATACTGAACCCCTGTCCTGAGGGAGAGAGACAAATGTTTAAACTGGAACTGACTCCTTCATGGCCTCATCACATGTTCAAAGCTCCTGTGCTCTTTGGAAAAAAAAAACTTTAATAATGCTTTTTCTGAGCATTTGTCTCAGTCTGGTTTAAAACAAAATCTAGTCTGTCATTAACATCTGACCAGTGACAACAACTAAACCTCAGACTTAGCTAAGCTTGGCTCCCATCTAAATCCCCTTCAAAACCTAGTTTAAGGAGAAAATGCCTTTGCCCGATTGTCAAAGTCTGTACACCAAATGATTATTGTGATATACCTTCATCAACTGTAAAGTGAATTCTGTAACTTTCCAACTGCACCCACCTGAAACTGAGGTGGGTTTTTCTTTATGGAAAAGATCTTAACTGGACACCAATTTTGGGACTCTGACAAAAATCATGCGAATTAATGTCCAGATCTTTAATTTCTGTTTTTGACATTATTCTTAGCTGGAAACTTTTTCCTTTCTTTACCTCCCACTCCCCTCATTGTATGCTTATGTGTGCATGTGTTGTGACAATCAACTCCCAAGTTTGAATGCATAATTAAAACATACTTCATTTTCAGGGTAAGAGAGAATTTGTTGAGGGTCATTTTTAATTTGTACTTAACATACAGAGAGTTGGGGGAAATATGTCACAGCCCACATCAGATAAATGTCCATCCTTATAGAGGAAAAGAAGAAACATTTGAAAAAAACATATATCCCTCTGGACAGAAGAGGGGAAAATAAAATAATTCAATTAAATTATCTCCCTTTCCCATCTGTAACAGTTAAGTTTAAAAACAATTGTTGCTAACTTATGCTTGTTGTCCTGTGCCAATTTCAGTGTGTATTAAGTATAATAGATTGATGATGATTACTGAGGATAATAATGAATTCTTCTAATTCTGCTTCTGTGCAAGTGCAAATACCCAATCGTTCATTACACATACAGAAGGTAATGTCACTATACGATTACATCACCTCATAAAAGAGTGAGAGAGATTGAAAAAGGAACGCTTGAAAACCAGATTGTAGCCCTTGAGAAAATCTCAGGGGGAACCCTCAAAAGTAACATACTTTGATCTCTGATATCCAATATGCATTGTATCTGAAATTGTAGTCTAGAAGCATTTTGAGCATTCAGAGCCTGAAGGCAGATTGTGTTAGACTGATTAATGTTTCATACAAATTATGGAAAGCTCTGAAGGGCCTCTGATCTCCTTCAAGTACTTTTTCATTTAAAAAAAATCTGCAGCCTTTACCTTTTACTTGTTTTTCTCCTTAAAAATAATGTAAAGCTTTGAGTGGTTTCTTAGAACAAAAAAGCTTTAATCATTTCTTTAAAACTACTTCCATCTGCCACATCACTCTCTTGATTCAGGGACATTTCATACTGTCAAATGTATATGGACATTGCTGTGTTTAAACAAGGTTATGGAGATGGTGGCTTAGACAGAGTCTGAAAGGAGGTGATAGTTGTGGAGGAAGCTCAGAGATGGTGGTGAGGAGGAGACCCAAAGAAGACATGCAACTTGGTTAAGATGCTTCTTTTGTGCAGATTTGGGATTCCTCCTCATCTTGCCTATCCATACTGGCCCTGACACCTCGAACCTGGAAATGCTGGAAGATGCTTCCAAGTGGTGATAACATATTCCTGTGGAAGCTATCAGGGAATAAGGATCAGTCCTGCAGCCCGTACTGACAAAGCACATCCAAGGTCTGGGATGTGTTCACAGCTGACAGGGTAACATCTGAATTCTGACTTCACCATGTCCTTCCAAGCCACGTCAGATAAATTTCCACCCACAGTCACCATTTTTGCACACGCTATTCAAGCCTTCCGTTTCCCCACAAACAATATGACATGATCCTGTAGTATAATCATGATTGAGAACAAGATTGAATAACCAGTCAAACGGTCATTCAGCTAACTAGTAATTTGAATGGTTCAAATGTTATCACCACAAGCACCAAATAATCCGGTCAAACAAATGACAATGGCCATTTACCATGGTTTTACACACTGATCATTTTCACAGCAACCTTCCTCCCTAACAACTTATGTGGGATCTTCCCAGAAGACCACTCCTGGTTACTTTGTAGTATGTGCCCACTCTGCCATTTTGTGCTGCTCACTAAGGATTGTTTGAGGTAGTTCACTGTCACCAATCCACCTTTATCTTGGGCTTATCTAGAGATTAGTGAAGGATACTCAGCTGTACAATATCTACAGAAGAGACACTGTTAGATACTAAGTTAACTGCACAATAGCAATAAATACAGCTACATTTGGTTAGGTACAATTATTAGGACCTTAGGGAACTCTTAGAGATCTACAGAGATGGAGTACAGCTCCCAAAGATTGTGTGTGATATCAGTAAAATGAGTGGAGCCAATATAACATGACCATTAACCCCTTCACCACAATTCCCTTACACAATGCTTCATGCTATCCAATCTCAAATGAAACAGTGAGGCACGTTGAGTTTCTAATTAGACCAAGTGATAGCAACCTTCACAGAGTGCATCAACCTCAATATCTTCTTTTTGGGAAGATACATTTCGCATGTTTTCTAATTGCTATATAGGTTCTGCTTCCAAGTGGGGAATGCAAGATGGTGCTCACTTTCTCTAGGGACAGAGGTGGTCCAGTGCTTATTTTGCAGGGTCAGGAGATAGCCCAGCAGCTACAAGTGCTATAGGGCTTGAAATGGTAGCTGCTTTAGTTTAATGCATTCCTTGGAGCAAGTCAGTGATCTACTGTGGATGGGGCACCAATCCGAGAACCAGCTCCTGCCATTCAGCTGTTGTTGGGCTCAGTCTGCATACCCACACAAGACCAATCCATTTTCCTGTCAGTCAGAGACAATGTTAGCTATTATCCAGTGAAGCACAGCCCATAATACTTCCAGTGAACCATGCTGAAGATTTTTCTGAGCTTTATTATTGTCTACTAAGTAGAGTAGAAGACTTTTCTTACATTGGTCAGGCCTCCAGCACACAATCCTATCTATGTATACACCAACAAGCTTTGAGAGGATCAGATATTTTGTCAGCTCTCTCTGTCTTATGTCTCACTCAAAGAGAAGGTCAATCTTATGAATTTGTGCTCTCAATGGAAGTCTTCTCCACCACAAGTGCACATTGGGAATAAGGATTTGGGAATTTGTTTCTGGGACATGTTACCTGACCTCATCTACACCAACGAGGGAGAACTGGCAGTGTAACTGATCTGCAATCACCTTCTAGGGTCTCAAATACTAACACCAAGGATCCCCCTTTACCACAGTCCCTCAGAGAAGCAACTTTATGAATTTACTATGACTACCCAGGGTTACGATACAATGGATGTAGATAGTAACTTTGTGTCCTTACCAGGTTTGGGAATGAGTCCTTGGAAAGGCCTGTAAAATGACAAAAGCGTACAAGTTTTACAAGAGTGTGAAACCATTCATCTGAATGTAGTGTGACTGAGCCTGTGAGGACATCAGAAAAATGAAAAATTTGGCCCTTTAAGCCTGGTTAGCAATTCATTAAGACCACAGTCAATCTTCTGCCTCAATGCCACCTTCGTACATTATCCGTGTTATTCTTTGACTCACCCTATCACAACCATTTTTTAAAAAAGAATTATAATCACTGCAACTACGCTGAGGTCTGGAGTACCGCACACTGTTTTGGTTGTGTTACTAAGGAAGGATATAAACCTGTCCTAAAGAAAGTGCAAAGATGAACAGACTGGTTCCTGGTTGAGTGCATTGGCCAACGAGGAAAGATCAAGTCGACCACTCCTTGGATGTTAGAATAACGTGAGATAATCTAATGGATATCGATAAATCTATCATGTCTGTATAAAATACACTCAACAACAGGGCATCTACCACGCTCTAGGTTAAAGATTTACAACCCTTTTGAATGAAGCAATTTCTCCACTCCTTGGTTCTAAATGGATGACCCTTCATTCCATGTCTGTGACTGTTAGTTCCAGACTCCCATGCCAGGGAAAATATCCTCCAGTATCCACTGTCAGGTTCCTTTCAGATTTTATATATTTGTGGTAGATCAGTGGAAGAGCAGAGTGTGTATAATTCTGGTTTCCACACCATAGCATGTTGAAACAGTGGGGAAAGTGCAGTACACATTCACTTGGACGGATAGATGGAGAAATACCAGTACAATGAAATACTTGACAAATTGCAGTTGTTTTTGTCAAAGCAGAGGAGCTCACAGGGTTAGTTTGATAGAGGTTACCTGGTTATGGTGAATTTGATTTTGTCGGCCACGGCCAAGATCCTCTCCAGGTTCTGGGATCCGAATGTGCAGGGTTTTCGAAATGGAATGCCAGGTGGAAGCCCTTCGATTATAACAGAGCCAGGGTTGCTTTTTATCCGTTTATATGGAACTTGCACAGGATATTTTATACCTAAAGCTTCTCCTATAAATAACAAGAAGTGAGGCAATCACATTCACAGCTCTGCAATGTTTATGGAGTGTACAAACCAACATAAACAAGGACTGACACAGATGACTGGGACACAGAATGATGACACACATGATGAATTACCAAACTCAGCTGCTGTGTTGAAGGGAGCACCAAGCAACAGTTAGGTAATTCTCTACCTCATCTTATTCAGTGTTCAACAGTGAGGGGGGAAAAGAACTGTATCCTTAACATTACTACAGATGAGACAGTCTAGCTTTATGATCAACTCAGAATTTATTAATAATGTATCTGCAAAGTAACAATTAACTTTGAGTGGTCTTAATCAAGGACATGGAATTTGTAACACTGCTGAGAAACTTATTGAAATATGAGCTTAAAAATGATTACTGTGATGCTACTGTTTAATATGCGTCTGCATTCCTCTGTCCATTATGTTCGCAGAGACATTGGGCGTGTCTCCTGCCTGTAGAGACACTGCTGCAGTTAAAACAATACAAAACTGACCACACTTCTAAAGTACTGGGGTGACAGTGAAGGGCTTTGAAAATTCCTGAGGTTGTGACAGGTGCTATACAACTACAAGATTTTACTTTTGCCTTCCTTCCTTTCGCTAAGTCTGAATCCTGCCCAGCTGGGGAAAGGTACAAACTTGTCCTTAAGCAAAATATGTGAAAGTTGAAACTCTGGAGGGAATACAATGAAGAAAATAATTCATTTGCTAATGGACCAATGAATAGCATAACTCATATACTCTTTGACTAAGTTCATGCTGCCTAATAAATTCCTTCAAGCAATGACATCTATCTTCTGATTGTGCAACTGATGTGCCATTGGATTCCTCTGCATTAAAGGTGCTACATGAATGCAAGCTGCTGTTGTTGCCCTCTGTCCAAGTTTATGAAGATCTATAAAATACTAAAATGAAACCTCTACTCTTGCACTGTCCACTTAGCATGATTTATGCAACCCTCCACACTCTCTTCCTCACTCTCTCCAAAGCAGGTGAAAGAGGGAGTAACATATCAGGATATTGTAACTTGGTCCCACTATTTGCAACTACAAACAGAGCAGCTGTTCTGATTTAAACTCATCCACCAATGATTTAACAGTGCTGAATGCGACCCTTCCCATGTCCCCATTACCATATTTGCGATTGAACAGGTCCTGGACTTGCTCCCGTAGATTATTGGCAATGTCCACTCTCGTGAGCTTTGCATCATAATTTTCTGCAAAATAAAAATTTCCAGAACTAGAGTTGGGCTCCCACAGACCATCGAGTCAAAAATACAGATGTCCCCCAGGAACAGACATCCACCTTTTACATAAGTCACTTTACAAGGTCCTTGAGCAGGATCACATTGGTTACTGTCTTGAGTTTTACCTGGTCATAACAGAAAACATGGGGTTACCAGTATTTGCACCACCCTAGACTGAATAGTCATGGGCCTAGAGCACTGGGTTTTATAATACAGTTGACAGGAGTTTACCGACTCATTGTTTCCGGGCCAATTTATTTCCTCAACTGGTGCATAACAATTCTCACAAGCTCAAAGGATAAGTACTGGAGCAAACAGCAATGCAAATTGCCTTCAGCAAGACCCCAGGGCAGTGCTTCCCAAAATTACTTCCAGGGCAATCCTACCTTAATGCCTTAGACCTTGTGTAATCCCAGAATGGGTTGATGAGCAATTTGTGGGCCGGGGGTGGGGGGGAGTGGAGTTTCAGTCAAGTAGTGGTGGAGTTGCGGGGTTTTGGCTGGCAGGTTTGGGAGGCAGGAGTGGATGAACAGAAACTGAGTGGGGGAGGGGGTAGCGGAGTTGATGTACTCAGATAATTTTTGGCTGCACAAGCAACAATCAGGGCCAAGAGAGCAGTTCATTAGGACAGACTCACCAACAAAATAAACACAAGGATTGAAAAGGGCCACAAGGCTCAGAGACATGGATAGGAAGGCCCATCTTCTATTAGTAGAATCAATGACCAAGGGCCATAGATTTAAGAGATAAAAGGCTAAGGTGAGAGTTGAGGAGAAACTTTTTCACTCAGAGGATGGTGGGAACACATTGCCTCAAAGGCTGGTTCAGTCAGAAACTCTTGTAACATTTAAGCTGCATTTAGACAGCCTCCAAGCCATATGTGAAAACTGAAACATGGGATTAGTGGAGTCACGTCTTTGCCAACTGGCACAGAGATGATAAATGGCGTCCCTCTATGCTGTAAACCTCCGAGTCCTGCCAGATATCACTCTCAGCTCCACATGAACCCAGTGTTGCATTAAAGCTCACGACACCAAAAATCTCACCTCTCAACCCCCAGTGGGGTCACAAGCCTTGTCCTAGAGGCTAGTTCGGCGTTGAAGTCAAATCCATCCTTGGATAATGGATTAGGTTTTATTCTCAAAGGAACATGGCTACAGCCACACCAAAACTGTCAATTGTGTTACGTGGTTAAGTTTCAGAAATAGCTATTACTAACCCACTTGCCTGAATATCTAGCATCAGCAGGAATCAAAGCCCCTATCTCCTCCAGCCCCCCTGTGAGTTTGCAGTGGCTTCAAGTGACAGGCTTTACTGGGATGCTTAGGCTGCACCTCAATCAAATCCCAATCATAACAAACCCCTCAAAAGCGTTCTGCATTTCATACATTCCTGGATCAAACAGCATTACTACATCCCACTGGAGCATCCCTAAGTCACATGTATCGGTAGAACGTCATTACGATTAAAGAGAAAATTAGACAGTGCTTGTGCTGGAATGACAGTTTCATACTGTGGATGCATGGCCAATTGACAGCTGTGATGTGACCCTTCACCAAACCCAAATCACACAAGGCTGATACAGTATTAGCAAACCTACCAACACCCTCATTTATAAATAAATTTTGATGGCACTGCTCCAGAAATCTTATCTGCGCTTTTAACATATCTGTGAATATGTTCACGTCTTAATCTACCAAGCCCAGCTCTTGCTTCTGTCAAACAGGAGTGATATCTACAGAGAGAGGCAGGGAAGTGGGTGGAAAATCAGCTCAGAATTAGGATCTGTGCTTTCACTGAGCATCTTTATCAGGTAACCCCCAAATAGAACAAGCACTTGCTCACCTGGGATTGTCACTTCAATAATGTTGAGGGAATTGTTGACCTTATTTCCATCTGAATTTGTCAGGTACTTTGCTGTCGTCTTGTCTGGTGTTTCTAGCATAAAGAAAAACTGACATTAGACGGGAGGGTGAGATTGTGAGACTTGTGAAATATCAACCTCCCCTCTCCCCATAAACTTGCACCTTTTATCCCGCAGGAACCTCCTCCACCCCCTCCCCCAACCCCATCCTTACTCTGTTACTAATTTTGGTTTCTATGGGGAGGCTAGAAAGGTGCATGACAGAGGAAGAAAAGTAGAAAGATATGCTAATAAGGTTAAATCAAGAAAAACACAGGCCAGCTGGACTGAACAGTGTCATTCTATGCTGTATATTATACGCTTTAGAGAAGTATCTGACTGTGTCATAGTCATTCAGCCTCTTTGTCTCAGTAGTAGCTGAATTAACTCTGAAAATTTTGAACAATGTATTATTCTTTGAGCAATTTTAGCAAATCAACCACTGGGAGCCAAGACACAGCCACTGGTCTCCAAGATGTGGAGTTAAAAGAGCAAAAAGCAGTTTTTCTGATTGCCTGATTTTCAAGTATTTTGCTGAGAACAATGTAGAGTGCGTTACCAAGGTGATTCACAGAACAGTAGCCAGCAAACAATCAAATATCTCAATGCTTTCAAAAATTGCAGCATTCTTCATCATTTTACACATCTTTCAGCCGTGCTGTGAATATCTAGTTTTTAATTCATATAAATCAGAATACAACTTATAGTTTTAGGAACTACAGTTTTTTTTATATAAATAAATGGAAATACCTAATTAAGAAATTGGCATGAATGTCAAGTGAGTGCAATCAAACAAGCATAAAGTTAATTACAGTTAAAATCTTACCTATGTTTATCTGTAAGGCTAGTGTTAGAAATGTAAGCACCAAAGAAAGGGTGACCCATTTCTGGATCACTAGGTCAAGCTAGACTGTCAATCATTACCAACATAAAAACAGCTAAAAGCTAGCAATTCTCAGAAAGAGGGTCATGAGACTCCATTAGAGATGGATATCTGAGTTTTGCATGGAAGATAACTATAATTAGTTTGCATTTCTGTTTCAGAGTATCTCAAAGCATGGTGGGTTGTCATGGAGATAGGCTGTGATGGTGAAGTTATTTCATTGTTTAATCACTGCATCCCTGGCCACTGCACAGGAACAGGAAGCTGGTGCCAGTGATATAGTCAATGTGTGCCTGGAACTGGAACTGAGCACCCACTTCACTTACAGACACCAGCACCATGCTAATGATGCTGGCCATTCAACTGAATGTTCACCCTCACCATCTACAGTCGCCACCCTGTTTGACACTCTATTTGTTGTTCTGCTTGGTGCCCTACTCACTGGCCTGCTCCGCACTCCATTTCATTGGCCTGGCAGGTGCTTTGCTCACCACTCCCTTGACCATCCCACTCCCTCACTCTTGAGGAATGGTAAACACTGATGCAGTGGGTCGTGAATGAAAAAGGAGGCTCTGAGGAGTTGGGAGTAGCACAGCCAGGGAGGTAGTGAGTGAGGCAGCCAAGTTTTGCTAATATGGCAGTAAACATATCACACAATCCCAGGATTTGAATTGAATTGATTTGAAATATTTTTTAAAAAACACATTTTGTTAGCACTGCAGTTGTTAAAATATCTTTGGACTTGACAGAGGTGTACAAAATGATCAGAGGTATAGATAGAGTGGACAGCCAGAGACTTTTTCCTAGGGTGGAGGTAGCTATTACGAGGGGACATAGTTTTAAAATGAGTGGAGGTAGATATAGGGGAGACATCAGAGGTAGGTTCTTTACTCAGAGAGTGGTCGGGGCATGGAATGCATTGCCGGAGAGGGTAGTGGTGTCAGCCTCATTAGGGGCATTTAAGCGGCTATTAGATAGGCATATGGATGATAGCATAAGGTAGGGGTGGAGATTAGATAGACCTTAGGTTTAGGGTAAAAGTTTGGCACAACATCGTGGGCCGCAGGGCCTGTACTGTTCTGTACTGTTCTACGTTCATTGCTCAATGTTACAGATAGTCCCATTCTTTGATCCAGGCAACCAACCAGCACTGTCCTCACAGTCCCTTGAGCTTCACGACTGCACTTGTAGTGGCAGCAAATACAGGTTGTTTAATTTATGTGCATGTGTTTACTGACAGAAACAAACAGTTCAGTTTGGAAAACGACAAGCAGCAATTTCAGATTTGATCGTCTACAAGCTGTAACTCTGAGCTGTGACAGCTAAAAGGAAATTAACGCTCGTCACACATGCATTTAAGCAAAGAAAATGCTAAGTCTATTGCTCATTGTAGGGTATGTGATGGGAAGGATTTGAGAAGGTAACTGTATTTGTGCCAACAATCAGGACAAGGAGCTGATGTCTTTCAGAAGTTGGGGCTCACTTGGCCAATAGCTAACGTACCGTTCCCCACAAATCTTGTAACTTGATGCAAGCTGGGTAATTAATATACATTCTGGATGGCTATGGCATACTTTTGGATTGATCCCTAAAAGAAGAGAATGAACTTTTCTAGATTTTATTTCATAATGGAACTCCTGGAAAGTAGAAAGTAACAAATACCACTGAACATACACTATAACCTGTAGAAACCATAGTTAATAGTGATGAATTCTTTTTACATACAATAAAGGTTGTTTTTGAATAGAAATGTGAAATCTTGTGACATAGTCCTGTCATTTAATCACAGTGTTTGGATTTCTATTTAAACATTAATGTTCTCTGACAAGATCATAACAATAATTTCCCACGTATTGTTCAGTTTATTCCAGGTCTGCATAGAGAAGTAATTTTAGAAAGACCCTCCAATATTTGTTGTCACCTGACAAAAGGAGCAGTGCTTTGAAAGCTTGTGATTTTAAAAAAATCTGTTGGACTATAACCTGGTGTCATGTAACTTCTGCTTTTTAGGTATGACAATTAATACTAGATAAATGATTAATTCTAAACACAAGACTGATCGACTGTCATGATCTCAGTGAATGGTGGAACAAGCTCATAGAGTTAAATGTCCTGCTCTTGATCTGGGAACTGGAGAGAGGGTTATTCTCCTTGCCCAACTATGAATGGTATTGCACAAACCTGTTTGGATCTGTCTTTTTAGCTGTGTTGCTTCACCTTTCACATAGTCATGAGGCTCTTGTGTTTTTGCTGGAATAAACACAATGATGGTTACAATGATCCTGAAATCTAAATGATTCAAACCACCAGTGGAACAGCAATACTCGGCAAACAGGAGAATTTCTTCCACTCAACAATTTCATCTAGAATTTCTCAGTGGGAGTACAGCAGAGCAGATATACCATTCTCCTCCATTTATAGCACAGACCCCTACAGCTCTGCTCTCGTGCGATTGTGCACCCTCTATCATAGATCATCATAGACCATAAAATCCCTACAGTGTGGAAACAGGCCCTTCAGCCCAACAAGTCCACACTGACCCTTGGAGCATCCCACCCAGACCCATCCGCCTATAACCCACCTAAGCTACACATCCCTGAACACTACAGGCAATTTAGCATGGCCAATCCACCTAGCCTGCACATCTTTGGTCTGTGGGAGGAAACTGGAGCACCTGGACGAAACCCACACAGACATGGGGAGAATGTGCAAACTCCACACAGACAGTCGCCCGAGAATGGAATTGAACCCAGGTTCCTGGCGCTGTGAGGCAGCAGTGCTAACCACTGAGCTATGTTATGGTGCCACAAATAAACACCAGATGTGTGTTACGAGCTGGCTAGGGACCAGTAACCTTTACTTTTATAGCAAACAATGTTTAGATCCGGGGGCTTGCTGAGAGAATAAGGTCACAAGTTTGCACAGTTGTAAACAGGAAACTATTAACTTTACAATGGCTAGAGCAGTAATAAATTGTATGTGTTTTGTAGCTTGTATTTCTAACACCCAGAATTAACACGTGGTAAATATGGATAATCGGCTGGTATCGGACACCCCACAGTGCACATCAAACGCAGTCAGGACAGATCCCATAGATTTCCCAGCATTTTCACCCAGATGTTAACAGTTCAGTGAATCATCAAATTTCATTGTAAATATCCGCTCTGTCATGGACTACATCAATGACTGCTCCTCCTCTGGTCCTCCTTCATGCTTGCTTCCAGGGTTTGCATTCCTTTAGACTCCAAAACTATACTCCAGTCCTCATTCAGGAGCATAACCCCAGCTCTTCACTGACAGCTAGCTTCATCAAGCCAGGGTTGTCCCTAGGTTTCTGCAGAGCTCCAATCTTGCATCAAGTAGATACTAGTGGTAAGCTTTTCAATGCCATCTCTCTCACCTGCTCTTAACTTGCGAGCTCTGAACCTCCGACAGCTTCCTCCAAAAGAAAGCCAGTGACCTTTCCACTTACTCAGCTTCCCAGGTCTTATTCACAGCTGATTCCAACACTTAGCTGCAGACTAATTCTGAGAACATCTTCCTAAGTTCTAACAGCACAGAGCCATTCAACTGAATCTCCTCACCGAGTCTCCTCCACAGAATCTGTGTTCAGCTGCCTATAGCACTCCTAATGTGGTGTCATCTTCTGTCTCTCTCTCTGTTTCGGCAAATAGCTGCGTCCTACCACCATTCCTGGGGCAGGATGGTGGCTCAGTGGCTAGCGCTGCTGCCTCACAGCACCAGAGAACTGGGTTCGATTCCACCCTCAGGCAACTGTCTGTGTAGAGTTTGCACATTCTCCACATGTCTGCGTGGGTTTCCTCCGGGTGCTCTGGTTTCCTCCCACAGTCCAAAGATGTGCAGGTTAAGTGATTTGGCCATGCTAAATTGTCCATAATGTCCAGGGACGTGCAGGCTAGGTGGATTAGCCTTGGGAAATGCAGAGTTACAGGGACAGGGTTGGGTCTGGGTGGGGCATTCTTTGGAGAGTGAGTATGGACTTAATGGGTCAAATGGCCTGCTTCCACAATGTAGGGATTCTATGATTCTTTGAACTCCTCTTCAGTAATTCTGAAACTGTCCTGAATGACTTATTGAAAACCTTGCATTAAGTTCCCTCCCTGTCACTGGATAAAACCGAATGCATCTAACATTTTTGAAACTGTCGAATGTAGCACCCTGAAGGTTATATTCTCACAGAGGGCTGGAAATGGATTTCATCATATCTGAAATTAAAGGATACTTGTGCAAGGACTCCTGCCAGGATAAGAGGAGTCGAAGCTGGGTGAGTCACTGCATTCAGGATGGTAACAAAGGAGTTCTTCGGTCAAACTAGTTAGTCTGGAGATAAGGTGTTCCTGTGGATTTCAAAGCATTCCTGCACATTAGGTTTAAGACAGTAGACATAATAAAACTAACTGTAGCCTCTTTCTGAGCATATTTTAATACTTCCTCAATTTTTTCTCTTCTTTCTATAAGTTCAAAAGGCTTTTGTCCTCAACTCTCTTTTAAGTCTGCCTCCCCATTCACTTCAATCCCTTCCGTCCTGCTTTATGTCCCTTGATCTGCGAAGCAGTTTGGGAGCACTGCGTGGGTGCATGCTGTTTCTAAGGAATGCTCCGGTTATTATATATCAGTGGATCCCCAAAGTGCCAAAATTTGTCTAAGAGCATACTACAAAACTGAAGAGGAACTGAAGAGCTCTGCTGAAAGCAAACATATCACCTTGTTTGAATCAACACAAGAACATGGTGGACAGGCTCAAAATAAATCCAGCACACAAAAGATAACTCCTCTTGATGTTTCTTCAGGGCTCCCTTTTGTTTTTCAGGAACTATTGCTTAGATTTCAGGGACTCCCTTTTTAGTCACACTCACTTAATTCGATCTGTGTTTGTGTTGGTATTTGGATTGGACTCTCACAGAAGCAGAATTGACAATGTCTTCAGTGGAAATGCATTCACCACATTTTCCCCTTCAGACTATCACCCGAATTCCTGCAGCATCAATCTAGAAATTGCACATGAATTTGCCAAGAATTTGTTACCATTTTCCTGCTCCCAGTTAGGTAAGTATTCGTCAAAGTCATCTTCCTCCCTCTTTCAGACCCACACCTCTCATTTTACAAACACACCTCCCTGCGCAGCTCCTTTATAGCCTCTCATATAGCTCCTCTCTCCCATTTTGTAGCCGCACCTCGCCCGTCCCCTTTCTCCCCGGCTCCTGATAACCAGCCCGTGGTTGGAGAAGGTTCCTCACCATTTGGGGTGGCACGGTGGCTCAGTGGTTAGCACAGCTGCCTCACAGCATCAGGGACCAAGTTTGAATCCACCCTCAGACGGCTGTCTGTGTGGGTTTGCTCCGGTTTCCTCCCACAGTCCAAAGATGTGCAGGATAGGGTGGATTGGCCGTGCTAAATTGACCATAGTGTCCAGGGATGTGCAGGCTAGGTGGATTAGCCATGGGGAATGCTGGGTTACGATAGGAGTGTGGGTCTGGGTGGAAACTCTTGGAGACGAGGGGGTGTCGGTGTGAACTCAATGGGCCGAATGGCCTGCTTCCATACTATAGGCTTTCTTTCTATGATTTTGTTTCATCCTAAGTGGGGGGGGTGGTGGTGACTTTCCTGTAATTGATCACCTCAATGGGTCGATGTTCCAGGGAGATTTCAGGATTTCAGTGGTGGATCTGGCTGCCACCCCCCACGTATTGAGTGTTGGCCTGTTGTCACGTTGGAGCAAATCTCCTTGTTCTTGTGCTGTACATAATATCGTGACTGTGACATCTCACAACAGTGGTGTAGCATTGTCAGCCATCAATTGCTGTTAAACCCATCAGGTTCATTAATGCCCTTCAGGGAAGGAAATCTGCCACCTTTACCCAGTCTGGTCTACACATGACTCCAGCCCCACAGCAACGTGGTGACTCTTATCTTCCCTCTGAAGTGGTTGAACAAGATGCTCAGTTCCAGGGTAACTATGGAAAGGCACAAGTGCTAGCCTCATCAGCTATGCCCATTATCCAGAGAAAGAATGAAGAAGAATCTGACTTTGAGAGCCGAGGCAGGTGGAGATGCACAGTGACATTTCGTTCACGTGTTCCAATTACTTTTGAAACACACTTTACAAACAAATCAAAAAAGGTTCCAAGCTGATGACTCCAGGATTATTTGCACACTTCTTCTGCTTGACCCATAGCTTAGGCTTAATCACATGACACAGGAAAATATAAACTGTCAGAATTCACAACGTCACTGACTCCAGGGTCTGATTGTGTATTCACAACCTCATTCAAATCAATCCTTCATCCTTGGTTAGTTCAGTTGAGTGGACGGCTGGTGTTTGATACCAACAGCATGGTTCCAATGCCTGCACTAGCTGAGGTTAGCATGAAGGTCCTGCCTTCTCAACGTTGCCCCTTGCCCGAGGCGTGGTGACCCTCAGGTCAAAGTCACCACCTTTCATCTCTCTCTGATAAGGACTACGTGACTTTCCCTTTTCCAGTTGATGTGTCCAACCCATTCAAAAGAACAGAAGCATGAGCAGTCATTGTACAGGGAGATTTTCTGGTGATCATACGATAGCAAAGTAATGCCATTGGAAGGAGGTGCTGTCAGCCTGCCAGGGTATATCCACTTTCATCTTCCATTACAGAATTCCAGGTTCCCTGTGTGAACTTTGGCTGACGATGTGAACTTGCGCCCATCACTTTTTATCTTTCCCTGTTTAGTGCTTTCACTTTATCCTCCAGGCAGCTGTCTCCTGTTATTGTCTCTCTCAGTTCAAGCTCGCCCCTCTCTCAGGTACTCTACTCGTTCAAGACCCTAACCCAATGCTGGGGTCAGTACCTGGAGACCTTCCCACTTTCCAGTGCCACCTGAGGCTGCAGTCCCTCTTCAATAAGCCTGGTGTGATTTTTTTTCCAGCAGGGTGATTGTCCTGAGGTGGTAATGCTTATATTCTGTTCTCTAATATGCAAATAACTAGTTTAACTGCATAAGCACTGCCAGGTCTGGAGGGAGAGCTTGAGGTCCTGCTTTCTACTGCCAAAAGCACTCACTATTCCAGAATCACCCTGGAATGTAAAAACTACCCCAGGTTTCTGTTCTCCATGACAAAGAGTCTTTCGAAAATGCCACTCTGCTGCATCCTCCACCCCCATGTTCAGGGAGCTCAGGGATCTGTTTGTCATGAAGGTTGAGACCAGCTGATCAGCTGTCTCTCCCACTGGCCCAAACGTCATGAGGTTCTGACCTAGCCTTGAACTTGCATATTTCCTAAATCTCCCTCCAATTTCCCACTAGAAAAGAAAGCCTTGCATTTAAAAAGTGCCTCTCACAACCTCAGGATATCCCAAAGTGCTGTACTGTACTTTCCACAGGCTCTGTAATATCCATAGGACCCCACCTCCTGATCCATCAATCCTATTCCCAACAAACACTTCCCCTTTCTTAGCAGATACTATTAATCACTTCCCCTCCCCAAATACTTCAATCCACACTCATTTCCAATCTGCGTGGTGTTTCAGCAACATATTCAGAAAATAGTGGTCCCACATATACTGATAACTCTTAGCTCCATGAGATTGTCACTTCCCTCACCTCCTTCATTATCGCCATTTCATCTGACTGTATATCCAGAAGTGAATGAGCAGCAACCTTCCCAGATTAAAAATATTAGGAAGATTGAAGCCACAGTCTACTCCGCAAGCCCCACTCACTATCTGTTGTAAAGGGTCTGAATGTTTGAAAGAGCTAATGCTAAGGAACACATTAAACACCGCCCAGATGATGATATCATATCGACAAGGGCGTGGGACCTGTTTTCGCTCTCAGATGTCTCCCTCATAGTCTCAGTGCAATCAGACCAATGTAACTTGTATCTGGTGCTTTCATGCAATAACCTACGTATTGTCTAAGATGAGAGCATCTTCTCAGTAGACTAACAAATGGTTTACCTTGTCCACACTGGACCAACCAGGCCCTGAAGATCCCTAACAAGGAGGAAGGCTGTGCCAGCAAATCTACCATCTTTCATCATGACAAGCAGTGGTGACAGTTCATCCTATAACAGAACAACTGCCTCCCTTCCTCTCCCAGACAATTCCCAGAGGCTCAGCCAGACTGTTCACTACCTTGGTGCCATATCTGACTCTGAAAGCAGTTTCCAACACCCAGAGTTCCCCATCACCAAGACTGCCTAGTCCCTCCTATGTTGCACCACCTGACTCCACCCATGCCTTAGCTCACTCGATGCAAAAACCCTCATCCTTCACTACTCAGATATTCTCCTGGTCAAACTCTGAACATCCATAAACCCAATCACTTAACAAACTCCACTGCCTACTTCCCAACTTACACTGAGTCTTGCTTACCCATTACCGATCACCCCACCTTGCCCCCAACAGCTAACTTATATTCGATTCCCAGCTTGGCAATGCCTCAATATTAAAATCCAATTGCTTGTTTGCAAGCCCCCTCTATTTCTGTACTGCCTTCCAACTCTGGCCTCTTTCATAACCTGATTCACTCCATCACTGGTGACCGTATCGACAGCTGTCAAGGTCCTAAGCTGGGAATTCTCCATATAAGCCGCTTTGCCTCTCGCCTGCTTTAAGTCGCTCCTTAAAAGCTACCACTCTGTGCCAGCTTTTGGTCAATTAATCTTCCTTTGTAGCTTACTATCAAATAATATGCAAAGGAAAACATTGGGGCTTGTCTCTTCAGTAAAACAGCTTTCCTGCTCCTCTGATACTGCCTGGCCTGCTGCGTTCCTCCAGCTCCACACCGTGTTATCTCTACACATGTTGTTACTTTTTCAGGTTGATTTTGGAGGCCACACTACCATCCAGTGGTGAAAGTGAATATAGCAAGTGTTGCAAGGACTTAAATGGAGTGTGCCATATAGATATAGTTATGGATATGATTGAGTTTATCAATCTCTTTGTAACTTCTTAAAAGAAAAATCAGAATTAGTATCTCACTACATTTCTGACTTCTGTCTTTCAATCAGGTATTCTGATCTGAAACATTGCTGCAGTTTTCCACTCCAGGATTAAAAGACTTAAAATTTTACACATTTGTTACTGTTCAGTGTAAAATACAAACACAGAAATCTCATCTTCCTGCTCATTAAGGAGCACAGTACTCGTCTCTGATTGGATTTGAGTCTTTTGCCAGAGACTGCAAGGGAGAACAAATTAGAAAACAAACAAAAAGATGGTAGTACACAGTGAAACCTGATCATTTACATTTGAAAGGAATAATGCAGGCCTGACCAACCAATCACACATGGGGCTAATTTCGTACTGGGATATTCCTTCAGAGCTCACTGTTATTTACAGCCTGACACTGTTGTCCATAGCAACTGCAGATCCATCCCTTATCACCCTCTTAGCTCATTCATGATCTAAATCCTCGATGGTGGAGATCCTTTCACATGTGAGGAAAGGCAGGGAAGGATTCATTGTTGGCTGCCTAAGATAGGCCCAAGCAGCAGAGCAAGACACTACCAGGAACTGGGAGTGGATCACTGGCACCACCTTTCAACCTCAACCATTGGAGTCAAGGAAAGTAAAAATTAGAAGCGTTTTAAACATATAAAGCACCAGTTGGATTTAGAGCCGTTATTTCTCAAGAACACGTTTCTCAGAATGGGGGCATTTCTGATAAGGCCTTCATTTATTGTCCTTCCTAGTTTCCTAGAGTTGGATCAAACGGAATTTGTCTACTCATGAGGGAGGTTAGGAGCCAGCGCTGTTCTTCTGTGACTGGAGTCATGATTGGGTCATTCAGACAGAGGAAGGAATCAGGTTTCTCTCCCCAAGGAAGGATGAATGAATCTGTTGGCTATTTACAATTGCCGTATCTTTGTGTTCACTTTTACTGATATTACATTTTGATTTCTAGGAATTTATTTTAAAAGTCTAAACTCAAATTCTCCAACTGCCAGAACTGGGTCTGATGCTTTGCTACACTTGGTCTGGTGCAGTCTACTTTCTTACCTGCTGTATTCTTTTTCTCCTTGCATGAATCTTGTCCTTCAAGTAGAAGTTGTGGCCTGCAAGCATAATTTTAGCATATTAATGATGAACTTAACTTGCATCAAGTAAAAAGCATCCAGTTCTTTTCAAAGCAAAGCATCAAAGGGAAGAAAAATCTCCACAAAAGGCCTGGAATGAGGAAACTAATTTTAAAATTACAACATGCTGAACCAACTTCCCACTGTTGGTAGGGTGTTTCCCTGATGGGAAAGATGCCATTGCTGTGGACAGTTGTTGTTTAATCGTTCCGTTCAGAATCCTCGATCCCAAATAGGACTGGTGTTCATTTGCCCACAAGCAGAAATTTGGAGAACAGTTCTCAAACTATACCAACAAAAATATAGATTTTCTCTTTGAAAGTAGCTGCTGGTATAGTAGAATGGGTGCATCACGCCAGGGATGAGGGAGGGGATGAGAAGTTCTTGAAGTGGCGAGAATTGATGTTTTGTTTCGCATGTGCACTGTCCTAAAGAAGGTGTTGGGGTGGGAGCATTCTTGCTATCTCAGGACTTGCTCGAGCATCATCAAGCAGTTACTCATTCACCATGTTTCTGATAATTCTTACTTTTTGATGATAAACTGAATGCCCTCGCTCGCTTCTAAAATCTTCTGGAGCTTCGAAATTCCAAAGCAATTGGGTCTCCTGAATGGGATACCCTCTGGCAAACCTTCCACAAGTAATTCCTCAGGATGGGACTGGAATTTCAAATAAGGGATCTTCACTGGATTGGAAAGTCCCATCGCTTCACCTGAAACAGAAATGGCAGTGGTAACACCTTTGAAGGCTGAATGAATCCAGGAGACTGTGAGTGTGTTGAATCTTACACTGGGGAGAGGGTTACAGCTGGAATGCTCTCCAGTGGTTTCACTTCAGTGCTAGAATTCTCGCTCTGCTTTGTGAAGTCATAAGACGGGGTCTCGGAGTAGGCTCAGTGCCCTCACTTCTCTGGCCACTCCTCCTGCTTCAAGCAGGCTGGATGTGTTCAGAACTGATCCATCATTGTACCAGGATATTCCATTTGTGGGACATCGGACATTCACTACCACCACCCACCCATCTTCCTCAGTCTTGCAGTCAGAAGTGCAAAAGATTAACATCTTATTGCGGGGAGAAGAAGACTCCAACAGTGCAGTCACTCCAAAGCCCAGTTTAATAACGAAGGCCTCAAGCCTCTAAGTGTAGTTCTATCTGATGAGTGATATACAATATTAACAATGCCTTCTAACTCACCATACTTTCTGTCGAAAAGGATCTCAACCTGCTTCCTCAGTTCTGTAATCTTTTCATTCCATTCTTCTGAAGGAAAGTACAGTGTAAGAAAAGAAGTCATATAAGAGCTGGTACATAAATCAGAAAGCAAGATGGAAAAATGTCTTTGACTATTATTAATCCTTTTTTGAGTGAGAACAGAGTGTGGCATCAAGGAACTTTAGTGCCAGTTGGACAAGATGATCATAAGCTGCAGGAGCAGAAATAGGCCAATCAGCCCATCAAGTCTTCTCCGCCATTCCATAGCTGTTCTGATAATCCTCAACTCCACTTTCCTGCTTTTTCCCCATAACCCTTGATTCCCTCACTGACTAAAAATCTACCTCAGCCTTGAATACCCTTAATGACCAAGACTCAACAGCCCTCTGCAATAAAGAATTCCACAGATTCAATACCCTATGACAACCATTCCTCATCTCTTCTTAAATGGGAAGCCCCTTATTTTGAGATTATGTCACCTGGTCTTGGACTCCCGCAGAACGGGAACCAACCTTGCTATATCTATCCTGTCAAGTCCCCTAAGAATCTTACAGTTTCAAGAAGGTGTCACATTCTTCTGAACTCTAATGAGTATTAGCTTAACTGACTCAACATCTTCTCATAAGAAAAACTCCGACTCAACACAGTGAACCTTCTCTGAACTGGCTCCTTTCTTTAGAGAAGGGAACTAAAACTGTTCACAGTATTCCAGCCATTGCCTTGGATAGTTTTAGCAAACCAGTCAGGAAGAAGGGTCACCGGACCCGAAACGTTAACTCTGATCTTTTTCTTTACAGATGCTGCCAGACCTGCTGAGCTTTTCCAGCAATTTCTGTTTTTGTTTAGCAAACCTTCCCTATTTTTACTCATTCCCTTTGAAATAAAGGCCAACATTCCATGGCCTTCCGTATTACCTGTTGAATTTGATGGAGCTTTTTATGATTTATGCTGTAACTTTCCGCAATCTTTCTCCATTTAAATAATATTCAGTTCCTCCAATCTTTTTGCCAAAGTGCATAAACTCACATCCTTCCACATTACATTCCTGCTAAGTTGTTTCACCTTTCTGTTTGCCTCGGTGTCATCTTCAACACATGCCGTGCACAATACCATGCACCAGGTACCATTCTGCTTTGCTACCCCTTCTCCAGCTGGGTGCTGTCTGACCCTCTTCTTGTGTGGCTGTGTTATCTCACAATGCTGTTCGCTGCCACCGTCCTCTTCAGACGGAGGAAGAGGACAGGGCATGCTTGGTCTAGTGTGGTAGAGGGCAGCCACTGACTGGTCTAACGAGAGAAGTCTCTTGTAGTTAACGAGGTATAGCTTATTGCACTGCAGCAAATCATTACAGGTTACAGAAATGATGGACTTGGTTACAGAGACTAAGAGGAAGACCTGATGATAGATCCCACTCTTTCAAGACAGTACTGTCCTCAAAACCACATCATCATAACAGGTGGAGCTAATGGCACTCCTCAGCATTAACCCTTTCACACCCCTACACATCACCTTTCACCAACTACTCAGTCACATCTCCCAGTATCTTTAAACAGATAATACAAAACCTAAGGTAATAGTCTCAGCCAACTGGTAACACTCACATCAGAGTCAGTGTGTTCAAGCCCAACTGCAGACTGGAACTTATACGTTAATATAAAAGAACCGAGGGACTGCTGCACTATCGGTGAATGTCACCATTACAGAGAAGCATATCATTCTGTCTCCCCTCTTGTGTGGACATAAACACCTCGCAGCAGAAGAAGGGAGAATGCTTCCTATTATCACTGAATATTTCTCTCAACCAACATCACTAAAAACAGATGAACTGTTCATTCTCTCTGTGCTATTTATGGGATCTTGCTGTGGTTACAGATTAGCTGCTTTGTGATTGGGACATCTTGAAACCACGAGAGGCATTCATTACAGAATGATAAATTCTTCTTTCTTTCAAGGGGTTCTTCTCCCCCTTTCAGTTTTGGGGCGCTCTCTGTGCTAACCTTCTGATATCATAATGGCAAGATCATTCTTCCGCGGACTTTCTCCCAGCAGCATCTTATCAGCCCCAATGGCAGTAACAGTCACAAATTACTGACCTTTCACCAGCACGTGTGGATCTTCATGATTAGAAACATTGTCCTGTGCAGCATCTGAGGTCAGCAAAGGGGAACACATCAATGTTGCAGTTAGTTATGATCAACAATCTTTCACAGATGACATGAAAATTGACAGGCTGGTAAACCATGAAGAGAATAGCTGTAAACTGCAGGAAGACATCAACAAGACTGTTGAGCTGAGCAGAACAGTGGCGAACAGAATTAAACCTGGAAATGTGCAAGGCAGAAAAGGTTCACCAGGATGCTACCTGTATTGGAAGCTTTGAGTTATAAGGAGAGATTGGATAGGCTGGGACTTTTCCCCCTGGAGCTTAGGAGACTGAGGGGTGACCTCACAGAGGTTTAAAAAATCATGAGACATATACATAAGGTAGACAGCTGACATCTTTTCCCCAGGGTAGGGGAGTCTAAAACTAGAGGGCATAGGTTTAAGGTGAGAGGGGAGAGATACAAAAGGGTCCAGAGGGGCAACTTTTTTCCCCCACACAGAGGGTGGTGAGTATCTGGAATGGGCTGCCAGAGATTGTGGTAGAAGCGAATACAATTTTGCCATTTAAGAAACATTTGGACAAGTACACGGATGGGACAGGTATGGGGGGATATGGACCAAACACAGGTAAATGTGACTAGTTTAATTGTGAAAACTGGGCAGCATGGGCAAGTTGGGCCAAGGGCCTATTTCCATGCTGTAAACATCTATGACTCTAATGCGTTTGGGGAGAGCTAACAAGGAATTTCACGATGAAGGTAGAACCTTGGAAAATACTGAAGATCAAAAAGACCTTGGTGTGTATATTCACAGATCACTTATCAGGGCAGGTAGATAACTTGTTTAAGGCGGCATAAAGAATATGCAACTTTATTAGTTGACGCATAGAATACAAAGTGCAGGGAGGTTATGCTGGAACTTTGTAAAACGCTGTTAGGCCACAACTGGAGTATCGAGTGCAGTTCTGGTCACTACATGACAGAAAGGACGTGATTGCATGAGAGGGGAGCTTTATCGGGATGCTGATGGGGTTGGAGGAGTTGAGCTATGAGGATAGATTGGATAGGCAGGAGTGAAGGTTGAGCAGGGACTTGATAGAGGCATATAAGATTATGAGGGGTAGAATAGGAATAGGATGAAGAGGAAGGTACCTTTCCATTAGTAGAGGGTTCTGGGGAGGAGGCAGGTGCTAGGAGGAGAGTGGAGGAAAAACACTTTCTCCCCAAGAAGATGGTTGGAGTCTGGAACACACTGGCTGCAAGAGTGGTTGAGTCAAAAACTCTTGTAGCATTTTAAGCAATAATCAAAAGTCACTTATATTACCATAATGTCCAGGGCAATGGACCAAAAGCTGAAAAATAGAATTAATGTAGTCAGACTTTGTTGACTGGCATTGACACAGTGGGCCGAATGGCCTCCTTATGTTCTATAATCATCTATGAGACTCAAGTCCACAGCACATAAAAGGTGCTGGAACAGCTTGGCAGTGGTGAGGAGTAGATCTCAAACCAATCAGGCTGCCCATGCCAGCCTGGAACTGCTTCCAAAAGGCACATCTGCCAGATTCATCCACCAACAAAGCAGCTCAACTATTGGGAAGGAGTTGGGACTGGTAGAGTAGAAATATAATCTTTATTTTAAAGAATTCTGCATAGTCAGCTGTGGCTGAATTGGCAGCAAAAATGTACGTTTTCAATCAACAGTTTGAGAGTTTAAGTCCTGCTCGAGGGTTGAAGTACAAAAATCAAAACTGACACTCTAGTGCAGTATTGGGAGAGTGCTGCAATGTTGGAGCTGCTGTCTTTCAAAGGAGATGTCAAACTGAGCCCTTGGTTCATATAAAAGATGCAAGAGATCTGAATACATTATTCTGAGGTCTTGGTCAATATTTAACCCTTAATCATCATCTCATCACAGACTGTGTAGACCTTTCAGCTTCAGTGCTTCATTGAGGAGGTTTGCTGTGCTACACTTTAAAATAAAAATGTACTTCATTGGCTATAAGGCACTGTGACATAGTTGGTGGTTGGGAAAAGTAGGATATAAAAGTAAGAGTAGGAACTGCAGATGCTGGAGAATCTGAGATAACAAGATGTAGAGCTGGATGAACACAGCAGGCCAAGCAGCATCAGAGGAGCAGGAAGGCTGACGTTTCGAGCCTAGACCCTTCTTC